>NW_017306484.1:1644654-1650401 GCF_000935625.1 Nanorana parkeri
TATATATATTATATATATATTATATATGAGCATTCATTGTATTTTATTAAGCCTGTTTTTATGAGGCGTCTTAACATTTGATATGCCCGTCTGTTTTCCAAGTCCGTGAAGAAAGGCTCAAGATGACAAAATCTGCAGCCTGTACCTGTAAAAATAATTCAGCAGGGGTAGCTACCAAATTTCTTATCTGACTGGCTCCTTTTTAGTCCAGTGGTTATTTCTGGGCTTGCCATGTTGGCCTGATCATGGTTGTTTGTCCTGCTGCTTCGTGAGCATCCAGGAGACCATGAGGTGACACCAATGCTAGCCATACACAGCTCAGAATCTGCTCGATTCCTGTTGAATTAGGCAAAATTTTAGCTGATGGCGTGACAAAGGTCATTTAAGAAATCAACTGAGCTGGGTGGCAAATTGCTAGTGGAACAGCAACTGCATCCAATCAGATGTAGTCACCATTTGGGTATTCAGACAGGTTCACCTTATTTATCATCGTTGAGTTATCAGCCTTGGCTTCTTTAGTAAATCAATCCCATTGCAGTTACTTTGTGGAAGTGCAGATCTCCTCCCTGCTATAAGCCAAGTTATTCCTCAGTCCGGATCTCCAGACACTCGGGAACTTTGCACCTTAAGCCATAAAGGGAGGAGAATCCATGGGCTTAAGGTATTTTTATTTGCAAGTAAGCGTCATGTTGTTTATTATAAGGAGGAAGAGATCAGAGTTTTAACACCCACATACGTTGCAGGCTTCATATTTGTTTTGCATCCATTGCAAGAGGCCCATTTTAATATCTCAGCGCCAGCTAGATGCATATAAGCGGTGGGCTGTATGCTGTGATGCCACATGCGCCTGACATTGCTGTTTTGGGCTTGCCCGCCCTCCCAGTACTGTGACCACGCTCTCACCAACTGCTACCTGCTACTACTTATAATTGAGAGCTGGTAGGATGGGCGCCTGACCATGTGATCACTATGACAGCCACTGAGAGATATGTTGTCTGCGCACCAATGTGCTTCAGGGCCCGTTCACACCAGACACCGTGCGTTCCGGCACTGGATTGCATTGCAGCCGGCTCACTATGTTGTGTTCGTGATGGGCGATCGGCCGCACGGGAATGCAAGGCACATCAAAAAAAATAGTGCTTGCATCGTGGCCGCATTGCGGCCGGAGGGCGTGGCTACGGTGCCATTCACTTCAATGGACCGCCCCACAAGAAAGTGAGCCGGCCGCAATGTGGTCCAGTGCATTCCAGCCAGAATAGGGCTGGAATGCACTGTGTCTGGTGTGAATGGGCCCGCAGAATTGAAAAGAGGGGACTCATCAGCACGGAGATATTACGATCACTGTGGCAGCCAATCACATTGATTACACGATCAGGAATCCCAAGAAACGCCTCCAGCATGAAGATCCTCTTGAAGGGGCAGCAGGAGCCAGCGGAAAGGGGTTAAAGATCCCTCCCTATTGGTACATAGTCACCTTTCCTTTCCCGGAGCTCCAGTCAGAGCTTACTCAAGGCTGAGGACCCCCATGTGACAGCACTGGACCAATCGCCGTCAAATGGAATCACATAGTCCTTCATAGCCAGAACTACTTTCTTTGTTCCTAGTGGCTGAATGGGGGAGTGAAGGAAAGGTGAGTATGTGCAGCTGCTGGAGGCGGCATTAAAGTGCATACCTGTTGTTTTGCCCTGGATGAGAAAAGCACAGGTTAGCTTTAAAGGGTTAATTCAAAACCCCACCACTTCTCCCACCCTCTAGTTGCCACTGACCTTAAGCTGGACATACGCTGTTCTTCCTTTTTTTTGGAAGAATCTCCTGCTGTTTCCTTTTGTATTCTAATAGCTGCCTCCAGCCACTGACAGAATACCGACCGGCTCCTTCAGTCAGCTGGCCGAAAAGGCTGTCGACAGCAGCACCTACTGTGCAAATTTCGTCCGTTTCCCTAAGAACCAGTCACAATTCACATAATGTATGGCCAGCTTCAGTTGCTGTCATGACCATCTACCACTGCCCATGCCAGCCAGTTTAAAAAGTCAGACGCTTTGAAACTTTACTACACAGCCCCAGAGGCTGTATAGCATCATAACACTGGCAGTGGCAAGTGACCACATGACCTCGCTGACCAATGAGAATCTCTTCTGAGCCATCTTTCTTCGGGGACAGAAAGTTGTGAGCTCACACATTAAAATTTTTTATGAAAAGGTGAACCTCTCCTTTAAGTTGTTCAGAGATGTGAATTAATCATGGCGACCACACACCTAGGGGTCTGGCAACCGACCCTTTTTTAGGGGAACAATCGGTCAGGACAGAAAATTTGTTCCATGCGGCAATGAGTCTTTAAGGTGCATCCTCTCCAAAAAACGGACCTAGAAAAAAAAAAAGTGTCAACACACCAAGGTGTGCATGCGCATTAATTGGGTGAAGGGCCCGCTAACTTTCCAGCATGCACTAAAAATACTCATTGATGAGCGTCTGATAACGGTGAGTTCATTGTACGTGGAACGAGTAGTCTGAGCAAGGTTGTGACTGCAGTTGGAGCAAAGACTAATCTGCCCGGTTGGAAATTTCCAACAGATTCCCTATTGTGAGAGTAGAGCCAAGCCCTTGTTCTGATCGTAAAATTATTTAAAAAATTATGTATTTCAATCATCAGTTTTATAACAAAAGACTGTAATTTAATTTGTACAAATACCCTAAGGCGGACCTGTCACGTTGTAGTAGAAATAATGCTGCAAAGGAGGAGGTCGGACACTTTGGGTCTTTTAGTTGGGCAAGCTTTATTTTTGAAGCATGGAGTATAAATCCCTCTCCTCTTGGCTGGGAGGTTAGGTTGTGGGAGAGTTCGGTGTGATGGCTGCAGGGGTTCTGTAGTACTTGGTGGATCTACAATAGAAACTGGAGTGAAAAGATTGGTGACGGACTTGTCACTTTGCTTCCCACCAGATTTCTCTCTTGTTCCACCTTTTTCCCCCACTGCTTCTCAAGTGCCAGCTTACCTCTGATGCAACCTAACCTCCTGCCTCTGTCCTGCGTACATGAAGGGTAGACGCACAAAGTCCCTCACTGGCCAAACTGATGTCAGCACAGTTAGAGGTGGGATCCAAAGGGTTGTCCTGCTTAATCTCCTCCTAGATGCAGGGTACACCATTGGATTATGTGGCCGGCTCGGATTGGCAGTGAGCTGGAGGGTTATCAGTGATGGCCATGCGGATTACCCTCTTGATGATGCACCAGGGGCAGCTGCTGAGGGTGACAATGCTGCAGATGCAGTCCCTACAGCATTGTCACCCTTCTAGAAGAATAGGGAGCCACTGGGAGGGTCACCAGGTATTTGGTTTTCTAAGCCAGTTATTATGAAAAGTGCACAGTGGTTTTATTGTGATGGATCTTTCACAGATTGTTTTCCACAGAAGGTAGAGTTGCACTTTAAGAAGACCGAGATCTTACAATTTTGGTTTAAAACCCTTTCATAATGGGGAAGAATCTCCCATACAAACCTTACTTTCAACAACCCCACCTAACAGGATTTTCGTCTATTTCAAAGTGGCAGGTCCTCCTTACGACCCCTAATTGGAAACTGATCTAAACTGCTGTCCTCCCCTCTTACTCTTTTCAGCTTGTTGTCAGCTTGTGGAGGTTCTACTGAACATGCTCATCCTGATCTGCTGCTCCATATCCTACAACAGTACGGGGGGATACACAGGGATAACTAACTTGGGAGGAATCTACTACTACCAGTTCGGGGGGGCTTTCGATGGCTTTAGCGGTGTGGACGGAGTGACGGCCCAGAAGCTGGATGTTGAGTTTTACAACTTGAAGCTGCCTACCGTCACCGCTTCAATGGCATTTGGGGGAGCCCTTATGGCTTTCTGCTGCCTACTTATCCTGCTTGGGGTGCTGCGGGTTCCATGGCGATGGCCGGTATGGCTCTTGGTAGAATTTGTGTTGGATATTGCCATTGCATTTGGCTACATCCCTGCTCTTTATTTCTACTTAATAAAGCTACAGGAAGCTTATAATTCCCAAGTGTGCAAGGACCGTGAGACTCTCTATAGCAGTAAAGGCTACCAAGGCTTTACCTGTGCTTTGCATGGTGCTGATATCGCTTCCGTCCTCTTCGCTTGCATGGCCATCATTGCCTTCTTCATGAGTGCCGTGCTCGCCATTAAGGGCTTCCGGACTGTGCGCCGCATGAAAAAGAAGCCAGTCAGCACGCTTGAGTTTTAACCTAAATAATCTGCATACTGTAAATTATGGCTGGACAAATCTACATAGAACTTAGGAGCCAGCTGGGCCAACCTATGAATAATTGGTCATAAATCACACCTGTAACTTATAGCGGTATATATCATGGCAGCTCTTGGAGGTTAAGTTATAGTAGAGTTGGGTGTCAGAATGAGGTTGAGAAGTTAACAAGCAGTTAGAACGAGTTGCCGATAGAAGACTAGAAAGAGAATCCAATGCTAAAAAGTAATTCAAGTCCATCTTTCTGGTGCATCATCTCTGCTCCTGAACCACCTAACTCTACCAACACATTACCTCCTAGGGCTCTTATGGTTCTACAAATGGTACAGAGCAGCCTTTCTCAACCTTTTCACCCTAAAGAAACCCATGAAATAATGTTCAGGTCTTAGGGTAACCCTGCTAAAAATAATTACAGCTTACATTAGCAACAACACAGCAGTGGTCAATGAGAAAAGGCCTCCTTAACCTGGAGGTCAGTGGAAAGAATGGCCTTATACACCGATGGTCACTGGAAAAAATGCCCATCACAGTGGTGGTGAGTGTAGTACCCTCATACATATAGGACAAAATTCTCCTTACATTGTTAGCTATTGGGAAGAATGACCCCTGATGACACAACTAACATGATCTTTATTGTCAGTGGTCACTTACATGAGAAACAAACCCAGAAGCCCCACTGGTCCCATGCCTATGGCTCTACCAGTTGATATTAGAACTGTGAGTCAGTTCACTTCTGCTCACTGCCCAAGAAACCCCTATTAACGTCTGGAGGAGCCCTGGTTGAGAAAGGCTGGTATAGAGGCTTGGGGGACTACAATTAACCTTTAAACTTGACACTTGAGGAAAAAAAATTTGTATATATATATATATTTTTAAGAACAAAGCACACTTATATGTCCTCTATCCGTATAATTTACAGCATTGTGGTTATTGTTAACTGGTGTGCTTTAAGGAGGCCACATGCTTTGAGTGACGGCAACCAAAAAGTGCCAGAGGAGTCGGGTGCTACTAATTGATACTAATTGCTCAAAATCAGCTGGGTCCTTGGTTCTTGGGATTTGTCCAGCCCCATTGTAAATAAATGTAAAATGATATGCTGGAGATCACAGCCCTGTTTTTAGCATTTGTATTAAAGCAATAAAGTCAATATTATATACAAAACAGAAAACTCGTTCACTACTTTATTCAGCATAGATGGTATTTCTATAATGTGTTAATTATAACAAGGGAAGCTAGAATCCAATGGAATATGATTATGGAGTTGCCACGTGAATTTTCCACCTGCATTTTGGTGCAACGCCCGACATTAAACAATGCGTACACTTCCATAACTAGGAAAATCAAGCAAATTGGCAGATATAGTCCCTTACCTTTTCCCTTGCTCTTGATATCTTTTGACATCTGTACTGGGCTCATCAGGAGTCTTCTCGGGTTGAATTTTTCATTCTGTTTATTGATGAGGTCGTCACAGTAAAAGCTTCGGGGAAAGTGCCAACAGGATTCAG
>NW_017306484.1:1650485-1658835 GCF_000935625.1 Nanorana parkeri
GTGGGTTGGGTTGGGGGGGAGGGGTGGGGGCAAATGCAGCCAACTAGCCCTTCCATTATAGAGACAGTGGAATCTGCGGGCTATAGAAGGTGTACAATGGTGCCGCAGTGATTGGTGGGCATGGTTTATCCTGATCTTCCAGGACCAGCTTCCATTGCAGAGCTCGACATTCATCCACGTGATATCTCCGAGCCACAAAGGAAATCTCTGTTGAAAGACCTTCTGTGCCAGATGCCGTTATCTCAGGTCAGAAGAGGGAGCTGGTTCCTATAATTATAAAAATATGATGTGTTTGCATAACAAAGGATGACATTCTCCTGGAAAGAATTCAGCTTTCCTTTGGCATCTCTTCATGTATCCTCTAAACCAGTGGTTCTTAACCTGTGTAAACTCAGGACCCACATTTGTCCTTGGTAATTAAGTCACGACTCAAGTTGCACTGCAATGGAATGCGGGGCATTGCAGTACCAGGCATTTGGGTGCGGGCGATTGAACTGTGGGTGGGAGGTTCGTTTGGGGTGTCATTCAAATTAATGGCAAATAAAAGTAATTCACCGGCACACACTTGAAGGGTTTTTAAAGAATTGTTATGTTTAATCAATACCCAATGTCACATACTGTCATACGGTGCTAACGTTTCGGGTCCGCACAGGGATCCTTCAACAGAGCGACAGTGACCCTGTCGCTCTGATGAAGGGTCACTGTCGCTCTGATGAAGGTCACTGTCGCTCTGATGAAGGATCCCTGTCGCTCTGATGAAGGATCCCTGTCGCTCTGATGAAGGTCACTGTCGCTCTGATGAAGGATCCCTGTCGCTCTGATGAAGGATCCCTGTCGCTCTGATGAAGGATCCCTGTCGCTCTGATGAAGGATCCCTGTCGCTCTGATGAAGGATCCCTGTGGATCTGATGAAGGAACTGTCGCTCTGATGAAGGTCACTGTCGCTCTGATGAAGGATCCCTGTCGCTCTGATGAAGGATCCCTGTCGCTCTGATGAAGGATCCCTGTCGCTCTGATGAAGGATCCCTGTCGCTCTGATGAAGGATCCCTGTGCAGACCTGAAACGTTAGCACTGTATGACAGTATGTGACATTGGGTATTGATTAAACATAACAATACTTTAAAAACCCTTCAAGTGCGTGTCAGTGAATTACTTTTATTTACTATTAATGTTTTGCACGGCGCCGTTTCGTGTGGTCACCTGGGCACCACATATACCTTGTGGTTTTGAGACCATGGCAGTGCGAATGGGATTTGGACTTTATTCGAATTAAAGGCAACGCAACACACCTTCCACACCAGAACACGCAGTAGGTGTGATTGCGCGGTACAGTGCATTATTCGCATAGGACTGTATAATTAACGCACTGCACTAGTGTGAACAGACCCTCAAAAACACTGACAGACATACACAACCACAGACACAATCTCACGCACACATACACAACCACAGACACAATCTCACGCACACATACACACTCCAAAATAAATTATAATTTTTTTTTAAGATCCACCCAGTCTCCCTAACATATGAGAACTGGAGTGGATCCTTAGCCTGGTATCAAGTGTTGGCTGCTGTGCTGTGATGGAGCTCCAGCCGTATGTGCATTGTTTGTACAGCTCCCTTGCAAGCCCTATAGAGATGCCGGGAGCCAGAATGTGACGTCACTGCAGTCCAGGCACCTCTACAGGGCACATATGGAGCTGTAAGCAATGCACATATGGATGGAGCTCCCTTGTGGCCATACTTCCAGCCCACCCCACCTCAAGCTGACACGCAGGGCCATATTTTGAATGGCTGCTCGGCACAAGAACTGACGGTGCAGCGCTAGGAAGAGGCTGAGAAGTCTCTCATTTAGAAAGAAGGTATGTCGCGACCCACTGAACTTGGGGTCACGACCCACTTTTGGGTCTAAACCAAGGCTCCAAACTTATGTCCAAACTATTCTACTGTTCTTGCAGCAGGTATAGAGAATGGGTGGAATTTTACTCTGGTCTCCTTCTAGGGGTAGGACTCATGGCCAGGGCCTTGACATTGGTCACATGGTCTTTGCCAAAGGGGTCCAAAGAGGTTCAGTGTGTTGGCCCATCATTGCCTGAAGGTCTTGCTTCTAATCCTCGTCTGTAAAAACCACATGACCAGTGCCTAGTTCAGCAGGATACGGTATGTTGGGCATGGGTTTTGGCTGTAGGAGCACTGAAAATGTTTTGTTGTAAAATTTAGCTGAAATACAATTATTTTCCTTCTGTATATTTTCTTGGTCTTCTCATGGTTAAGGGTCCAAGTCGCAGTTTTGCGCACATCCCAGACTGACGCGTGTCATGCTGCCGGACATGGAAAGCGGGTTCTTAGCCTTTTCTCTCTGTCTCATCTCAGGTATTCTGCAGATGTTGGAGGTGATCCTCAACGCTCTGGTACTGATTTGCCTAATCTCCTCCTATTTCGCCCTTTCTGGGTTCAGCGCTGGCATGGCAAGTGGTGGCTTTGGAGGAGGGTATTACCCATTTGAGGGCCAGGAGCTCCAGGAGGTGCGTAAACTGGACCAGGAATTCTCACTGCTGCGGGGCCCCTTGATGTACGGTGGCCTGGCAGTAACACTTCTGATGGGGACCCTGACCCTTGCCATCCTGGCCGCGGGATCCAAACATCTGCTTCGCCTCTCTGATAGGTGGCTGGTGATCGAGACTGTTTTCAGTTTGCTGGCCTCTCTTGGTTTCGGAGCTGCGGTGGGGGTGTTTCTACACTTTGCCCTCCAGATCAACGCCACGGATGTGTGTAAGAGGCGAGAGAGACTGTACGCCAGGAACGGCCTGACTTGGATGAACTGCAATCTGGCAGGAACGGACGGAGGGGCAGCAACATTTGCCATCTTACTAGTTATAATATATTGTGCCAGTGCTGTGTTAGCCATCCGGGCCTACAGAGAGAAGAAGTATTTACAGCAATAATATTCGAGGCTAATGATTGCCAATCTGACTTGTTCCACAAAGGTGATTTGAACAAATATGGTATCATGACCATTGTACCTATGTATAAGATTTTGTAATGCTATAAAATTGATAGAAGGCACGCAATACTCGAACACGTGGTAGTTCTGACATTTTATAGAGGCGGGCAACCTAATGTAGAATTCAGTAGCCAGTTAGTCCAATCTGGGTGGTAATGAGCACTTTTAGGCCTTTTACAAAGCTTTCAGCCAGCTTTGATTAAGCTTTTAAAGCAACCCTCAACTTTAGTATGAGGATAATAAACACAGATGTGAATGGGAGTGCTGGCTAAGACTTTGCTAGCTGCCTTCAGCAGGCCAAGCCAAAGCCTTTGTTTAAAAGGCCTTATAGGAGACCTGTCATGAAATATGGAGGCTGCTCTTGTTGACCTGTGCCAAGCTGAAAAATCCAACATCCATTCTGCATAGATTATATTTTGAGTCACATTTGCCATCACAAGCATATGGGGAAAGTGTGACCCACCCAATCTGTGCAGAGGAACAATCCCCATATGTTTGTATAAGGGAGAGAGGGACTTATTGTCAAATATTCTGACCTGAGGTTGGTTCAGCTTTCATCTTAGAAAAGAGTTATTGCAAATGTCACTTGTGTGATCTTAGCCTGAGAAATATCACTTCAAAGCAAGGAAGATATTATTTGTGGTCCAATAAGGATGTCCAGAGGATGTTGGCATCTATTTTCCTTATTGAGTTTCTAATAGAATATTACCAGGAGCTCACATTCCACATTTCACATACATGATATCCCTAAAGCTGGCCATACACCTAGAGATTATGTGCAGATGTTCTATGGTCAGATGGAAAAAGTTCAACAGATTCCTCCATCTACGCTAAACTGTGTGCATGGAGGAATCTCCCACTGGGCCAAGCTTCAGTATCTTGCTAGTCGGCCCCGCTGGCTCTCAATACCTGAACAATCTGATTGGATGCCGGCATTGTTCAGGTATTAAGAGCCAGCGGGGCCAACTAGCAAGATCCTGAAGCTCGGCCCAGTGGGAGATTCCTCCATCCACACGGTTTAGCGTAGATGGAGGAATCTTTTGCACATGACCATAGAAAATCTGCAGATAATCGATAGGTGCATGGCCAGCTTTAGACATGTGTGTTAAAGGCTCATTCACACAATGTCTTCTAAGATGGGTCTGACCTGTACAAAGCTCTATGTATACCTTTTAAGCTAAAGGTTTGTATGGAGCCAAAATGGCACAGATTTGCAGCAGTCCAAAGTCTGAAGTTTGGGTCATGTCCTCACCCAGCGGGGGAGAAGCTGTCAAAAACAAAATAAGGGGGGGGGGGGGGGGATGTGAGAGGCGCATATAAGGTAATGGGTTTTGGCTGTAGGAGCACTGAAAATGTTTTGTTGTAAAATTTAGCTGAAATACAATTATTTTCCTTCTGTATATTTTCTTGGTCTTCTCATGGTTAAGGGTCCAAGTCGCAGTTTTGCGCACATCCCAGACTGACGCGTGTCATGCTGCCGGACATGGAAAGCGGGTTCTTAGCCTTTTCTCTCTGTCTCATCTCAGGTATTCTGCAGATGTTGGAGGTGATCCTCAACGCTCTGGTACTGATTTGCCTAATCTCCTCCTATTTCGCCCTTTCTGGGTTCAGCGCTGGCATGGCAAGTGGTGGCTTTGGAGGAGGGTATTACCCATTTGAGGGCCAGGAGCTCCAGGAGGTGCGTAAACTGGACCAGGAATTCTCACTGCTGCGGGGCCCCTTGATGTACGGTGGCCTGGCAGTAACACTTCTGATGGGGACCCTGACCCTTGCCATCCTGGCCGCGGGATCCAAACATCTGCTTCGCCTCTCTGATAGGTGGCTGGTGATCGAGACTGTTTTCAGTTTGCTGGCCTCTCTTGGTTTCGGAGCTGCGGTGGGGGTGTTTCTACACTTTGCCCTCCAGATCAACGCCACGGATGTGTGTAAGAGGCGAGAGAGACTGTACGCCAGGAACGGCCTGACTTGGATGAACTGCAATCTGGCAGGAACGGACGGAGGGGCAGCAACATTTGCCATCTTACTAGTTATAATATATTGTGCCAGTGCTGTGTTAGCCATCCGGGCCTACAGAGAGAAGAAGTATTTACAGCAATAATATTCGAGGCTAATGATTGCCAATCTGACTTGTTCCACAAAGGTGATTTGAACAAATATGGTATCATGACCATTGTACCTATGTATAAGATTTTGTAATGCTATAAAATTGATAGAAGGCACGCAATACTCGAACACGTGGTAGTTCTGACATTTTATAGAGGCGGGCAACCTAATGTAGAATTCAGTAGCCAGTTAGTCCAATCTGGGTGGTAATGAGCACTTTTAGGCCTTTTACAAAGCTTTCAGCCAGCTTTGATTAAGCTTTTAAAGCAACCCTCAACTTTAGTATGAGGATAATAAACACAGATGTGAATGGGAGTGCTGGCTAAGACTTTGCTAGCTGCCTTCAGCAGGCCAAGCCAAAGCCTTTGTTTAAAAGGCCTTATAGGAGACCTGTCATGAAATATGGAGGCTGCTCTTGTTGACCTGTGCCAAGCTGAAAAATCCAACATCCATTCTGCATAGATTATATTTTGAGTCACATTTGCCATCACAAGCATATGGGGAAAGTGTGACCCACCCAATCTGTGCAGAGGAACAATCCCCATATGTTTGTATAAGGGAGAGAGGGACTTATTGTCAAATATTCTGACCTGAGGTTGGTTCAGCTTTCATCTTAGAAAAGAGTTATTGCAAATGTCACTTGTGTGATCTTAGCCTGAGAAATATCACTTCAAAGCAAGGAAGATATTATTTGTGGTCCAATAAGGATGTCCAGAGGATGTTGGCATCTATTTTCCTTATTGAGTTTCTAATAGAATATTACCAGGAGCTCACATTCCACATTTCACATACATGATATCCCTAAAGCTGGCCATACACCTAGAGATTATGTGCAGATGTTCTATGGTCAGATGGAAAAAGTTCAACAGATTCCTCCATCTACGCTAAACTGTGTGCATGGAGGAATCTCCCACTGGGCCAAGCTTCAGTATCTTGCTAGTCGGCCCCGCTGGCTCTCAATACCTGAACAATCTGATTGGATGCCGGCATTGTTCAGGTATTAAGAGCCAGCGGGGCCAACTAGCAAGATCCTGAAGCTCGGCCCAGTGGGAGATTCCTCCATCCACACGGTTTAGCGTAGATGGAGGAATCTTTTGCACATGACCATAGAAAATCTGCAGATAATCGATAGGTGCATGGCCAGCTTTAGACATGTGTGTTAAAGGCTCATTCACACAATGTCTTCTAAGATGGGTCTGACCTGTACAAAGCTCTATGTATACCTTTTAAGCTAAAGGTTTGTATGGAGCCAAAATGGCACAGATTTGCAGCAGTCCAAAGTCTGAAGTTTGGGTCATGTCCTCACCCAGCGGGGGAGAAAGTCAAGACAAAAAAAGAAGGGGGGGGGGTGGTGGATGTGAGTAAGGTTCAGATCAGCTGACCATATGATGGCCTGTCATGTGACCTTGGAAACCTTTTACATATCTACTGCATAGAAAATAGATTTCTCTGATTTGAAGAGCAAAAGCCCAGCTTTTCGACCAGACTACTGTTTTCCAGGTGAGTCCTCTATATACACACTGCCTGGCCCAATAGAAAAGTCACACACTCTAATATTTCATTGGACCACCTTTAGCTTTGATTATGGCACGCATTCGCTGTGGCATCATTTCCATAAGCTTATGCAATGTCACAACATTTATTTCCATCCAGAGTTGCATTAATTTTTCACCAAGACCTTGTAGTGATGATGGGAGAGTCTGACCACTGTGTAAAGTCTTCTCCAGCACATCCCAAAGATTCTCAATGGGGTTAAAGGAGAACTATGAGGTGAGTGCTTTTCACTCATCTCATAGTTCTAGCCGACCTGTGACAATGAGACTGTCGCAGGTCGGCTCGGTAGATCGGGAAGTGATCGAACACATACCGGCGTTCGCTCACTTCTCGATCCTGTCACGGCTCTCTGCCGTGACAGGGGGAGGGGCTGGATTCCCCCCTCCCCGCTCCGATCCTCCAGCGCTGACTGGCGGAACGGACGGGGGAGGGGGCGGGTACAGCTGGCTCTGCCTCTAGATAGGCATACATAATAGTCGGGATCTGCTTCATCTGCGGCGTCTCAGTATACCGCGAGCTATACTGAGCTTAGGGTGACGGGAGGACGCTAGTTTGTTTCCTCCCTTTACCCTAAGTAGAACTATGGGGAAAAGCCCTGACCCCATAGTTCTCCTTTTAAGGTCTGGGCTCTGTGGTGTCCAATCCATGTGTGACAATGATGTCTCATGCCCCCTGAACCACTCTTTCACAATCTGAGCCTGATGAATCCTGGGATTGTCATCTTGGAATATGCCCAATGTGCCATCAGGGAAGAAAAAATCCATTGATGGAAAAAATTGATCATTCAGTATATTCAGGGAGGCAGCTGACCTCATTTTTTGGGGACATAACATTGATGACCTTAGACCTGACCACCTGAAGCAACCCCAGATCATAACACTTACCCAATGGGAGGCTCTGACCTATTTGCTTAGCTAAGGCAGTGCTTGGCAGTGTATGTCCATGGAGAATTGATCACATAGCACAGGATATACAAATATGTGCCATACACCTTCTAGTGGAGTCCAGCAGTAAAGACCCGAGGATTCTTTCTTCATCCATTTCGTATAATTGCTGCCTTTATAAGATATGTTTATATTCTTTGAATGTATTAATATTTCACTTTCTGCTCCAAGTAACATTTCTAATAGTCCTGTAACATTTCAGGCTCGCTGTTAATGTATAGAGAAGAATAAATGGTGATTACTGTTCGTCTTCCTGACCTCAGCAAATCTATACAGATATGTAAAGCTAGATCCCAGCTGAGTTGATGTGCACGTGTATCTGAAATATATTAGAGTGTGAGCTTTGGTGGGGCAGAGACCGATATGGATGGATCAGTGTCCGTTGTAAAGTGTTTGGGAATATGAATTGCCTTTAGGCCTCATTTACACAAGAAAAGGCCGGCACCTACAGCTCCGTGCTGCGTGTGCGGCCGCATCGGGCAGCTCCCGGGAAGGACAGGTGCTGCGTGTGATTAGTACGCAGCCCCTGTCCTTCTCTATGGGACTACACGGCCGCGAGCCACCCTACGCTCACCTCAAGTGCAGGTCCGTACGGGTGCGGGTGTCCCGTCTCGGACGCAGGCAGGATCCATCCCGTCAGCGTACGGGTACGCTCTCCCGCACAGACATGCAGGGCGGGTGAGCGTAGGGTGGCGTATGGCCGCGTACTCCCATAGAGAAGGACAGGGGCTGCGTACTAAT
>NW_017306484.1:1658883-1660785 GCF_000935625.1 Nanorana parkeri
ATATATATATCTGCATTATTTGGGGTTTTATGTCTGCCTGGCGTTCAACTGTAAAGCAAAATTAGTTTTCCATTTTTCTTGGGTTTGGTTTCAGGAAACTGTTAGAGCAGGGGTAGGCAAGCTCGGGACGCCTGCTGTTGTAAAACTACAAATTCCAACATACCTCCGGAAGTCATGCTTGTGGCTGTCAGTCTTGCCATGCCTCATGGGTGTAGTTCCGCAGGAGCTGGAGTGCTGAGGTTGCCTCCCCCTGCTCTAACAGTTTGCTGTGTTCATACTTCCATTCACCCTCCCTTACCAGTTAGATCACAGGGATGGGCAACCTCAGCACTCCAGCTGTAGTAAAACTACAAATCCTACGAGGTATGCCAAGACTCCTGGCAGCCACAAGCATGACTCCTAGATGCAGGGGCATTATGGAATTTCTATTTTTACCACAGCTGGGTGCTGAGGTTACCTACCCCTGTGTTAGAGGTGATTCTATACATATAAGTGTGTAATAGTGTAATGTTAATGTGGTTAAAACGTCTAGGAAACCTTTGCACTCCAGCTGTGGTAAAACTCCAAATCCCAGCATGCCTGTGGCTGTCAGTCTTGCAATGCCTCATGGGATATGTAGTTCCACAGCAGCTGGACTGCGGAGGTTGCCTAACCCCTGTTGTAATATTTCTTTTGAAGTAATTTCCTATACAACTGGAAAAGGGTTCCCTGAAAAACACACCGTTGTTCCCCTTTAATGAATGCCAATTAGTTGTAGCTATTTACCCATAACCACTGGATTTCACTATTATTATAGAACCACTGTCCTAAAGAAAGATGATTTCTGATTGGTTGATATGGGTCACTGCACTTTACTCATAGACCTTGGCCTCAGTAGAAACGAATCTCTGATTATCTGTAAAAAAATAAGTCAAGGCAACTGGACTTGCTGTATTTTTCTAGACAACGTTTCACTGGACATCCGACCAGCTTTCTCAATTCAGAATGACTTGTACAAAACTTATCTGGGAATAAATATAGTGAATGTCACTCCAATCCACTATCACAGGATCAGAGACCTCATGGTGTTGATTGCATTTGCATGATTGGAGCTAGCAGGTATTAAGCCGCCCAGAGAGAGGTGTTTAAACAGCATTTTATGTAAAAATGGAGAAGCCGAGCTTGAATAGAGTTAGTGGGGGGTGAGACATACATTGTCTATCGCATACAATGCTGTTTCAACACCTCTCTGGGGAGAGGATTAGGATTATCGTATGCCATCGACTTTTCGTACGACAATCGCAAGGTTGATGGGCAGTGTGCAACCGCCAGTACTGTACAATCGTACGACTTTTGTCTAGCCAGCAGGTTAGAAAACTTTGGTCGATCGTACGATTTTCGCAAGGTTGGTGGCGTTTCCGTACGTCAAAAGTCGTGCGCTTAACACTGCTCACGCGCAAACCAAAATACGTGCGGCCGATTACCACAATTCGTCCAGGTGTTTTTTTTAACTACCGATGATTGAACCTTGCGATAATCGTACGATGGTTCGATCATCCGATGTTCGCAAGGTGTATGGGTCTGGTTCACACCTCGGCGTATTTCAGCCCGTCCCTAATGCGCTACAAAACGGCCCACGCCTGAAAAGGTACATGTACTACTTTGGGCCGTTTTTGTTGAGCGTTTCCATTGGGATACAGCCAAGTAGCCCTCGTAAACCGTGAATCGCAGTAAAAAAAACGTGCGACAGACGCGCATATGCAATACGCCTAGGTGTGAACCAGGCCTTAGAGTTGCATGTAATAACACCTGCTAGTTCCAAGCAAGCAAGCCAGCCAGCCGTCCAGAGAAAGTTGTTAAAACTGCATTGTATGCGGCACACAATGGATGTCTCACGCCCCCCCCCCCCCCACGCACCGCCCC
>NW_017306484.1:1661348-1664250 GCF_000935625.1 Nanorana parkeri
CCCCCCCCCCCCCCCCCCCTCTATTCAAGCTTGGCTTCTCCATTTTTAAAAACACCTTACCTCCATGAGTGAGGTCTCTGACTCCGTGCTGGTCATGATAAACTGGATTATGTTGATTGGAACAACATTCCACATATTTATTCCCAGAGAAGATTTGTACAAATCATTCTGAATTGAGAAAGCTGGTTGGATGTCCAGTGAAACGTCTTCAAGACAAAACACAGAAAGTCCAGCTGCCTTGACTTATTTTTTTACAGCTATACCATGACCTGGATGAATGAGATCCTTCACAGAGAAATCTCCGATTGCACTACATAAAGAACAAGCAATGAAGACAAAACACAACATGCATTAGGGTTCAGTTTTAATTTAAAGATAAATTAGGAATTTCAGAACGGAATATTCAGCAATGGGTCGGTAGGGGAAGGGCAGCACATTCATAATAACAAGTCAGGAAAACTCTGGGGCGGGTTATTTTTTTCTAGACCAGCAAAGCCTAAAAAATCAAAACCTGTACATATACATAGAGATATATACACACTTATTGCTTTTGCTAAAATAAAATGTACAAATAATGGCTTTAGAGGCTCTCACTTCTTTGGCTTCCCCGAAGGGGCAGTGTCACAGCTGCTAGGATTGGGCGGTGCAAGGCTCCTCCGGAGAACCGTACCCCACTCCCTTTAGGAGCAACCTGTCATTGAATGTTCATTGTTCATAGATTCAGCAGGGATCTGGATGCTTCCGAGCGCAAAAGACAAACATACATTGACGCGCACACACACTGCAGTGCATTAGTAAATTGGAGATTCAGTGCTACAAGGAACGTTGTGTTATTCACAGTCCAACATTTCAAACAACGTACAGTCATTTGGTTCAGTGTTACATGCCATATCACGGCTCTCGCTGCACTTCCATCGACTCACATGGCCACAGAATTCCTCCGGGATTTAAAGAGGACCTGTCCCTTTGGAAATAACATTCAATTATCCATTTGATGCAGGCTGAGAAAAAGAAGAAGCTACAGAGGAGATTCTTTGTGAAAGTGTATTGAGGGCCCGTTATTTTATTTTTTTAATGCAAACCTGTCAAGATGGAACTATCAGCTGCTGTATAAGGTGCAAGCTCCTGCCTTGGAGACATCAAGCCTGGGAATCGTGTGCAAGGAAGCAGTTAGGCCAGAGCTACAAGGCAGCTTTAATGTCTTGCTGTGGAGAGATGGCCACAGCTGGTCTACATAACTCCCATCTGTATAACATATGAGGGAGGGGTTCTGTAGTCAAGCATAGAAGTTTCCAGGGCTAATAACACTTCTTAGGATTGCAGTGTAGCAGGGGCAGTGTTTTCAGCTCCCTATAGGAAGTTCGGAGCGTATTGGATTGCTGGCAGGACCACAAGGTACAGCTATTCCCCACTTAACCTACCTGTTTTACGACCGGCTCTCCGACCGTACGTGCGGGAATGTGGCAGCGGCAGTGCGGCGTCTCATCTTGCATACAGTACTGTACTCAGGCTATTCTTGGTAAGTACTGGATAAACAGATTTACATTACACTGTACAGTACTATACCTCTCCAACACTATACAGTACTGTACTCTGCTGCTATTCTCCGTAAGTACTGGATTTACAGATTTACATTACACTGTACAGTACTGTATACAGTTCCTCACTTAACGACCAATTCGTTTAACGAGCTAGTCGTAGGAACGCATCTCCATCGTTATGCGAGGAATAGCTGTATTCATTTGTACTGGCAGCACTTTTAAAGAGACATAACACACAGACTTATATTGCAGGGATGGACTGCATTTTTTTTATTATACCAAGACATACACTCAAGCCATTTGCTGGCACCCGAATGACCTAGAGCTGCACAAAAGATTTTTCGCCATTCAGTTATGCTGCTAAAATCGCATTGCTGGGTGTTCTGACTGCTAAAGAATGGAACAATTAGCTGCCTATGGAGTAAGCTACACCAATAGCATCTTATAACATTGTGCAAAACTGATCTCTTGTATAGGTTGCTACACACTGTAGGGCCAATTTATAACTCTTCCACCTACCCGTATGCTGGGGGAACGCCGTTCCAACAACATTCATGCCTCTAGCTGGAGCCGAGGACTATAATAACGCCTTATGCTTCTCAGTTTCATCTAGTGGCGGGAATGCTGTGCGAACGGCGTTCACCCAGCGTAAGAGTTATAAATCGGCCCCTTGTGTAGTTTACTCCATAGGAAGCCCCTTGTTCCGGCTGTTTAGTGATAAACTGCTTGTGATGTCAGTAGGATTAATGAGCTGCTATTTGCCTCCTGTTTTAGCTACGACCTAATGGGCGAGTGGTTGAATCTCTCGCCAACATTCAATTTGCCTATGGAGCTAGGGCGAAGGGCCTTGTTCACACAGGCTTCAGCTTGGAAAGTAGCAGTGTGTACAACAAGCTATGCAATGTGCTTTTAAAGCACCCTTCAGCTCCAGCTTTGGGGAAGTTATGCCAACATCTTAATGGGTGTGCTGTCACTTTAAACAAGCTGATCGCAAGCTCCAGTGAGCAAATGCACTGCTTGAAGCTTGCTGCCAACGGCTGCTTGTTCAGAGGATTCTGAGATACAAAGTGTTGGCAATGCATGACTTGAAAAACGAGAGGCTTAATACTCATCTGTCTTGCCACCGGCTCCCTAGATATTTGCTTATTCAAGAGCTACAGCCGCATGTCACATGCCTGCATCCCCCTACTATGCTGTGGTTTCTTCCAGTGAACCTTACATCACCACCATGTCTTGTAATGATGTAGGGACCTGGCAGAAGGAACCACAGTGCATAGAGGGGGAAGGTATCCAGCATATGGGAAAAGGGCCATTGCTGTCCAAAAGAGGAAAGATAGAAGGAAAGGGGGGGGTGGGGCAGG
>NW_017306484.1:1664376-1722287 GCF_000935625.1 Nanorana parkeri
TGTAAAGCCTCTTCTCATTTTTTACCCAAGCAACCTTCAAGTGACAACACTTTCATTCATGTTGAACATCCCCATACGGGATCTAAAGCTTTCTTTAAAGGCTTTGAAGCCTGCTGAATGTTTTGCAAATGTCTCTGTATAAGCTTGCTGTGCGCACTGCTCTTACAGAAGAACTCCAGACAAAATCTTAACCCCTGAAATAGGGCTACCCCCCCCCTCCTCCCCCACACTGCAAGGGGGAAGTGCTAACTTTGTCTAGGGAGCTTAAATAACAGAGATACATTCACCCGAACTGTGATCCCAGCTGGCCCCTAGACAGGTCCCTTCACACTGTCGTCTCCTCCTCCACTCCAGCGATGAAAGCTTCCTCGTGTCCTATACACTGTATTGGACGTGATGGCTCACAGGACATTAGAGCACTAGAGGGGGAGCCAGGCTCCAGGGACCAGTCTAAGAGCCAGGCGGGATCACTGTTCAGGTGAGTATAAGGCCTCATTCACAGGAGAAAAGGCCGGCACGTATAGCTCCATGCTCCGTGCACGGCCATATCAGGCAGCTCCCGGGAAGGACAGGTGCTGCGTGTGATTAGTACGCAGCCGCTGTCATTCTCTATGGGAGTACACGGCCGTACGCCACCCTACGCTCACCTCAAGTGCAGGCCCATACGGGTGCGTGTGTCCCAGCTCAGACACAGACAGGATCCATCCCATCAGCATACGAGTACGCTCACCCGCACCCACGTGGACGCGTAGGGCGGCGTACGGCCACGTACTCCCATAGAGCAGGACAGGGGCTGCGTACTAATCACACGCAGCACCTGTCCTTCCCGGGAGCTGCCCGATACGGCCGTGCACGCAACACGGAGCTGTACTTGCCGGCCTTTTCTCGTGTGAATGAGGCCTAACTCCGTTATTTTAGCTCCCTAGACAAAATCATCATTTAACCCCAGCAGTGTAGGGTAGCCCTCCCGCAAGGGTTAGGATTTGATTTGCCAAGAGGAGCTGAAGTTTGAGTGTACAAGATCAAAACGTTTGCAAAAGGAGATAAAACGTCTGCGTATCTGACATATTTGGCAATTGAAGTGTGAGCAGACAAGACTATCTCATCACTTCCATCAAACTGATATGTTAAGTCCGGAAACCTTAAGAAAAGGAAAATATTGACGTTGGCTTAGAACAGTGCTTCTTAAAGTGTGGGTCGCGACCCCATATGGGGTCCCGCAAGTGAACAGGAGGGTCACGATCCGAGTCCCCGGCCTGGACAGCCATCAGGGGTGTATGGCTGGTACTTGTTTGAGGGGCCCAGGCGGCCGAGGAGGTCTGGGCTCCAAGCTAGGTTTTTTTTCCCCCAGTTTAATGTATAATTTGCAGTGCAGTGTAGTTTTTAAGGAGGGGGGAGAGAAGAGAGACAGTGACTGTCTAATGGAGGAATAATTCGATTGGACGGTATGACTAGTACACACAAAGCAGTGGTCCAAAATGTACCCCCCTCCCTTCCCGAACAATGCTCTTCTCAACAGTGTTCTCCCTCCCTGAGCAGAGCTGTTGGACCACTGGAGAGTCAGGCAACTGCTCCTACTCTCCTACATGCTGCCAGCAAAAGGGTATTGTAACCCTTGCTGCAACACGTAGCGTGTTTATAATTAAGGGGGTTCAATTATTAGGACTTATCAGGACTTGTATAGCGCCAACTATTTGGGCATTGCTTTATTGAGCTTTAACTGTGCCCAAATCTTGTATCAACCAATTCCACCTCTCTCAGCCATAACATCTCAACTCCAGTTCTGAGCACCCCTCTTCCTTCCAATACGCAATGGGGTGTCTGGGATGCCCGAACACAAATACAGAGCATACAATCTGGAATCATGCTAACCTAACCCTTAGGCTCATGCCAGTGCAGTCTACAGCAACCTCAGAATCCATGAGCCCAGGACACCTCCTGCAGTGAAATCTACAGATACAGAATCATAAAAAGCCGGGGGAAACCAAACGTCAGCCCCCTAGCTGTGTTAAAACCACAAATCCCATTGAGTCTCTGCAGCTAGGAGCCATGCCCATGGCTATGAGAGACTTGTAATGCCTCATGGGACTTGAGCAGTTTCACACCAGCTGGAGGGCCAAAGTTTGGATACCCCGGGTATAAAGCACTAAAATGCTAAAAGGACTGTTTTAAAACAAGATGAAGAAAACCCGAGGACACATAGAAGGCATCTATGAGGTTTTGGAGTGTAAAAGTGAAATAAATTGCCATTGGTTAGAGTTAGGTGAACCTCCCACCCATGCATTGCACACAGATACAGTAACTGGCAGTGCATATACCATGCATTGTGGTGTGCTGCATTACAAAAATGGTGCAGTATGTATTTTTGATCAGTTTCAGTGCATATCCAGTCACAATGAATGAGCCGCCCTAACGTGCAAAATACCGCGTATTGATACATGTGCCGTAACGCTGCAACAGCAGAAAAATGAGAACGGGCTCTTAAAAAAGTCTAAATGTATTTGCCTTTGGGTGACACAGTTTCCATTACTGTATAAAAGAAGGCCTTTATCTGTGATGCCTTGCAAGAGCCAATCACAGTCAAACTTTTTTTGGGCAATATAGTCCTTTGTTAACTTGGACGCTTTGATAAATGAGGCCTAGTGGGGCTGCTGCATAAAACCTAGAGGAGAGAAAATGGTGTTGCATAGCTTTCTAGCTGCTGTGATTCTAATGCAGGTTAACAAATAAAGCATCCCATAGCTTGCTATAGGCACCACAAACACCTCCCTACGGCTAACCTCAGCCCCACTGACTTTAACCACTTGACCACTACCTCACCAGAATTAATATAACCAACCAGCGTCACCATCAGGACATCATTTTGCCCCATCGCCTTTATGGACGTTCTCCTCCAAATGTGAACCTGAAGCTTGTAAGAGAAGTGTCACCAGACCGCTACATTCCTACCACAGTGGCCTGGAGCCAATCAGTGTTGTTCCTGGTCATGTGATCACCAAGGACAGCTAGCCAAAAGCTTAATAAACAAGACTCGTCTTTGTATGGCTCTGCTGTCCCCGATGTCGGATTTATTTTGGAAAGACACGATTGCTTCACTTTTGTTACCAGAAAACACAAACTTTGGCACGTTTCCTTGTGATCAAGGTGAATGAGCACATTTTTTTTATATATAAAAGAACTTACCATACACATCGGTGCAGTGTTATGGTAAGCAAGAATAGTTTACAAAATCTACAGGAGGGAAAAAAAATAATAATTTGAGGGTCATACTTGTAATGATAGTGCACCTTGTGCCTTAAGCAGAATAGTTATGAGCCGTCATTACTGCCCATAACCTGGCTTTGAAGGCTATAGTAGGGCCGAGATGGAACATATAGTCATTCCCAGGTTCATCTAGCATGCATATGTATCTTGCATGCAAGTGTTTATTTCATCTGCTAAACAATACCATGCTTGGTCCCCTGCCCCTGTCTGTCAGATTTGCCCATGCCTGTAGATGGTCAGATCTATTAAAGACTGTGTGGCCCACAGCTAGGAATGAGATGGCTCATGCAGACTGATCTACCTTTGTATGGGATAGTTTTAAAGCAGCTGCCACAAAAAAATGTTTTAGGTGATAGATGAGGTTATCAGTAACCCTGAACCATTAGGTGCGCCACCAATTAAGCAATGGAGGTATACTATATGGGCAAAGGTTCTGCAGACACCTATATGAGCTGGGTGGACTTCCCATTTCAAAGCCATGGGCATGAATATAGATTTCTTTCCAATCCCTTTCCCAAACCAAGGGCATGCATATAGATGTCCTCCCAATCCCTTTCCCAAACCATGGGCATGAATATAGGATTTCCTCCCAATCCCTTTCCCAAACCAAGGGCATGAATATAGATGTCCTCCCAATCCCTTTCCCAAACCATATAGATTTCCTCCCAATCCCTTTGCCAAAGGAAAGGGATTGGGAGGAATATGGAGTCTTAGGAGGTGGAACCAAGCTTGACTAGAACAGGAAGGCCAATATCTGCACATAACTTCAGCTGCTTAGGGCTAGAGATCCTTTTGATCAGAGATTCTTACTGAAGGGGCCTATTAATTATGTATTTTGTTTTCATATGCTCAGTGATTGCCGAAGGCAAAGTCAGATTTACATTGATCATAGCCCAGACATCTTGCTGACTTTCCACGCTTTGCTTGTGGAGTGTTGGTGTTATCCCATTCAGAAGTCAACTGACAACGTACTATTTCTTCTACGCTGGCCCACCACACTACACACAAACACACCGCTCATTTTATAACGTTCACCCCCCATCAAGTATCTGTGCATATATCGGACATTTTACATGGAAACAAAAGCCGATTATAGTCCAAGTTATCAGCAGTGACAGACAGCCGTATGTATTGAGCATTTAGTGCAGCTTGGACAAATTCATAGCAATATCATCAACGGAAAAGGCCTTGCCCACAGCAAAGGTTTCCTCTTATATTATCTGACTCTTTGGCCAGGGACAGGAAAAAAAAGTGCATTTAGAGCTAAACTGACCTCGTTATGTTGTCTTCTGAAGTTGATCTGGATCCGCGTTTAACGGGGAAAAAATCAAGGAAAGAGTTAACCTCGTCTGTCACAAAGTAGAATTCTTTTTGATAAATATTTCTCCCAACAGGTCCATGTAGCCCCCTCCCCCCCCTTTTTTTTTTTTTAGAAGAAAACCTTTCTTCATGTATAACGGATGTTCTTACAGCTCAAATACTTTAGAAAGTAACAAGTGCATCAGTCCTGACAGCTTCACGAGGAATGTACACAACCAATGGCCAAAACTTCATTGTTCTCAGCTGTTGCCATACTGTTTTCACCCCGTTTTCCGCCTTTCTTGGAAGTTATTTACAAGAATAATGGGAGGAAAAAATAAAATTCATCTAAAAGTGCTTAAGAGATAAGCGGCTTTGATGCAGCAGATCACAAATGTTCTCTTAGAGAAAATAAACAAGGCGAGGGCCTTGGTCAACGTTAACCTTAGAAAAGTTTTAGGAAATGTCCCTTGTTCGTAGCTTATTCATGAAGTCCCAAAAGGGGAGCTTATGTCAACCAGGCTCCGTCACTTCTGCGCTACTGCTCAGCCATTGCCTTCTACTTTAAAGTGGTTTTTTTTATAGCATTATCCAATACAGAAATGTATCAGAGGCAAGCAAGTTGAATTTGGAAGCATTGCCTTCTGGGGATTCGATTTGAACAGCCCAATGGTTGGTGCTTTAGGCATAGGCATGATGACTTGGGAAAGCAAGGGGTTCCAAGGCTTCTGCCCATTTTGTCTTTATCAGAGTCGATTAGCGTGGAACGCCCAACCTCTAGACCTTGGGTCTACAGAACCAACCTCATGGTGATATTGCTGGGATGGTTAGGGAGTGGTGTTGGGGAGTACTGTTGTCCAAGACTGTGGCAAAGGAATCTCCAACCCAGGCTCAGCTGTGATATGTGGAAATGATCCTTTCAGACCAAAATGTTGCCTATGGAGAATCCTCCATACAGGTCATGAAATACTGTATCATGCGACCTCCAATGGGTTCTTGGTAGGAACATGGTCATAACCCAACCAGGGAAGACCTCCCAAACTGAAGCCATAATGGGGGCTTGAACCTTGCCCAACTACCAGAATAGATCAGTTCGTTTTGAGTGGAGATATTTTTGCCTTGTGTACCTAAAGTCAAAATGTGTTTGTATAGTTTGAGATAGAGTAGAGACAAATTTAACCCTCTGGTTGCTTTTTATCAGTATCTGTGTCCCCACTGGGAAAATGTACCCTCTCCTTTTGTCCTGGTGACCATTGTCACGGGAGAGAACTTAGATTCACATTTTAAAACTGTCACCAGAACGGGAATAAAGGCAAAACAGATATTCCAAAGGGGACATTTGTGATGACCACTGTCTAAAAGGAGATGTCTCCCCACTTCCTGTTGTGTGTAGTAGAGGTCAGTAGAGGTAAATCCCTCCATTGGGATATCGTAAAAGAAAAGAAACAACAATTAAGGGGTTTTAAACCTTACTCTACTCTATTCAAAATGAACCAAACATTTTTGGCTTTAGAAATACTTTAACCCAGATACTTTGGAGCAACAGTTAGACAAATTAGGCAATTTAAAAAAATAATCACATTTTCTAGGAGTTTTCGGAGTGCTTTTTATAAGCACTTATATAACTTATTTGTTCTAAAAGGAACAATCTGTTCCAGTGTGTTTCTGGAGTGATAAAAATATAAATCAGCTATCCCCCCCTCCTCCCCAACAATGGGTCCTCTTTGGGAATGATCTTCCTTATAAACACACTAGTGAAGGCAAAGGGCTTCAGCACACATCCAAAAGGACCAAGCCATGGTTGAGGGCGTCAGAGCTTCAGCATATCCACTTAGTTCAATATATAAATATTTGGATTTAATTCACATTTGTTCATTGGCTCAACGACCAGGAATTTAAAACGCGTTAATAAATTAAGTGCACAAAAAAGCTAAACAAAACATTTGGTGTTAAAAAGGGGGAGGATTTGAGAGGTATGCTGTGATTGGCAGATCCGTCAGCCATGTATGGGTTAAATGAGTGTTTTCATCGTTTAACAGAAGAAAACAAAAAGAAGCCACACCTTTCTATGCAAAAGGTTCAGTAGTAAGAAGTTTGTTCAAACTGGCAATGTTCAGGTTGTAAAATGTGCAATTGTTGGATCATGCGGACAATTTGATCCTGGGGTTTCAGAGGTCCATGAGGTCACAAGGCGGTGTCGAACTCCTCGGGGGCGTTGACTCTGTCTTCTGCTCCAGAAGACATATCGTTCAGCTGCTCCCTCACCTCATTTTCCAAGTGTGGAGGAACCACAAACTGGTCCTCGGGTTCCAGTTGGGAAGGAGCTGAGAAATAACCAGTTTTTCTCTTTGGAGCTTCAGAAGCGACCTCAATAAGGTTAAGTATTTCTTCGAGCGGTACAACAGAGCCATTCGAGTGCTTCTTCTTGTATAAACTCAGCACAGACATCGAGGAAGGCAGTTCGTCCTTCTCTTGGTTTGGGTTGTGGTTTATGGTGTTCTGTTGCAGAATCTGCATGGAAATCCCACAACTGTCCTCCTCCAGGCTCTGGAAAGTGCTGACATACGGTGGTTCTGGGGAATGTTGCCTGCTGCAGTGAATGTCCACCTCCACCTCCAGCCGGCTGCCCATAATGAGGCCTTCGGCTTGCAGCTCGTCGTCGCTGTCCAGACCGTTCTCCGACTGGTTGCTGGAGAAGGTGGCGCAAGACGGCTGCCGCTGAAAGGTGCTGGCTGAAGGAACGGGATGCAAACTGCACCTCCGCTCAGGGCGCAGGATGAGACCTCCTTCTAGGCCAACTATGGCGTGCTCATCTGAAGCCGTGGACCCAACTTCACTACTCACCTCCGATACGGACATTTCACTGCTGAATTCAGAGGAGGACGGTGTGACCGAGTCGGGCGACTCTTTTGTCGCCACTGCGGAGGCTAAACCGGATGGATTAGGTAACGTCAGTGTGTGCATCTCACAAGTGCAGGTGTCCTCTCCGATACTGAGACACACCACCAAAGCGGCCACATTGTCCTGGCAGCCATAGCTTTGCGCCAAAGTACACAGCTTCTTAGCAGCGGCCAGCGGATCGGGAAGGTGGCGGATGGTTTGAACAGCCTCTGTTGCTGGTACGTACTCCCACAGCCCTTTGCTACCCAGGATTAACATCTCATCCTGCACGGTCAGTGGCAAAGTGGAGATATGAGGATCTGGGAGCACCCAGGGGTGTAGATAGGTGCAACCCAGCAGACGGGTACAGCAGGTGACACCATTGACCTTATTGTCCTGCAAGACAGGGACAGAAATAACCAGTAAGTGGGGGAATAATAATAGATGGTTGTCCCATAACAACCAGATTCCTAATCTAAAGTCATTGGAGCAGGAAATGAAGAATATGATTACAAAGTCTCAATCACAAGGTTCTGTACCAATGTAAAAAAATCTAGTAAGATCCTAACTTTATGTGCACTCTGCCTCTCCTGCACTGAAATCCCAAACAGGTTTCCTCTCCCTGGTGGATTACAGAACACCTCCCCTTATATTATAAAGATAAAGAGAGGCCGAGATGTTAAAGTGACATTAAACCCTCAGCTTTTTTAACATAAAATAGTGTAATGTGTGCCAGACTGTAATCCATGGTTGTTGCCCTTCTCTTTGCTGCTCTTCTTTTTAAATCCGTATCTCTTCTCATGCTGGGCAGAACTTCTGTTTTGCAGCAGACTGCCTTGTCTCTGGAATGGATACATGGTGTCTGTGTGCAGGTTCACAACCTGAGCCAGCACTACAGGAAGAGGCACTCAGCTGCAAAGGGAAGTTCTCCCCCAGCATGAGAAGAGATAAGGATTTAAAAGGAAGAGCAGCAAAGAGAAGGGAAACTACCATGGATTACAGTAAGGTACACATTACAGTATTGGTTTATGTTAAAAAATCTGAGGGTTTAATGTCACTTTAAGTAGTCCAGCAAGGGAGAACTTGGACAGGTATGAAAACACTGCTGGGGATTTCAGTGCAGCATAGGCAATGTTATGAGCTCACTAAATGAAGTTAGGGGCCCACTGGATTTCTGGCAGATCACCAGATATTTTTCTGTACTTGCAGCATTTTTAAAAGAGACAAAACCTTCACAATAACCATTGTATAGTACTGCAAAGCAGGGACAAATATGGATGCCCCCCATGTACATAAAATGAAGAATACACAGAGAAACAAGGCTTTTAAAGTACTCAACATTGAAAAACCCTATACAGGTAAGAAGTTCAGAATACCTCGGTGATGATTGCCCTTTGCTCCTTGATCCGTAAGAGCTCCTCAGGACATTGCTCCAGGCTAAAGACCCTGGACAGAGCGAGAGGCCGCCCGTTCCGACACAACACGGCCTGACAAGTTCCAACGTTGGCAACGGTCAGGGAGAAGCTGTGATCAGTGGCACCGCGTCCGACATAGCACAAAAGGGCAGAAGAGCCCAGTTTCTGGCCTGCCGTTCCCAGCTTCCTGTAGTAAGAAAGGACAACAACCTATTATGGCTGCAACTGTATCCCAAGATGTATTTTAAAAAAGGAACCTATCAACTTATTTATAGATTTAAAGGAAAACTCCACTTCATTAAAAAAACTGGATTTATCATATGAACTTGCTGCACAGGCCCTCGTGTACTTTAATGTTATTAAAAAAGACCTCCCCATTTCAATATGAAGCTGCCGTCATTTTAACCATCTAAAATGGTTCAAAAATTCAATGCAATATGGCAACCTGGAGATGTTCTATACAGCAGCATCATGGCACCCTTTAAAAGGTATGCAAAATTTTGAGGTGCCCAAGTCTAAAATGTAAATGTAGTATGTGAGGTCCCTCCAGAATCCAAACAGACCCTTATCAGAGACCAAAAAAAAAAGTGGAGTTCTCCCTTTCACATCACAGACCCCCTTTACATCAGGAGCCACCTACTTTTACATCAGAGTCACCCCCTCTCACACTACACTACATCACAAGCCCCTTCCCCTTTTACATCAGGAGCCCCCCCTGTCATATTAGGAGCCCCCTACTTTCACATCAAAGTCACCCCCTCTCACAATAAGAGCCTCCCTTCACACCAGAGCCCACCCTTTCCACATTCGATTTACCTCTTTGCATAACAAGCTCCCCTGTTTACTTCAGGAGCCCCCCTTCATATTAGGAGCCCCTTCCTTTCATATCAGAGTCACCCCCTCTCATACCAAGAGCCTCCCTTCACATCAGAAGCCCCCTTTACACCAGAGCCCCCCCCACCTGCACATCAGTTTGCTCTTTTACATCACAAGCCCCCCTCCCTTTACTTTACATAAGGAGCCCCATCTTTGTACAAGTAACATTTTAGGCATCCCCTGTAATATAAATGTCAGCTTTGGTGAGATACTCCCTATGGATTAACTACTTCCAATGGGATGCCGACACTGCACCTTTCCTCATGAGTACACTGAAAGGTGGTTATAATGAACCAGACTCTTCCATTCAGTGATGAGTCTGTAAAGGACATAGTGAAACAAACCGCTTTTTCTTCAGAACAAAAAGAAAAGTAGAAATCTGCAACAAAGTTTGTTTTCAACAAGAGCGGAGTTACACTTTAAAACTATGAATCGTGGATAAGAGCAGACATCACAAGGAGAATGTGAATATCTTTATTAACCTAAGAAAACCCAGGTAGGATTTCCTTACTTTGGGGAACATGCCACTCCTTGAACCAAGTCCCACCCACTTTCCCATTGAAATAAGTTCCACCCCTAATGCTAACTCCACCCTCTTCCCACCCATCATCCAGTGAAAGCATTGCAGCAGCTGGTAAGGCAGCCTAGAAGAGGGCAGGTGGGTAGGAGCTGGTTGTAAGAGCGGTTCTGGTTTTCCATACGTGAAAATTGGAACCTTTCAGAATAAAAAGTATGGGAGCCCTCATTTCAGAAAAGGTGCCATTCTTTCCGGATATGGAATCAACGAGTCATCGATGGCAGCTTCCATATTTTTATGCTGATGAGCGCCCTTTAAATGCATACCTTTCTCTTGAAATCCTGCTGGTCAGGTGACCGATGACTAGGCCCTGGCCACGTGGTCTCTGCTGAAGAAGCAGCATAGAGGTGAACAGGCCTAATCTGTAACTGCCAGCCATGCCCAGTGCATCTCTTAGCTGCTTCTTTAAAGACAGAAAGCAGAAACATGTTTCAAGTTTAACCTGCCAGAAAGTGAGGAAAACAAAATCTCCAACATGGATGCAAACGACAATAAAACCCAGCAGAAGCTCTAACCCTTTTCACTGTTCTGAAAAGTTTTGGCTGGAGTTGTGCTTTAATCTTCTGACTCATTGTATACAATAGGCGAGCTGTCTGCCAGTTTCCTCTTTACAAACCTGTGTGACACCAGGAACGTGTGGCACATGAACGTCCTTTCGCAGTTCGACTGCTGCAGCTCTTCCAGCAGGACATCTCCCATCGTGCACTGCAGCAGACGCGGCACCTCCTCATTCTTATCACCATCGAACATGCCGTACAGAGCCTCCACGCCATCTGCAAAGTCGCTCACGGCCAGCGAGGAGACGCAGAGCCTGAAGGGAGGACAGAAAACACTAAACATTGCCAGGGTCACCAAAGCAAGATGTTCACGTCACAGACGCCAACGATACTCACTTGTTCCGCTGTCCGGACATCTCCGCTAAGCCGTGATTGCAGGAGATGGAGGACGCTGGCAGGTCAGAATTTGGCAAAGATTTGCTGTCGATTTTCAGGATGGGAATATGACTGTATGGGGAAAGCAGAAGAATAAGAGGAGTCACAATGTTTTATCAATCATCTGATTAGGACACTTGGACTGGGAATTCCTTTATGCCTGCCGGGTAAGATCTGGATTTGTGGGTCCTATGGTCACAATTAAAGTGTTTTCTTTTAGTATTAGACAGAGTCACCTTCTCTATTTGTCCTGGTGACCATTTCCCAAGTGATTTGAAATTCAAAATGTTAAACACTTGTCACTTAGGGGTCATTCACATGTGCAATTAAGGCCAGATAGCAGATTCCTGCATGAGGATTACAGATGAATGCAAACAGTCGAGTCCAGGAAGCCCGTACAAAGCAATAAGAGGCTGACAGGAGCCGCAGCTGTCCACCACTGTACAGGTGAAACTACAATAATTAGAATATCATGCAAAAGTAATTGCAGTAAGTGCTGCAAAAGGGGCCCAAACCAAGTACTGAGTACATATGCATGCTTGTACTTTTCAGAGGTCCGATATTGTTCTATGTACAATCCTTGTTTTATTGATTGCATGTAATAATCGACTTTTTTGAGGTTGTGGATTTGGGGTTCTTGGGGTTTTCATGAGCTGTAAGCCATAATCATCACAATTATGACAAATCACGGCTTGAACTATCTTGCTTTGCATGTAATGAGTCTATCTCATATATTAGTTTCACCTTTTAAGTTGCATTAGTGAAATAAATGAACTTTTGCACGATATTCTAATTATTCAAGTTTCACCTGTACACATGTATACCTGCAGTTAGGCACCAATGCCCAACTCTGGACGCAATCTGTCTGCATCTAAAAGGTCAGACATCTGTCCCTAACTGCAGGTAACCGCTGGATGTGGGGATATATGGAACCAGCGGTGGACAGCTGTGGCACCGGTCATTGCTTGGTACAGGCTTCTTGGCCAAAACTGTTCACATTCAGCTGTGATCCCAGCTGCAGGATCCGCACATTCTTGGCACAGGAATCCACTGTGTGGCCCTTATCGCACATGTGAAGGAGCCCTAACAGTCCTGATTCCGTCCCAATACCGCAAAATGAACAACGTTGTCGTCCTATTACAGGAAGTATATAAATAATAAATCTACTTGCAGGATAAACAGGTAATACAAATGTGTTACAGGGAGAAAAACAAAACCTGCTGCTTTAATGCTAGTGACAGACCGCATCATTTATGGCATTTTTTATTTTGTCCAGAGTTAACTACAGTTCCCTGCATTCCCCAGCTGGTTATATGCAAGTTAAATAAGCTCTGTGAAAGCTTTGTCATTCTAGTCAGAGCTCACACAAGGATATGGACTCTCTGCCTGCCCTCATGTGACAGCACTCAGGCCTAGTGATTGGCTGATCAGGCACCCAGCGCTGCATCATAAGAGAACCCCCTATAGCTGACGTAACAGGCATTTTATGGGGCTTCAGTAGGCAGACATAAGGGGAGTATAAGGAATGGAAGAGGGGGCATTTATGTGAAGCTGTTACTTTGTCCTGCCTGGGCACAGCAAAAGTTCACTTTAAGCCCCTGACACTAAACCAGTATGTAGATCATCAGCTTTGACTTCACAACTGCACATGTGTTGTGGGTCACCAATTAAAATAAACGAATGATAGTCAGCCAAAGTCAGAGATGGCAGCCGCTGTATTTTAGACAGGTATAGGTAATAATGTTACCACATTATTGTGGTAACAATAATGCTATTAGGAAGGACAGAGGTAGGCAGGGGAGGCATGTTCTCCCTTGCCAGTCCCCGCTATGGCACACAAACAATGATACGGGGAGCCACTATCATGGGCAGCAATGAGGCTGGTAACATTAGCAGACAGTGACGTCCCACTACCTGAATATGTCGTGTAACTGGTGGTCCAGCACCAGGTCAATGTTCCCTTTCAGGTCCAGCTCGTGAAGGACAGGAGGCAGGCTCTCCGGGGCCGCGATCTCCGCCAGGCTGTTACAGCTCAGGTCAACCAGCTGCAGGAACAAAGAGCAGCAACATCTCATGCCATAGGCCGAGTGAGTGACAATGAGATGACACCATGTACACAAGTCTACAGCTGTAGCACAGCCTGCAGGGGTAAGAGGGGGGAGTGGGAGGAGACATAAGAGGGGATCAGAGCGAGAAGTGGAGAGCTGGGAGAGGTTATGTAAGGTTGGAGGTGGGGTGAGACCTGGATCAGCGGCAGGTTGCAGATCTCAGGGAAGATGCTGATGCAGTTGGAGTGGGCGATGAGCGTGTGCAGCCGTTTGCAGTTGGACACCGTGCTGGGGATCGACTTCAACCGATTGCCGCTAAGGTTCAGTTCTTCCAGGAACTCCAGTTTGTTGAGTTTACTAAAAGAGGACAGATTGTGGGTGAGGACACTAGAATCAAAAGCAGCATGGCTACAAAATACGGTATATAGAGGTCTTCAGCCAAAACTTTTCTTTTCTTAGTTATGGATAAAATCAGGAGGAGCTTAGAACCCCCATTTGTCACGTTGACCGCCACCACAGAGAAAGTGAAGGAAATCCAAAATGGTATATTTGTCTCCTGTTTAGTTTATTAATTTGTATTGAGATTGTAGTCCATCACAGGAGCGAGCTTGGAGCAGTGACTACTTTACAACACACAGGGACCATGGGGAACAAAAGTAGCCCCCCTCCAGAAGGAAGGACAGTGTCCGCACCAATTCAGAGATGATTTGAGGATCTACAGCCGAGTGATACACAAAGATACATTTTTGTTAATAACTGTAGTTGAAGATATTTTTTAAGATTTAACTCCAGAGTTTAGGGTCACTTTAAGGCTGAATATTCAGATTTGCATAAGGCACTGTGACCCCTTAAAGAGAACATTTTATTTTTTTTTCTATCTCATCAGTCAACTTGACAACAGTGAGGTTGTCCAATAAGAAGCCAATGTGTGATATGGATCATTGGCTTAAACTCATAACTGAAATCCAAGCTACCACAGGCTCACCTGGCTGGGAAGGTCTCCAGCTGGTTATAGGCCAGATGAAGGACCCTGAGGTTGGCATGGATGGTGAGGAAAGGAACATACTGGTCAGTTAACCGGTTGTTGGTTAGGTAGAAAGCCTGCAGCCTGGTCCCGCTCTCCTCTCCACTGAACATCGATGGGAGGCTCTCCAGGATGTTTGCTGATGCATTTAGGAACCTGAGACTGACAACAGACATCTATATAAGTGGACACTTGGAAACCACAACAGCTGTACAGGTACCTACCACAGACAAAATATTATGAGATGAAGAAAGGTTGGCTATGGACTAGAAAATATGCGGAAACGCCTGTTCTAGTGATCTCTGTTAAGAGGGAAGATTTGTTCTTTCTTTCTGGGTTACAGTTAAGGGGAAAACACTCAAACAGGGACAGGGGCAGCAATAAGAACTTTGAACCTTCCGCTATCCTATCCAAACCAATAAAAGCAATAAAAACAATAAAAGCATTTGGCAAGCAAAGGGCAACTCCCTAAGTTTAAGGATTACTCCAACTAGTATTGGGTGAAGGCCAGGTGAGCTGAACCACTTACCAGCTTTTAATCTTTCTTGTAAACTCAAACAGAGAGAGCTTTGCACCTATCTAATATACAGAGAGTACAACAAGAGCAGTGAGAATCTACCCAATGCAGGAGGAGCAGTAAGACCCCATGGCATGGGTAAGGAGAGCCAGAACATTCTAAATGTCTTGCTATAGGAGTACCTAAGAAGCCGGAAAATTGTCATCTGTTTCTGAAAATAATTCTACCAACCAGCACCCGACCATAACTTAATGATTAAAGAGACAAGAATGCCTTGCGTAATCTGCAGTCTGTTCCTATAGATCACACAAGGCATCCTCAGACGCTGCCAGGACCTTGGCTGATGTCAGGGCTGGGGAGGGGGAGCAGTGGGGTCTCTGTTCTAAAGCAGAGCCTTTGACACTCCAGTCTCAGGGGTACTTGAAAATATAAAAGTACCTCCATTTAGTATGTTTATCTGGTTAGGGATGGGGAAGAGGGGAAGGTGGTGGGGGGTGATGACAGGATCTCTTTAAAACTGACTTCTGCTTTATTCTATGTACTTTTGTTCCTTCCGGTCCTTCATCCCAGTCCCAAATATGGCCACACTCTGCCTCATGGACACTTACTTTAAAGCTATGGTGAAGAGGGAGTCTGGAAGGTGTCTCAGCATATTGTGCTGCACATCCAGGGTCTCCAGGGGAATAGACTCCATTGGGCAAGGCAGGTTCTTCAGCTGGTTGTGTCCAAGCAGCAGCCTTCGCAGACTAGAAGAGGCCATTATCCTGCCAGGGAAAGAGAAAAGTCAACAAAGTATGGAAAAATTCTTATACGTTTCAATACATTCCTTTTGTATACAGTACATACAACATACACAGTATACAATAGTTGTATATTTGCAGTGTAAGATTTTTTTGAGAGCTAGTCTCACCAGATTTGGGGAGGTTACTGATGTGTTTCTCACTGTGCTCGTTGCTGGAAGCTTTGACGTGAGGAAGCAAAGCCCTGCCTCTACCTAGGTAGCCGCCTCCACACAGAACTCAGTATGGTAGATCAGTAATGGGGGAAAGATAATCTCCAGGGAGGTGACAGGCAATTCTAGTTACTAATGCTTTGCCCTCTGCTAACCTTTTTTTGGGCACAGCTTTCAAAGTTCAGTTCCTCTGAAGGCCATTCTGGTAGACATAGCTTTGGGACTTTGGGTAGTGTCAGAGCGTGCCACCATCTCTCACCCCCCACACATTCCTAATAGTGATGAGCTCTCTCACTAACCAACAAGAATGTGCAGGACACAGGGAAGCTTTAGCAATAGGAGGAAGCTCCAGAGCTTTGCAATTCAGAATGGACTGGGATTTATACATTAGAGCAATTTTCTGGAAGCTGCTGCAGGTACGTGATGGCACCTCGAAGTATCAAAACAGTCTTCTGGGCAGCAATTATTTCCAGAAGGAGAATTTAGTAATGGTACCCTACATATATCTCTCAAAGAAGGTTTCATTCCAAGTAAGAACTGGTACACTTTAAAAATAACTCTGACCCAATTAAAACAGAGTGCTGCAAAAGGAGAAACTGTTAGAACTACTAAAATAAAAAGCACATGTGCACTCTTCCCCCTGCAATTAAGCAGAAGAGGATATACACAATTCAAGAGTCATGGAACACTTCCCTTCAATAAAGCGGACCTTAACAATCAAAAATCAAATTCTACCAATGCATCCCTCCATGTATGATGATTAATAATAACATCGACATGTCAGGTGTAAAATGCTGCGATTGTTAAATAATTACACTTGCAGAGCATTCACTTCCTGCTTTAAAAGTGCAAATGACTTCAGTTTGGCAAAGCAATGCACACTGAGATTGCCTTGTCATCCGCAGAGCATGGCTGGGAAATCTCATCTGTAATCTCACAAGATCTCAGGGAAAGGCATTTTCCTCCCCTGAGATGATGTGCATGGTCACATGTCCTAGTCACATATGCCAGAAATCCAGGAAGTAATAGGAGAGCTAGTAATCTGCCCTTAGTTAACATGGTCACTGTCAGAAGACAGGAGAAGAAAAGAAAAACAAGGTATGCAAAGAATACAAAGCCGGCAATTCTCTAGAAGTATGTGTATGTAGATTGTCATTACTAAACATTTGTAAAGGTGTGTTTGTTGATATTTTAAAGATTTGGGTAAAGGTCCAGTTAAGCTGAAAATTCTCTTTTGCACACAGGTAAACCTTCAATACTACCTGAGAGGCAGCTCTGCTATCGCGTTGAAGCTGAGATCCAGAGCTTCCAGCTTCTTGGCCTCGCAAACGCACTCCGGCACCGACGCTAGGCAATTCCTGTAATAGAAGCATGCTATATAAGGGTCTACTTTATGGCCATAATTCATGATATACGGAGCTCACCTATCCTTCCCTCAGTTATACCAATAAACACAAAGGAGGGGGCTCAGTGCTGTAAGGGATATCATAAAAGCCTGAATAATGCATAACTGGAAGCTTTAATTGTCAGGAGATTCAGGTAGATGTAGGGAAAGTCAAACGTGTTAGTCTGGCCCAAGATCAGTCTCTGCAGCAGTAGGGAGTGGTGGACCAAGACAACAGAACAGATGGTGATTACATCCATCAATGGCCACCCATAACTGAAAGTGTTCGGAGTGGACTGATCCTGTAAGTAAGAACATGCATGCATACGTGCAAAGGTGCCTCCATACCATCCTCGGCCTACTTACCTAGACAGGTCAAGAGTGTGGAGCAACGAGGGTGCCACGTAGACGTTCACAGAGGTCAGTCCTGCAGAGGAAGACAGCAAATACCAACACACAGTGAGTAACGGGAAACAGACAGGCAGGGAAATAGTGGAGGATAACATGACAACCTACTGTTGGAGCTGGCATAGATGGCCCGCAGGGAGAAGCCGCACAGCCTCAGCTCCGTCAGCTGGTTCCGTTCACAGTGCAATTGCTCCAGGTTCCCCATAGAGCTGAGGTCCAGAGCAGATAGCTGGTTATCCCGCACATCGAATTGAGTGATGTGGTTTATCCCTTCCAGGCTGGCTCCCACTTGAGTCAAATGATTCATCCTATACAAAAGATAAGACAACAGACTTATCTGTCATGGCTTTATTTGCCAAAGTAAAGGTCACAGAAAAATCCAACGCATTTTGGGGGCTCACCAGTCCACCCTCAATAGAGCTTGCATTGACCAAAGAGAAAATAAGTTATCCTGATAAGACAACAACAAGAATCTATATGTTGCATAGAGAACGTTCACTCAGAATGCCAGGTTGATAGTTACAATGGCTTCCTACAGTTGAGTGATCTTATTGTTTTTCAATGGCCTTGAAGCGAGATTGTGTTTCATGGGAACAAGTGTGAGGGTGGGAGCAAATAAGATATTGCATGCTATCGGATGTTTAGCTGTGCAATGTGTGATCTAGGGCACAACTGGCTTTGACTGCTAGTCTCACCAGATTTGGAGGAAGTTTTGGTCACTCCTGTCCTGCTCACTGTTCTCCTTGCTGAAGAGGAAGCTGTACTTGAGGACCTGCGGAGCAAGGATCTCCCTGCTTCATTCATTCTGTAGATCTATGCTTCTTCCACCTCTCTTGCTGCTTCTTGAATATAAGCCCACCAAGCCATGGGGGCAGCTCTGTCATGAGGAAGAAAAGCCATGCCTCTACCAGGATAGCCACCTCCATACAGAGACATAGTAAAGACCAAGGCATGGTTAGTCAATAATGAGAAACGATTAGCTGTAGGGAGACCAGAGGCAATACTGGTGACTAGATCTTTGCTCTCTGACTCCCTTATTTCTGGGCACAGATTCCAGTTTAGGTCTTCCTTTAGTATAGAATTTTATTAAAAGCAGCATGAAGCCAAGGTGAAGAGAACTTTGGGGTCTGACTATATTAAAATATATTGGTTTGTATTATGTGGATATGTGTCCTGTTACATTTGAAGAAACCAGCAGCTTACCGCAAGTCTATGACCTTCATGTGCGTCATGTTCCCAAGTGTCTGAAGGTTAAGAAGCTCCAGTCTGTTCCCCGCCATACACAACCTCTCCACAGATGGAAGATTCTCAAACACCTTGGGAATGGCGGTCAGATCATTGAATGCAAGGCTGAGGCTTGTCAATTGCTTCAGGCACCCCAGCTCATCTGGCAACATTGTCAGGGAATTCCCATCAAGGTTAAGTGTCTGCAGGCTGGGTGTGAAGAAGGAAATATGTTCTTAATATTTGAAATTATTTGCATAGCCAAACATTACATTTTTTTATCAAATTTTTCCAAGAACAAGAGCTGTAGTTGTCAAGAAGTGTAATTAATGTATATTGCATGTCCTTCCCCAGGCTCCCATGATGCTGCACAGCTGCCATTTAACTTAAAATGTCAGGGGTGGTGGGAGGCATGTAAGCCTTAATGGCATGTAAGCGCTGCCTGAACTACATATCTCAAGATCCTGCCCCTTTTTACTCATCTTCAAGCTGTGGCTCAGGGGTAGTTTTCGGTAGGCCAGAGCAGTTTTTCAGCGATTACAATGATTACAAAGGGGGAAAGAGGGACATCAAGACACAACGTCACACTGTACTCCACTGGTAAATCTTTGGCAGGTGACAATACTGGGTGAATATTCAGCTGTTATGGGCACTGAAGCTGGCCCAGTACGGCCATAGAGGTCTCTATGGCAGGATCAGCCCATATTATTTTTGTTACAAGAGCAGACACCAGCGATAACAGTATGGTCATTCTACCTGCAGCAGCCTCAATGACTTCTGGGCAGTATTGGAGCTGGTGTCCTTGGAACCTTCCGCCCCTACTCATTCCTATTGGCCCATTGAAATAATGGGCGGCCACAATGACCAAAAGGAATGTGGAGGAGGCAGGAATGGATGGGCAAGCTTCCGCATGATCAGTAAGTGTCAGAGATTTTCCAGGATTCAGCTATAGGGGCCGGGTTCTGCAGGCACCCCTATGAATGTTCTCCATTGGTGCTTGGCTAAGGGACTCAATTTGTCATCTCCACAAGTGTGATATAGTGGTGGGTTTTGGGAAGGGGGGGGGGAGCTCCATATTTTTTACAGAATGTCTTCCTTTCCTAACCTACTTCTCCACAGTACACACTAAATTGCAAGATCATCCCAACACATTTCAGAGACTGCAATTCTGTATACTCCATACCACTGGCCCTTTTATTAATAGAGATGAACCCAGGTTTGGACCAAACCCAGTCCAAACCTAGGCTCCTCTGAACAAAGAAGTGCCATGGGTGCTTCCAGCCAATCACCTGTGGGATGGGTATTCCCCACCCTTCAGCTGCATGTTAGCAAAGGCATGGGATGTTTGTGGTGATGTCATGTACCTTACATGGCCACACAGCCATAATAGGTAAATGTCACTTACCAAATACAGACATGTAGCCATATAAGGTAATTGACGTCACTACATCCCGCCCCTTTGCTTATGTCAAGCTGTGCATGGGGAATTCCCCACCAGCAGCTGAATATGTGACACGGAAGGAGCTACGTTCCATGTTTGGGAGGAGCTCCTTTTGGGTTTGGAAGAGCTCAGGTTCGGGTTTGGTTCAGGTCCAAACCTGAGCTCATCCCTAATAAGGCCAAAGAGTCCACCCGAAGCTTTATCCATCCTGGAAGCCCACCATAGCACCATCCCAGCTTCCTGCCCATCAGCACTCCCACCAATGACCCGATTTGAACTTTCAGCTGTGGTGTGGAAATTGGAGTCACCTAGTATCATTACCTTCAATCTATTCCAAACAGATTGAAGTTTGAAAGAATACATAGGTGAATATAAAAAGGTAACTCACCTGAGCAACTGACCAATTTGCGGAGGTAAGTGTGTCAGCCCATTACAGGAGACATTGAGCTCTGTGAGTGTGGCTATCTGGCATAGCTCGAAAGGAAAATGTCCCAGTTTGTTCTGTGACAGATTGAGAATCTTCAACTGCGAAAACCTTAGAAGAAACACAAAGACAGGTCAGCTTCAGCAATGTCAACTAAACAGCCCTGACCTCAGAGCTCATCCCAGGCAGAGCAGTGCGCATGAGTACCTGCAGAGACTGCTCACTCCTGCTGGACTCTGAAGCTGCAGGAAGTTATGGCGGAGGTTCAGGGACATGACGTCCTGGCAGTAGAAGAGGTGCTCGGGAATCTCTTCTAGGCTCTGACACGAGAGATCAACGGTGCTCAGCCTCTGAGATACGACCTGGAAGAGAATTGTATAATGATTAAAATATGATCTATAAAGTATTAAAGCTGAACTCCGGCCTTCCATTCAGTCTTGTACAGTTGTGCCAGCTCCTCTCCTGGACTAAAATTGCTTCCTCTGATTTCACCGCACACTGCGAGCTTCACCTTCAATTCCTGTCCCTATGACACCCACAAACAAATGAGGCAGGCAACAATAAATGATGTATAAAGCTCAAACCCTTCCTCCCTCTCCTAAAAATTTGTTTCTGTCTGTGTCCCCATTGGAAAAATGTCCCATCACTTCCTATCCAGACAGGAACTGAGGAGTAATCTCCTCTATTAGCTATGCAATACAAGTTTGACAGAGGCTTTAACCCTTCGCCGCTCAATGAAGACCTGGCTGGCATTGGGCTTTAATCACATTATGAATGAGGTTAGCAGTTTTGTTCTGTGTCCTAAATGGACATTGCTTCTCTCCAGGGGTGATCAGTATTGTCTGGAGATGACCGTACACCTCTTTCCAATAATGCCCAATGCAATGATCCACCCTGCTCTTCACTCCTAGGACGCCTTCCTTACTTTAGTTGCTTGCCGGTGCCATCTCTGGTATTCCGCAGCAGAGTCGAAGCTGACGTGGTAGGTGGGAGCTTGTGCTTCAGCAGAGCAGAAGGCCAGGCAGTGCGGTCTCCTCTTCACCTCCTCTATCTGAAAGGGGGAAAGAGGCGAGTCAAGATCATTTTAAAGCTGAAATCCAGGCAAACTTGATAAATAGTTAAACTTTATTACCTGCCGGAGCATTGGTAAATTTGGGTTTGACCATTTCAACAGCTCTTCATTTTACAATAAAATCCTGCCTTCAATATACTGCAGATTCTCTTCAAGAGAAACAGCCCCGAATGAGCATTAGTAAGAACCTGAATATCCACTCTGAGGTTGTTAGAATACTGCAGCTATAGCCAATGTTGCCCCTAGCATTTTTTGCCACCTGAGGCGGATGGGGGGAGTGGTTGGTGATCTTGGAGTGACGCCACTTGGCTTGGTGTCCCATCCAGCTCATGGCAACCGGTGTCGTCCTGCCTGAGGCAAACGGGAGTGAGGTGGGTTGGTGGTCTTGGTTGGGCGACGCCGCTCTCCCCACCGGGCTCAGCATCCCACCCAGCTCCTGGCAACCAATGTTGTCCTGACTTAGGCAGGTTGGGGTGAAGCGGGATGGTGGTAATGGAGTGACGCCACCCTCCCCACCTGGCTCGGCATCCCATCCAGCTCCTGGCAACCAGCAACATCACTGGTTGCCAGGAGCTGCGCTGGATGCCGACCAACTCCTGGCAACCAATTGCTAAGAGCCCACGTTGCTAAGAGCTGTGCAGGGAGATGATAACGGCATTTATACATCTCCCTGCCCGGCTCTCAGTAACCTGGGACACCCCGAACAGAAAGGCAGCGTCAGGCACACTGCAAATATTGTGCAGCAAAGCAACCATGCCGGTCTGCGTGCCACCACCCCACATGACCCAAAGATATGCTGCCTGAGGCAACAGCCTCAGGCTGCCTAATTAAAAGGGACAGCCCTGGCCATAGCTTTTGGGGATAGCTGTGTGTAAGGTGAGGTTATTCACATGTGTTCTCTTCCAGTCAGAGAAAAAATGTTCCGGCCAGAGCTTAAAGGAGAACTATGGGGTCAGTGTTTTTCCCCATAGTTCTCCTTGGGGTAACGGGAGGACACCAACTAGCGTCCTCCCGTTACCCTAAGCTCAGTATACCGTGAGCTACAGCTCGCGGTATACTGAGACGCCACACCTGGAGCGGATCCCGACTTAGATGACGGGATCCGCCCAGCTGCATGAGTGACAGCTGGCTCTGCCTATCTAGAGGCAGAGCCAGCTGTACCCACCCCCTCCCCCGTCCGTTCCGCCAGTCAGCGCTGGCAGATCGGAGCGGGGAGAGGGGAATCCAGCCCCTCCCCCTGTCACGGCAGAGAGCCGTGACAGGATCGAGAGGTGAGGGAACCCGGTATGTGTTCTCTCACCTCCCGATCTACTGAGCCGACCTTGTGACAGTCTCATTGTCACAGGTCAGCTTAGGACTATGAGGTGAGTGGAAATCACTCATGTCATAGTTCTCCTTTAAAGATGAACTCTGGGAAAAATCACAAACGTACCCTTGCAGTGGGGCTACCCCTGCACTGCAAGGGTTAACTGCAGGTCAATAAACCTGCATAAGAAATGATAACGTCAGCGCTCCTTAGACCATCAGGGCCCAGGAAAGAATAGGCTGTGGGGACTGGTCGAGCAGCCCAGAAGGAGCTGGTGCAACCGAGGATCAGTTTATTTGCACCCCTGGACAAAATGAGCACTTAACCCTTGCATTGCGGGGGTAACCCCTCCTGGAGGGTAAGTTTGTGCTTTTCCAGGAGGTCTTCTTTAAAGATTTTAACTGACACTCTACTTGTGCTGCTTGAGGAGGTAAACCGGTTACTTAAAGCTTTATGCCTGCCATATCTAATCCCAAATTAAAGTACAAGGATTGTTGTATTTCTGGCAAAATCATGTATTCTGAAAATGTTGTTCACCTGATAAAACTAATGCAGCTGCCACATCTGGGCAAGGACTAGTAAGCTGCAATATATTACCTTTTTTTTGCTTTTGGGTCTAGATATACTTGTAATCATGGCAGCACCTTTGTTTTAGGACAGCTTCAAGAGTGCCTGAGCTCAGGCACGAGATAAGACACCAGAACAGCCAGATACAGTGGTACCTCAGTTCACGAACTTAATTCGTTCCACGATTCTGGTCGCGAACTGCATCAAACTGTGATCAGACCGCGATCTCGACTAGAGGAAGCCATGACCACGTGTCAGAGCAGGGAAGATGGCTGAGGTTGTGTTTGTCACATGATGCGGAGTTTGCGAACGTAAGCAAAATTTTGCCGAACGTCCTGTTCGCGAACAGAAGCGTTCCTGAACCCGAGGTACCAATGTACTTAGCCCAATACTTCTGCTCTGACAGGGAGAAAAGAAAAGAAAAAAAATAAAACAACAGTAAACCCCCCAAGAGGTAAAGTTGCACTAATGGAACAATTAAAGGTGGAGATTCAGATTGCTACAAATGTCCATCGGTGACTGGTTCTCTTCATGCGGTGATAATACATACACAAGGCGCATTCTGCTCACCTTCCCACCCACAAGGGGCAGAATGTGCATCTTCCCCGTCTGACAATCCTTCACAGAGGAGACGATTAAGCAGGTACCGCAGAGAACGACGAGCCTTTCCGCCCACTTATGTAGCTGAATTTTGCCTTTGCGTACATTAAAAACACCCGAAAGCAAAATCCGGTCCAACTGTTCCTTAGAACTCGGTTTCTCTGAAAATAATAATAGGAATGATATTAATACATACAATATTTATTCTTTTATTACCATATAAATGTAGCAGTGACATCATCACTGTGCTGTACAAAACCTGTGCATATAGCAGAGCTGTGGGAGGGGCCCAGCAGTCCCCACCCACTACAGGCTTCCTGCAGATCAGTCACCCTGCACCAGGAGAGAGAGCTGCAGTGAATGGTCTTTATTACAGGAGGGGGCGGAGACAAGACCAGTAACCCTACACAGGGAGAGAGAGCAGCAGTGAGCAGTCTTCATTACAAGAGGGGGGCGGAGACAAGACCAGTCACCCTGCACAAGGAGAGAGAGCAGCAGTGAGCGGTCTTTATTACAGGTGGGGGCGGAGACCAGACCAGTCACCCTGCACAAGGAGAGAGAGCAGCAGTGACTGGTCTTTATTGCAGGAGGGGGTGGAGACAAGACCAGTCTCCCTGCACAAGCAGAGAGAGCAGCAGTGATCGGTCTTTATTACAGAAAGCTCCAAGTGTCACGCTGGATAACTGCACAGATCTGGAAGAAATACACAAAGCTCACCAAGAGTGAAGGAAGACACATGGCTCTTGTATTTAGACAACCCAGAAGGCACCCTGGATTAGAAAGGCTACAGACAAAAGAGATTATGTCTAGATTTGGACAGAGTGGCCCCACTGGTTAGATACACGCGATAAACCTTGTGCACACTGCCGATAATGGAACCCAAACCTGATCTGCTACATTGCTGTGTCTTCCACTTCCTCCTGCAAATATTAAAAGTATCAGCCAAGGGTGACGAAAGGTTTACGGGGAAGAACATGTGACGGACCCATGCGCGGGTCCCATTGGCTGCCGGCAACTGCAGAGCCGAAAGTGTTTTTTACAAGTAGGGCGGTTTATAAAACAAGCCGTGCACACAAATGATCCATGCCCTGCCGGCTATAAAGAGGCCAATGGCAGTCTGAAGAGCTCCCGGCCAACTGTGCTAAAGTGAGAAAGACAAGCGACTGCTTTGTCACCTCTACAGACAGCCATTAGGGCTCACAGTTCAAGCTCTGTTACAGGGAATGGAGTTTTGCATAAGTAAACTCCCCATTGTCCGGCATTCAAGCAACCAGAAAAGAATTTAAAAAAAAATCAAGGACATAATATGTCCTCAATTATTTTTTTCCAATTGCTTGATAGACATGTGCACAAATGTATTTAGCTGCTAACAAAATTCTCAGTCTACATCTTGCTGCGGCCGACAGCTAGTGTCCTCAGCTGGCAGGTGAATGCAAACAATGGGCAGTGGGCATGTGTAATGGCCAGCCTGCTATTGGTCGTGGCAGTTTGAAATAGCCAATAGCAGAATCTAGCCAGCTGAATGGGGCGGGCGAGGGGGAGGTGTTGCTTCAGAGACAATAGTAGCTCTCAAGCAACCAGAAACTACAGTTATAAAAAAGGTATCTAACTGGGAGTTTACTGTATATATAAATAAAAGTCACAGTCACAGACTCTAATATTTTGTTGGACCGCCTTTAAGGTAGCTTTGATTACGGCATGCATTCGCCATGGCATCATTTTGATATTCTTATTCAAGGCCAAATTTATTTCCATCCAGAGTTGCATTCACCAAGATCTTGTAGTGATGATGGGAGAGTCGGACCTCTGCGTAAAGTCTTCTCCAGCACATCCCAAAAGGTTCTCAATGGAGTAAAGGTCTGGACTTTGTGGTGGTCAAGCCATGTGTGACAATGATGTCTCATGCTTGCTGAACCACTCTTTCACAATCCGAGCCCGATGAATCCTGGGATTGTCATCTTGGAATATGTCCAATGTGCCATTAGAGAAGAAAAAACCCATTGATGGAAAAACCTGGTCATCCAGTATATTCAGGTAGGCAGCTGACCAACCAACCTGACCAACTGAAGCAACCCCAGATAAGAACACTAAATGCAAGTGGTGACTTTTTTTTGGCAATGTAGTGTACATATTAGGGATGCACCGATACCATTTTTCTTTTTGGTATTGAATACGTGTACCGATATTTTGCTTTCAGTACTCGCCGATACCGAGTACCGATACCGAGTACCGATACCAATGCTTCCACTGGCATGGAGCCGGCTTACCGGGCAGTCAGGAAGCCGGGGGGAGGGTAATGACATGCCGCCTGGCTTCCTGATTGCCCAGGAGGCTGGCTGCATGTTTTTTGGCCAGCTCGATTGTGCTTGGCTAGGAAACAGGCTTCCCAGCCAATCAGCATGGACCCGGCTTCCCGGCGAATCAGGAAGCCGGGCGGCGAGTAATGACCCGCCTCCCGGCTGGCTTCTCAGCCAATTAGTAACGAGCCGGCTGTTTGGCCCGGCCTGATTGCCCAGGAAGCCGGCTCCATGTTCCCCTACGGCAGTGCCGGTCAGAGGGAATATTCCTCTGTCCGGAAGTTCCGGTATCGGAGCATTTGGGCAAGTACAAGTACTCGCCCAAATACTTGGTATCGGCACCGATACCGATACTAGTACCATTATCGGTGCATCCCTAATATATATAACATCTAATTAAAAACATCTAAGGCCAGCCTGGGTAGGTGGTTAGTCCCCGCCTACATCGATCTTTCCGATGCCGTCATATATAGAGAAGAAGCAATTTACCGCTATAAAATCGGATCATGCAGCCGAGATCAGAGTGGGCCGCCTCCTCCTGTATCCTCAAGGAGTCCCGGAATCCCAGCTCTGATAGGTACTTGTAGATGATGTGCAGGGGGCGCTCCTCGGGTTCCAGCCTCCTGTAAGCAGAAAATGACATTGAACTTAGAAACAAAATGAAAATGGTGCAGATCAAGTCACTCTCCAAACAGAAAGGGGTGTCACCTGCCATAGGAGACATCTATTGTCTTCCACATACAATGCTGTTTTAACACCTCTCTCTGGGCAGGTTATTAACACCTCCTAGCTCCAATTATGCAAATTATATCAACACCTGGTTGCGACTAACAGATTATGTGGATTGGAGCAACATTCACTATATTAATTCCCAGATAATTTTTAGTACAAGTCATTCTGAATTGAGAAATCTGGTTGGATGTCCAGTGAAACGTCTTCAAGAAAAATACAGCAAGTCCAGTTGCCTTGACTTATTTTTTACAGATGTACCATGACCTGGATGAATGAGAACCTTCACAGTCTTTACTATGGTGAATCTGTTATCGGGAGCAATTGCAAAGCAGGTGAATGTAGACAAAATACTACTTGTTAGACTATATATATATATAGGAAGTTACACTAACAATAAAGTGTCATCTGTCATCGCCTTCAAGTAGCGTAAACTTTCCAATACGAGCTCCAGACAAGATGCCAATCTGATCTATAAATATCTCTATCGGAGCGTGGCAGAACTTCAAGACCAACAAGGCAAATGTTCAAATATTTGCTCGGGGAAATGTGAACAGTAACTTAGTGATGTGGACAACCAGTGGATTACAAGTGATACAAATGTTAATCTAATGACACAATGAAGGAGTTCTTCCCTCTGCCGAAGCAAACAAGAAAAGTCTTCTCGTATAAGCTGCGGGGAGCGTCCGCGGATGATCCTACTGCTACTTTACCACCAAGGAAACTGCTAGCAAAAGTTCTTGCCCATGTTGCATCCAACATTCTTAACGAGTTCAAATGATAACTATACAACGTTGGGTAAAGTTTTGGGGCACCATTGTGAGCTCTCCATAGTTGTCTAGGGCTGCAACCAACTAATCGATTAAACTTAGCCTGTAAAATAACAAGGTAATACATCTACTTTTTTTTAAATAGGACATCGGATTATTGTCTAACAACATTTTTTTTATTTGATTCATAGACAAAAAAATACCACTTTTTAAAAATCTGTTCATTGTTAGGCCCTGTTCACACATGGGCGGTTCGGCCGCGCAGATCCACCGACATGAACGATCCCATACATTGCTAACCATCCGAACCACCTCCTGCCCAAATTGCTCCCTGACCCTTTTTTGCTGCGCTGATCAGCACATTTTACATACTGCTTTCAATTTGTGTTAATTAGGGATGCACCGATACCGGTACTAGTATTACTAGTACTCATACTCACCCAAATGCACCGATACCGGAACTTCCGGTCAGAGGGGGATCTCCTTTCTGACTCGCAGTGCCGAGGGAGCATGGAACCAGCTTCCTTTCAATTCAGGAAGCCGGGCGGTGGGTTAGGAAGCCAGGCTGCCTAGAAACAAGTGAAGCTGGGTTCATGTGTTGCTAAGCAGCCTGGCTTCCTAGCCAATCAGGAAGCCAGGCGGCACGTAATGACCCACCTACCGGCTTCCTGATGGGTCAGGAAGCCAGGCTGCCTATAAACAAGTGAAGCTGGCTTCCTGGCCAACGGTGGCGGGTCATGACGTGCCGCCCAGCTTCCTGATTGGCTAGGAAGCTAGCTTCACTTGTTGGTAGGCAGCTCGGCTTCCTAACCAATTAGGAGGCCGACCGGCACGTAATGACCCACATCCCTGATTGGTCAGGAAGCAAGGCTGCCTAGAAACAAGTGAAGCCGGCTTCCTAGCCAATGGGAGCTGGGTCATGACGTGCTCACATCCTCCCGGCTTTCTGATTGATCAGGAAGCCGCGCTGCCTAGAAACAAGTGAAGCCGACTTCCTAGCCAGTCAGGAAGCCTGGCAGCCTCTGAAGCCGGTGTTCTTTAGCTAGAACTTCGGCTTTGCAGGCAATCAGGAAGCTGGGCAACGGGTCAGGATCCGCCGCCCGACTTCCTGATAATTGGGGCACACGGCACCGGTACTCGGTATTGGCGAGTACCCCCACAAAAAATATTGGTACTCGTACTCAATACCGAAAAAACGGTAGCGGTGCATCCCTAGTGTTAATGTAGATAACATGTAGAAAACATTTTTGTCCCGTTTCAAATTACACTAAAATGATGATTCTGGTACAAAGCATTGGAAAGTTAATTACAAATTAATAAAAAGTGTTTTGGTTTTTTTTAACGCCTTCAGACCACTGGATGTTCTCAGTCTCAACTCTGTATCATTCAACCTGGAAGACGAAGGCCATACTATAACTGAAGGACATTATAGACCAGCAACCCTCCCAACCACCACCAATGGAGCATCACCATCCGTCTCACCTGACCAGGTCTCCATTGAGCTGTATGTACAAACTCTCCATCCCTTCACATGAGCAGATCTCGGAGGTCATCGTGTCCACCGTACAGAGCACAACATGGAGGTCGGGAACGGAGGAGCCATGATCTGATCCATGTACGAAGACGCATCCACGGTTTGGGTCTTCCCTCAGCCAGTCTCGCTCACGAGAGCCCAGGCAGCACCTCTGATTCAAGCAGTTCTTGCTCGTACTTCGCTTCATATTTCTCTGTAGAAGAACACAGTAGCCATTAGCAGTTATTTAGCCATAGAATGTACGGCATCCATAAAACCTTCCCAACATAGAAAACTGGAAAGTACTATATATACATAAAAGGTAGAAGAGCCCCTTAAAATGTGCACATTGCCACGACTGCCGTGTATTGGACAGAACTTTTCCCAATGACTTGCCACCAGTTAAGCTGGCCATGCACTGGTCACATTTTAGCCCCACTGAACACCTTTGGTATTGAATGGAAATGCTGGTTGTGAGCTAGATCTTCTCATCCAACATCACTACCTGACCCCACAAATGCTCTTTTGGCTGAATAGGAACAAATTCCCTCAGACAGACTCCAGAATCGTGCGGGAAGTCTTCCCAGAAGAGTGGAGGCTGTTTTAGCTGCAAAGGAAAGAGCAGGAAAAAAATGCCGTCTGACGACGGCAACCCGCAGGTAGGAGTCAGCCGTCCGTCCGTTTTTTTCTTAACGTGCGGATGGCAAGAGGTTAAAGTGTATTTCTACTTCTCAGCCCCAATGGGACTCTATTTTACTTTCAAAGTATTTTTATTAAGTTTTTCATTTTGTGAAGAAACAGAGTATACCAGGGCTCAAAATTTCCACTCGCCTGCTCACATTTGGCGAGTGGAAATAAAGTGAGGGCGAGTCAGGCACGAGTCCAGTGGTGGCAGGATAGGGGAAGAGAAGGTGGAGGCTCAGGACTTGAAATTTTGAGCCCTGTACTATACACAGAACACTATAAACCAAAAAATGACCTGACCACTACTAATGACCATATCTAAGGGCAGCATGATGGCCCAGTGGTTGGCACTCCTCCCTTGCTGTTTTGAGCTTGAGGTTCCCACCAAGGACTGTCTTCATGGGGTTGGTATGTTCTCCCCTCGTTTGGTCGTGTTTCCTTTTGGTAGCTTTGAGTTCTTGGCATGCATGAGGAAACAGATCAGTTCTATGCAGATAGTGTCCTTGTGGGAGAGTGAACCCAAGATCCAGAGCCGTAAAAAGTGACCAGTGGCCAATACAAACAGCAGCCAACGAGGTCAACAAGAACATAGCGCAACAGCGAGAGGACCAACTAGAGTCTTCCACCTTTGGCACAGCTGCAATGAAATCCGGATGCCATTATGGGTTCACTGACAAGGATCAGAACGTTTCTGTGTGTTGCCCTTTAAATCTGACTCATGTGAGGGCTCCAAACTCTCAGACAATTTTAGGTCTTTTGTTTCAGAAGACCGGATAGAACTGAACACATCTCACAGACAACCCTCAGCATGCCAAGGTGTACTTTATAGCCTTAAGCCATTAGCAGGTTAATTATAGGACTTCAGTCGTGGGAACTGCAACATAATGCAAAATTCCGAAAGATAAAAAAAAAGATTGCTGTTTAATCCGGTTATGCGTCCATTAAAAATCAATAAATGTTGGTCTACCTGTGTAGTACATCCCCAGTGACATCTAAGGGGCATGTCTACCTGTGTAGTATATCACCAGTGACTTCTGAAGGGCTCATCAACCTGTACAGTACATCTCCAGTGACTTCTAAGGGACTTGTCTACCTGTGTAGTACATCCCCATTGACTTCTAAGGGGCTCGTCTACCTGTGCAGTACATCCCCAGTGACTTCTAAGGGGCTCGTCTACCTGTGCAGTACATCCCATTGACTTCTAAGGGGCTCGTCTACCTGTGCAGTACATCCCCTGTGACTTCTAAAGGACTCGTCTACCTGTGCAGTACATCCCCTGTGACTTCTAAGGGGCTTGTCTACCTGTGCAGTGCATCCCCATTGACTTCTAAGGGGCCCGTCTACCTGTGCAGTACATCCCCATTGACCTCTAAGGGGCTCGACAACACACACACACACACGGGAACAAAAGTAGCCACCCTCCAAAAGGAAGGACAGGGTCAACACCAATTTAAAGATGATTTGAGGATCTATGCTACGTTTTTGTTAATATTTAGGGCACTTGAATGCATTTTTAAGATTTAACTTCTGAGTTTAGAATCACTTTTAATTAAAAAAAAAAGTCCCAACATACTCACACATACATGCATCAGGTGCACCTATAACGATTGTGCCATGTATGTTGGGTATTGCCACGTACGTCAAAGTACGAGCAATAAATTCCGGGGCCATTACTTCCAGTTTACTCTAAAACTGATGATCTGCAAAAGTTCTTTAGGCATCGTCTATGGGCAGTTTTGGGTACCGTCGTTTTTCGCAGCACTGGCAGGGGTTAAGTGATATCCTTTATGTATAAAGTCCAAAGAAGAGATCTAAGGGATCCGGAAAGCTTTATCTTTAATAAATTGAATTATCCAATAAAGGGTAACGCTTACCCCCCTTATCAGTGTGCTAATCATGGGACTCCAGTCACTGTAAGTGTAACGCGCACCGATAAAAGTGACAAGAGCGCAAACCATTCTTAGCTTATCAGCAGAGTGCAAAGGTCATAGCCAATCACAGACCTGTCCAGACTTGAACATACAATAAAATATTCTGCCAATAATTGGATAACTTGATAACGGACCCGACCTCGGCTCAGATCTTCCGTTATCGAAAGCCAAAACTTTTTTCCTAGGTTTGGATAGGTTGGGGGAGGGTTAGACTCCCTGCTGGGTTTTGAATGCCTTCCAGGTGCCACTGTAATATATATCCCCCACTTCCAGGTGCCATTGTAATATATCCCCCCCACTTCCAGGTGCCATTGTAATATATCCCCCTACTTCCAGGTGCCATTGTAATATATCCCCCCAATCCTGAACAAATTGCTTCATCTGGAACACGTTCAGATCTCTCCCATGACCGCCCACAGAACGGCTACATCTAAAACGTGTAAAGTCCTTTTAGCCACGCCATAAAAGCTGCTCGTTCACAATTTATTTCCACCTGCCAGCCCTCGTAAAACCTTTTTATTTTTTTACTGACAACAGTAAAAAAATTAATAAAGAAAAAGAAAAACCACTGAGGGCTGGAATTTTTTTTCTCCTGCCTGTTTTCATTGTATGCCACAGCCGACTGTAATGGAGGACAAGGTGAGGCACCTACACAGGGGGGGACAAATGAGCCCTCAGTCACACCGGCCTCCTGTGTTTGATTTAAAGGGTTACTCCAACTTTTCACAATAAATTCCTCCTTGTCCCCCCCCCCATTCTTTCTGCAATTACTTGCAAGGATGACCCTCTTCCGCCATTATTGTCAGCCCATTTAATTGACCCGGCACTTGAAAACTTCACTACACGGCACCGGAGGCTGTATGGTGGGCGGAGAAAAACTCCAGCCTTCCAGCTGTTGTGGAACCACAAATCCCATGAGGCATTGCAAGATTCTCAAAGCCACAGGCATGACTCCCAGCCCAGGGACAGATGCATGATGGGATTTGTGGTTTCACCACAGCTGGGGGGCCGGAGTTTGCCCACCCATGCTGTATGGCAACACAATGCTTGCCATGTGGAGTGGTGATTGGCCAGTGCAGCCACATGACCATGCTGAACTGCGCACAGGTGTATATAGAATAGATCCCGGCACACAGGTGTGTATATAGAATAGATCCCGGCACACAGGTGTGTATATAGAATAGATCCCGGCACACAGGTGTGTATATAGAATAGATCCCGGCACACAGGTGTGTATATAGAATAGATCCCGGCACACAGGTGTGTATATAGAATAGATCCCGGCACACAGGTGTGTATATAGAATAGATCCCGGCACACAGGTGTGTATATAGAATAGATCCCGGCACACAGGTGTGTATATAGAATAGATCCTGGCACACAGGTGTATATATAGAATAGATCCTGGCACACAAGTGTGTGTATAGAATAGATCCCCGCGCACAGAATAGATCTCCGCGCACAGGTGCGTATAGAATAGATCCCCGCGCACAGGTGCACATAGAATAGATCCCCGCGCACAGGTGCACATAGAATAGATCTCCACGCACAGGTGCACATAGAATAGATCCCCGCGCACAGGTGCGCATAGAATAGATCCCCGCGCACAGGTGCGCATAGAATAGATCCCCGCGCACAGGTGCGCATAGAATAGATCCCCGCGCACAGGTGCGCATAGAATAGATCCCCGCGCACAGGTGCGCATAGAATAGATCCCCGCGCACAGGTGCGCATAGAATAGATCCCCGCGCACAGGTGCGCATAGAATAGATCCCCGCGCACAGGTGCGCATAGAATAGATCCCCGCGCACAGGTGCGCATAGAATAGATCCCCGCGCACAGGTGCGCATAGAATAGATCCCCGCGCACAGGTGCGCATAGAATAGATCCCCGCGCACAGGTGCGCATAGAATAGATCCCCGCGCACAGGTGCGCATAGAATAGATCCCCGCGCACAGGTGCGCATAGAATAGATCCCCGCGCACAGGTGCGCATAGAATAGATCCCCGCGCACAGGTGCGCATAGAATAGATCCCCGCGCACAGGTGCGCATAGAATAGATCCCCGCGCACAGGTGCGCATAGAATAGATCCCCGCGCACAGGTGCGCATAGAATAGATCCCCGCGCACAGGTGCGCATAGAATAGATCCCCGCGCAAGGTGTATATATAGAATAGATCCCCGCGCACAGGTGTATATATAGAATAGATCCCCGCGCACAGGTGTATATATAGGATAGATCCCCGCGCACAGGTGTATATATAGGATAGATCCCTGCGCACAGGTGTATATATAGGATAGATCCCCGCACACATGGCTGCCTGTAGTATGGGTGACACCTGCACACAGGTGTATATAATACATCGCGGAGATCTCTATACCTCTGCTCGGGGATCTATTACGCATGGCTGCCCGTAGTACACCTGTAGCCGGTGATCAGTGCCTGCACTCAGTGATCTGTCAGTGGTCCCCCATCGCTCCGCCCCTCACCTTCAGCACTCGGATGGCAGCTCCCCGGGCGCCGCTGGTCCGGCTGGGCTCAGGCCCTCCCTCCCCGGGAGGTCCCGGCACCGGTCTCCGGCCGTCCATTTCCACGGGTCCGTTGCTGAACAACTGACAGCAGGAGGCCGTCCCCGCCCCCAGCCTGAGCTCAGCGACCAATGGCGTGCAGGCTAGCCCACGCTCTGCCAATCTCCAGCAAGTCCCCGCCCAGTTTGCGTAGTAGCCATTCTGCAGGTACTTGCGCCCGCGGCGGCCATGTTTGCTGAGGGCACGGGAGACCCTGTCAGCCTCTGCCCTTTGCATGACGTCATAGGCACGCCGGAAGCGGCTGCTTCCAGAGAGAGAAGCTGCTTTTTGGTGGCTATTAACATGAATGTGGTCTGGTATAATAGTCCCGTCAGTCTCAGCCATGCAACCTCCACAAACTCCCTCTCCAGCTTTCCCTTGGCCAGGATGACACAACTGCCGCACAGCTCAGCTCAGCGTACCTGCTACAGAACTTTGCAAAGAACTTTCAGTTTCTATTATGTCTCTTGTGCATAAAATGTCTGTCTGCTTACACAGTTTTGCTAATAAAGTAACTGACTAGCGGAGAAAACACACGTACAGCGCCTCCTGCAATGCAAGGGTTAAAACTGACAGGAGGAGCCTGTAGAGGGAAGAACTCCGAGATTCAGGTACATGGGGTGGGGGTGCAGGAGATGTGACCATGTTCCACCCTATCAACGTTGGAGCTGAGAACTTGATATTCCATTACTATCAATAGAAAGAGCTAAAAGAGACATTGCCACTTTATGGGAAATTGACACATTTGTGTAATGCTGGCAACAGTGTGACAGAGTCTCTTAATCTGACTTTCCATTTCCGCATTTCATTCAAAAACGAAAATGAATCGGGCATGTGACTTTTCTGGCCAATCAGATGTTTTTCGGTTTAAAAGGAGAACTATGGGGTCAGTGTTTTTCCCCATAGTTTTCCTTAGGGTAACGGGAGGACACAAACTAGCGTCCTCCCGTCACCCTAAGCTCAGTATACCGCGAGTTGCTGCTTTCGGTAAACTAAGACGCCACAGCTGAAGCAGATCCCGACAATTGTGCCGGGATCCGCCCAGCTGCGTGACCGACAGCTGGCTCTGCCTATCAGAGGCAGAGCCAGCTGTACCCGCCCCCTCCCCCGTCCGTTCCGCCAGTCAGCGCTGGCAGATCAGAGCAGGGAATCCAGCCCCTCCCCTGTCACGGCAGAGAGCTGTGACAGGATCGAGAGGTGAGCGAACGCCGTTGTGCTCGCTCAGCTCCCAATCTACTGAGCCGACCTGTGACAGTCTCATTGTCACAGGTCGGCTAGAACTATGAGGTGAGTGAAAAGCACTTACCTCATAGTTCTCCTTTAATGCATCCGAATGTGTCTGAATGCAAATTTTTGTTACGGCAACATGGGAGCCATCCGATTGGCCAGAATAGTCACATACCGTAATGCATAGAATGTGTGTTCAGTATATACAAATACTAAAGCTGAGGCTGCTAGACCCGAATGGATTTCGGGATCCGAATTTCCGAATTGCATTGGGGAGCTCCCGAATGCCATTTGGGTCTGGGAGCCTCAGCTTTAGTAATATATGTATATGGCTCCCAGAGCCGAATGGCATTCCGAAATTCAGATCCCCAATGCCATTCGGGTCTAGGAGCTTAAGCTTTAGCATTAATATCTGTATATAGTTTTCTGTGGTATTGGTGACGAAATTACGTTCGTAAACTCATCCGAAACTACCGAAATTCTGATTTCGTCAGAACCGAATTGAATTTCGGATCCGAATTCCAAAATAATGAAATATCATGACCACATGTGCACTCCTGCACCATCTCCTGCAGATTCTGGTGGCTTTTGAGCCATCAGCTGCTGAGACTGAGTCGCTCCAGTCTTTGATATGCTTGCCCCTTGAGGACTCTCAGCCCATTGCTATTATTCCTAATTTAAAGGAGACTGCTTTGGTTCTTATTGATATGGTGCCCACCATCCTGAAACGCAGCCTGTTGATTCTACCAGATGCGTTTTCAGTCTTGTGTCCTTTAGAACCCATCATGTTGCAAAGACTTGCCCACTGAACCCGGTGTTCCATCTCTTTATTTATGCAGATTGAAAACACTGACAAGTTGCTTGTTCCGACCAAACTTATTAGCCTTGTACCTGTTCGGGGGGATTGTGTAAACGAAGTGGTATACTCCCACTGTGGATCCGGCAGTGTTCTCCCTTCAAGGGACTACCATAGTGGTGGACGCTGCACCTTTCCTTAAGTACCCAACCAATAAGCGTTTGGAAGTCCTCTCCAGAACTTTGTTTTTTACTGGCAGGCCCCCTGCTCTTCACCGCATCTTGGCTGTGACTACTGGGCCAAAATATGGCTCATTGGTCAAAATCCCTTTAAAAAATAAAAAAAAATCTGGTCACTGCTGTGGTTGTTCCCTAGACTATTAAATTCATCAAGCAATCTCTGGCATGGGTCTCCTGTCAGTACACATGCATAGGACCACTTTATCGCACTCAAAGTCAATGCAGGAGAATTGGTCGTCAGAGTCTCATCTCCCGATCAAAATCCTGAATGATTTGGCTTGCTCTGCAGCGCTGGACCATGCGTCTCATTGTGGCAAGAGAGGTAGATCGGATTATGTCCTGGGCAAAAGTCCACATTCCTGACTTGTCTGTTTAAATCGCAGGCATAGACAACTGCCAAACTTCCTCAGCCAATGGTGCCTGAACCCATGGGGAGCAGTACCTACACCCCGAGGTGTTCTAGGACCAGTGTCACAGGTGGTGGATGCTGGATGTGAACTTCCTGGCTTTCGTGGTCAGCAACAAACTAGACAGGTTTGTTTCTAGGTACAGGGTTCTTCTAGCAGAAGCAGTGGTGGCTCCCTGGGATTAATACAACCTATGCCTACACTCCCTTAAAACTTTTCTCAAGATGGAGAGCATTCTGAAAATCCTCATTGCTTCAGGATCGCTCAAGCCGCTGTGGTATGCCATCCTGGTAAGATATCTGACAGACGCTCCATTGGATCTTCCAGATGATCAATATCTCTTTCCCTCAAAGATTGATTTACCATTTTGCTTCACAGTCGCTGGCTTTACCTGTATGGTTGTTGGAAGCTCAGGTTGTGAAAAACGGGTGCATCTCTGAATCTGTGATTCCTCGGCATAAAAGTTTGAAGGCTACCTCCCATAAGGCCTGTCATCAGATGTGGAAGGCATACGTCACTTTGTATGAATCCAGGGGCTTCCACCTTAGGAGTTTCTCCTTGGGGCAAATCCTCTCCTTCCTACAGCTGAGCCTGGACCCGCGTTTGGCTCTTAGCATCATCAAGGGCCAGGTCCCTTTTTGTTCCCCCCTGCAATGTCCCTTTTTGTTCCCCTGTGGGATCTGAATCTGGTTCTTTCTGTGATTCAGAAACCCACATACCTCTTTCTACCGTCATTCACAAGGTAGTTTTCCTTGTAGCCATCACCTCTGCAAGGGGAAGGTCTGAACTGGCGGCCTTATGCTGCAAGGAACCATTTCTAGTGCTGCATTGGGGCAAGGTGGTGTTGAGGTCCAAGATTTTCTGGGCCTCAACTTTATTTCAACCAGGAAATTGTTCTTCCATCCCTTGGTCTGGCTCTAGTGCACCAAAAGTAGATTTCACTCCAATATCTGGATGTGGTTCAGGTTGTGAGAGTCTCTCTGTCAGACACTGGTTCTTTCGGGAAGACATTCTTTTTATTATACCGCATGGGTCTCACAAGGGTACATCGGCTTCTCATTCCACCATCTCTAGACAGCGCCTTAGACAGACCATCATCCAAGCTCATGGCCTCAAGGATTGTGTTCTACCGTTTCCCGCCAAGATGCTCTCTACCACATCTGTAAATTCTTCATGGTTTTCTGGCATCAAGCAACTGTTTTCCAGATTTGCAAGGCTTCCACCTGGTCCTGTCCACACATTCTGATGTTTGAACTGCAGGCATTCTCCAGTTCTCTATTTCTCCTGGGTCAGTTAGTGGTGTTGCCGATCCCTCTGTTGGACTGCTTTTGCACATCCCGAAGCTTAAGGCCCCATTCACACACGAATTGGCCTGCACGTACAGCTCCGCGCGGGGCCGTACCAAGTAGCTGCCGGGAAGGACTGGCTGCGTTTGATTAGTACGCAGCCCCGTCCTCTATGGGGCTACGCGGCCATACGCTCACCTCAATTGCAGGTCCGTAGGGGTGCGGGTGAGCGTATTCATACGCCGCCGGAATGGATCCTGTCTGCGTCCCGGCCAGAAAACCCGCACCCCTACGGACCTGCAATTGAGGTGAGCGTATGGCCGCGTAGCCCCATAGAGGACGGGGCTGCGTACTAATCAAACGCAGCCAGTCCTTCCCGGCAGCTACTTGGTACGGCCCCGCACGGAGCTGTACGTGCAGGCCGATTTCTGTGTGAATGGGGCCTTAAACTAGAACTATGGAGGAGTGATTTTGACTCATCCTTAGTCAGAGCCAACGTGTGACAATGAAACTGTCACACGTCGGCTCAATAGAGCAGGAAGTGAACGAACACATACCGTCGCTCGCTCGCCTCCCTGCAGAGAGCCGTGACTGTCAGTCACCGCTCCCAGCAGGGATTCCCCCCTCCAGCACTGACTGGAGGAATGGACGGGGGAGGGTACAGCTGTCTCTGCCTCTAGATAGGCAGAGCCAGCTGTCATTCACACAGCCGGGTGGATCTCGACAGCAATGTCGGGATCCGTCCTGGCTGCTGGGCTCTCAGTATAGCTCGCCATATACTGAGCTTTGTCAATGCTAAAGCCTGATGAAGGAACCCTGTGTGGTCCCGAAAGCGCTTGTTGGTCATATGACAAAATACTTCAATAAATGAAGCTTTTGCTATCCTAAAAGTACTGGTGTGCTGGTGACATTTCTACCATTATACTGAGCTTATGGTCACGGGAGATTAGTATGTGTCCTCCTGTGACCCTTGAGAACTATAGCGAAAAACACTTACCCCATAGTTCTCTTTTAATGACCTAATGTGTCCCTCAACGGAAGAGAAAGAAAATAAGATTGTTGTACTCACCGTAAACTCCTTTTGATAAGACTCCATTGAGGGACGCATATCCCAGTTCTTGGTACTGCTCTACTACAAACTGAGGCATGCTGGTAGGGGGAGGGGTTATCCTGGATTTGACCAAAAGTAAGAGACCTCCTATGTCCCTTAATAGACTGTAAGAAAATGATTTTTAAGTAGTACAACATGTATTTTACACGACAGAAAGAAGAACGAGACAAAACTACATTAAACAAGACTTTTTTTAATTCTTTATTACTCACTTTTTCATAATTTGTTTCAACCAAAAGACGATAATACACAGCAGTCTAAGTAACCCATGAAAATGTTTACACCCTTAATGCTCCCCAATGACTTATTTTTTCATATTTTTTACAGGTTTTAGCTTTTACATCTCAGAAATAAGTCTGTGGTAAATCAGCAGTTCGTTATCCACCCCACTCACAGACAAAATCTGAATGTTCCTTTCAATGAGACCAGCACGGGGCATCTTAAGTAGATTTAACTTACTGAAACAGCAAAAGGGGGGAAAAAATGACTTTACAGAAAGAAAAAAAAAAAAAAGATCGAGTACCAACATGTGGTAATTTAGAGGCTGCAAAGCCGGCGTCCACATCTGGATGGAGAACGGCTCTGAAGCAGCACTTCGCTCCCCCCTACCCTTGAAGTGTAGCCTTTGTTCCTATTTCACAGTCCGAGATCTTGTTCCACTTTTGCGAATAAAATGTCCATAAAAAGGCATTTGGGCTTTAAATACCTTACAGGTTCACAGTGGAGGGAGAAGCCAGGAACTGAAATCTCTACTATACCCTCCCACCCAATACACCAGAACTGGCAGGTGTCCCTCATTATTGAGATAATAATTTCATTTGGGACGTAAAGTGATTGAAAGGGTCAGTCCAATCAAAGCCGACATTTCGACTTCAGGCCAGGTGCTGGCGGGCTGAATTGCTCCAACAGCTTCTTTTCTCTTTCTGGAAATCCAGCGCTTGCTCTGGTCACTGCAAGAGGTGGCCACTTTCTTGCAAGAGACTGACTCCTCCCACTGCGTCTGGAAGAGTTACATGGCTCTGTGGTGGAGAACTGGCAACTCTTTTGGAAAATCTGTTGGAATTGCCTGATCCAAAATGTCAATTTTGGCTGGACTGACTCTTGAAATGCCTCCTGTTAGCGACTACAGATCTATAAAACAATTATGAAATTAGCAGCTGAAACTAGAAAAACAAAAATATATTTATATAATGGATACTGCGGTGAGTGCCTATAGCAAGTGCAGCTTAACTCTTGAAAGTCACCGTCTCAGTACCGTGAATGTCACACCTAGCATACAATCCAAGAGGTCTGACATACCTGCTCGCGAATAGGGTATCTAGCATTGTGAATGCTTACCTGACCTATGCCGTGCAATGGTTCTCCGTCAGGCACTGTGACCTGTAACGCAGCCCGTTGCAATAGACAGCAGTAGCATAGAGCACTTAATAAAAACATGTCTGAACCAGGGGCTCACATTAAAGGCTGCAGGAGTAGCGTTTCAGGGCATTTAATCAGTCTGAATCCAGAGGAAGGTGCAAGCCAATGCAGGGTGCAATGGTCATCGCTAGACCTGGGAATTTACCATTAAACAGTATTCTAAAAACAAGTCTCCCTCCATTCCGGAAAGAGAAGGAGAGTCTGGGGGGCGTGAGTGTGAGTGGAAACATGGCTGCAGGAATGTACAGAAGGAGATGAAGGGGAGGATAAGAACACAAAATCCCATGAGATCCGCCCAGGGAATAATCAACTCTAACTCCCGGCGGGAAAAAGGTGAAGCCTCAAGAAGGCCCGGCTGTGCCCTCCTGAGTGGAGGAAAAGGAGAGGCAGCAGCAGCATCCTTGCCTTGCGCCCGCTGCTTCACTCTGTCGCAGAATGTCCCTCAACCTTTTTATTTTCTGCTACCCCAAAAGGCCCAAAGTGCAATCATTGGCAATCCAGGGGCAGAGGCAATCCAGCCCAGAGTTCCTTCATCTTGGTCGGGGGTGGGGTGAGTGTAGACACGGCGCCGTCTTATTGCCAGGACTGAGGGGGAAAGTTGCTGACTTCGGCGAGGTCCTGCATAGCTGAGCCCTTATGGTTATATGTCAATTTGATCCGCATGCGTAGTTGTTGCTGGAGAGAAGAAAAGGGGACAAAAAATAAGTATAATTTTAGACCATGGATTAAAAAAAAAAAATAGCTTTCTGCAAATTGTAGGAAGGCCCTTTTCTGTTCCAGCATGACTGTGCCCCTGTGCAGTTCCATAAAGTAGGGATGCACTGATACCGGTATTTCGGTATCGAGTACCTGTATTTTTTTTTGCCACTCGCCAATACCGATACCAGAAGTGCCATTAGACCAGAAGCCAGGTGGCGTGTAATGACTCGCCACCTGGCTTCCCGATTAGCGGAGAAGCCGTCCCCATGCTTCTCGTCACTATGACGAGAAAGCATGGAGATGGCTTTTTGGCCAATCAGGAAAGGAAGCCAGCTCCATGCTCCCTCATCATGAGGTGACGAGGGAGCATGAAGCTGGCTTCCCAACCAATCAGAAAGCAGGGCGCCGAGTCATTACACGGCGCCCGGCTTCCTAATTGACCAGCTTCCCGACCAATCAGGAAGCCGGGCAGCGAGTCATTACCACACTGCCCGGTTTCCTGATTGGCCGGGAAGCCGACTTCATGCTCTGTCACAAGTGACGAGGGAGCCGGCTTCCTGATACAGGAAGTATCGGGCTAGGCATCTGAGGACTTGGGCGAGTACGAGTACTCGCCCAAATACTCGGCATCGGCACCGATACTAGTATTGGTGCATCCCTACCATAAAGACATGATGGGTTTGGTGTGGAGGAACTCAAGTGGCCTCATGTGAGCCCAGAGCTCAACCCTACTAAGCACTGTTGGGATTCACTGGGGCATTGATTGTGAGCTTAAGTCCTCCCACCCAAGATCGGTATCTGACCTCACAAATGTTTTTTGGCATGGACACAAATTACCTGTGTGCGAAGGTCAATGTACCTGCCTGAGGTGTAAATAGACCATCTAACTCATAAAAGTAACCCAACACCAAGCCGACCACCATGGCCAGTGCTTCTGCTCCAAAGACATGCTGGAAGGTTAATTGGCTCCTGTCTAAATGGGCCCTCCTATGTATGTCTGAGAGATAGGGACCTTAGATTGTAAGCACCTTGAGGGCAGGGACTGATGTGAATGTGATGTACAGCGCTGCGTAAATTGTTGGCGCTATATAAATACCGGTCATAAATAAATAGTATGGAGGGGCCTATTACAGGAGACTTTTCTTACCTTCTGGGGGTTCAGAACTTTGATGACCTGTGTGACACATCCAGCATTGAAGGGTGGAAGGACATTACTGCTCGGGGACAGGAGCTGCAGCTGGAACGTCTGACATATAAAAGAATAGGGTTAAAAAACTGCTTGACCTCTAACCGAAATAATTCAAGTAGCGATTGCTATTCAATAAGTCAACGAAAAAACAAAGCAGAAGTATAAAATGCAGCAACAGCAGCTTGCTGGAGTTAGATCACAAAGATTCATTTCACTTTTTGGTTTTAGGTTACCATCCTCTGCCTTTTAAATTAAACTCTAGGCAGGTGAATAAGTACAGTCGGTACCAGTTCATGAAACATCATTTTAATATAAGATACTTTGTATTTTGCTGCATCTTACATACAATGACAGTTTGGCTCACCCCTCCAAAGCAGCATAAATAATCTGACTTTATATTAGCTTCCTAGTACAGGACGGCACATATTTATGCTGCGGGCAGGTAAGCGGTAGGTCTAACCCCACAAATGCTCTGCAACAAATTACAGGGGGTACTAAAAGGTTAGGGGATGGCACTTGTATATAGAAAACTATGATAAACAAAAGATAAGCCATCATCCCAATCATGAGATCCTCGAGCTGGTAAATTATCAGTGACTAGAACACCATTCTGCGATCTCTAGTTTCTTAAAGCTGAACTCCAGCCTCACATAGTTGTACCGGCTCCTCTCCTGGACTGAAATGGCTTCCTCTGATTTCACTGCACACTGCAAGCTTCTCATAATGTGGATTAGAAGCTGCAGCAAGTCAGATAGAGCCCGCCTCAATTCCTGGCTGGAGGACATCCAGCATTATTAAGCCTATTACCCTCCAGCCTGGCCAACCCTGGCACCCTCCTTTAATATTTTGGACTTCAGTTCTTTCCATCATAAAGCATTGCATGTGGGAGTTCCCTGATCTACATGCAAGTACATTCCGCCTAAAAAAACCCCCACCCATTTCCCCAAACTAATATCTACCGATCAAGGCATTCTGATATTTGCATAACTACTCCCAAGAGTGGAGTACTGAGGCAGGGTGCTGTGATGTTTTTAGGAACTCATGTACAGAACTATGCCAGCCCCTTCCAGCAGCCATGACCATTGAGTTTAAAATAAGGTATGTAATGGAAACAGAAAGGTTTTATTTAATAATTTCATTAGGATGCTGATCAGGGGGAGGCCGGAATCAGGAAATCCAAAATCTAAGCAGCTTTAACATGTGGGAGGCTGCTTGTTGATGAAGCATAGCTCGCATGATGCCATTATATCATCATATACCTTTGGTACTGCTGCCTGGAACACGTATTCTGTCATCTCGCTGTCTGTGCTGTTGTACGCCTGAGTTGTAATCACAGTCACGCTGGCATTTGTGCTGGACCTCTCAAAGCTGAAGTCAATTTTCAGGCCGTTCTTATTGTAAGCAATGATGGGCGGTATACCTGCAGAGAGACAAACCATAAGCTTCTGATTGCCTTCTATCATTCCCCTTTAAAGTGACCCGGCCAGGTTACAAATTATCCAGATTAAAGTTTTCTGTAAGAGAAGAAATAGTATGAGCAACCCCTCCTGGAATCTGTGTCCTACCCCCCCTCCCCCCACTGCTTTCTGTCTCTGGCATTTGACACTTCTGGAAGTGTCGGATGATTGTGCGTCCCGTTGTGCACTGTGGTTCATTCCTCCGATCCCAATGTAGTGTCACAGGGGTCAGAGGAAGGAACCATGACACACAGTGGGGGAGAAAGACATCCGAAATTCAGGGGAGTGTTGAATGCCGTAGCCTGGAACAGAGCGAAGGCAGGAGACACAGACACATGAGAGGAAAGTACAATTCTTCTTTTCTTGATATTTTTTCAAGCTGACAGGGTCACTTTAATATCCATTGGACAGGAAGAAAACTGACCTGAAATATCATTAAATAGAGGCTGCGCAGAAAGGCCGTCCAGCAAGAGTTGAGGTGCGGACATTTGGGTGACCGGCGCTGGTGGGGCTGAATAGACAAAGTGTGGAAGGAAGAAGAAACAGATAAACACACATCTGCTGAAGACCAAAACTGAGATGACTTCTACACCTAATAATATAGAGATATCCGAGGATATAACGAATCCTATGATCTACAGACTGATAGACTTATTAAAAAAACATAAAAAGGCAACCAACATAAAACCATATGAACTGGAGGAACAGAGGGGGGAGGAATCCCTGCGGGGAGTGATGACTGACAGTCACCACTCTCTGCAGAGAGATGATCGTGAGCTCAGTGATCAGCGGTTTGTGAACGATCAGTCCTTGATCTATAGAGCCGACGTGTAACAGCTGCAGTGTCACATGTTGGCTCTAACTATTGGAATGATTGCATTTCACTCTACCCCATAGCTCTCCTTTAAAGTGAACCTGTATGAATGTCAAAACCAATAAAGCAACCATGATCCAACACAGCTGCCACAATCTACCCTGACAGAAGGACACAGTTCTCTATTGCTTTGCTAACGATTTCTAACAATACTAAATGCACAATTTCTGTAGACGCACACACCTCAGAACTGGAGATAAGCTGCTTAGGTTATGCATGATGAGGTGGGGAGGGTTGGCAATCCATACCAAGAAGTTCGGGTCTTTCACATGACTACCATGCCTAGGACTGGGTGAACAGTCACGGTATGTTGTGCATTGCAGTAAGGCAGTCCATTCATTTGAATGTGCTGCCTAGTATACTGAAAAGGTGCATGCAGCATTTTTGGTAGCACAGCACAAGGCAATGCACGTTAATGCTTTGCTGCAACACACATGTGCCAAGAATGAATGGCACATCATTGCAGCAATGTTCGTACCAATGTTACCATTTGAACTTTTTAATAAAATATATGGAATAGTGAAAAATTAGGGATGCACCAATACCAGTTTTTCAGTTACGAGTACCGATTTTTAATTTTTTCCCCACTTGCCGATACTGAATACCGATACCGGAAGTCCCATTATGGAAGCTGGCCAGCGTGTAATGACTCACCGCCCAGCTTCCTGATTGGCAGGGAGACCGGCTCCATGCTTCCTTGTCACCAGGTGACAAAGAAGCAAGGAGCCAGCTTTCTGGCCAATCGGGAAGCTGGGGGCGGTTATTGACTTGCAGCTCAGCTTCCTGACCGATCGGGAAGCCAGGCTGACGAGTCATTACATGCCACACGGCTTCCTCATTGGATGGGAATCCGGCTCCATGCTCCCTGGTGATGAGGGAGCATAGACCCAATCATGCGCAGTAGTCATGAGATGGCTGGACTGGCACATTCGTGGTAGTCCATAAGATTTCTGGACTTGGAGCCTCCGATCTGCTGTGCGCTTGTGCATTTGTCTGTGAGCTTACTGGAGCCGCAGTGCGCTTCAGTGAACGGCCGAGCCCTTCACACGCCCCCGGAAATCCAGGAAAGTCACGAGTCCAGAGAACGGATATTCCGGTATCAGAATAAGTAAATCGGGAGTATTTGGGAGAGTACGAGCACTCGCCCAAATACTCTGTATCGACACCTATACTAGTATCGGTGCATCCCTAGTGAAAATCAGTCAAGTTTCTTTTTTCTTCCTGCCTGTGTTGCCCCAGCAGGAACAATTCACCCTTTATTTCCTGTTCTGGAGATATAACAATAAAGACCGTACAGTCATTCTAACCCTTCTTCACTACTCCATCCCAAACTAAAATAAAAAAAACTAAAGGATTTAAATAAACATCCATCTCCAATTTCTGTAACAGTGATGCGTGGAATAATCGCGACGACCAGTTTTGTCATGCTATACAGCACCTTCCCGGCTATGAAGCCCGTACAGGTTCTCTTTATACCATTTACTGACCTCCGAGATTCAGATCTCCAAGAAGATCTAGTAGCTCTCCTCCTACAGTGGACTGCTTCGGGGGCGGTGCGGTGGGTATGACCAGCTGAATATCATTTCCTCCTAGCAGGTCTAATAAATCATTGCCCTAATGGGAAAAAGGCAGAAAAATAGAAACAGATGCATTACGTAACCAAACCAAAATACTTCACAAGTGCGGATGACTCAGCAGACATATATTGGCACCAGCTGTGTCCTTAACTGGCTATAAATAACCTCCGCCGATTAATGTCTCACCTTTATCGAATTAGTATGTCCATTACCAATCGATAGATTAGAGTCTACAGAATCAATACAACAGAAGATCATGACCATTAAAAATGCCACAAGAGTGTGGAACTCTGCTCTTTCTTTTTTCAGGGGAAAGCATAGAACATCTGTAAGGATTGCACTGCCATCTAGGGAGTTTCTCTCATGTTTCATGTCCTAGTGACAGATCTGATGGTTATTCAAGCAAATGAGAACAAACAGCAATAAAAACCTGACAGAGGTGTGGAGTTCTACTTTAAAGCTAAACTTCAGTTGCACAAATTATGAACATGTACCCCTACACCCAAGCTCATATAAAAGGATCTATTGCTCTGTTGTCTAGAGGTTAACACAAAGTAATACTTACCTTAACCCTCAGTCCTGCAACAGCCAGAGGTTGGGTCCTCTTCTTTCCAGGATGGAATGTGGGTAGGTACTCCAAGTCATCGCTTACAATACAGGCGCAGCGGTGGCTGCTGGTATAGTATAGAGCACTTAAAATTATTGGTGGGAGCTACGAAAAATTTGTTGACCAATAGATATAGTACAGAGCACGTGATTATCGGTGGAAGCCATGCAGAACTTGTCAACCAAAGGGTGCTGCACAGAGCAGGACATTATTGGTGGGAGCCATGCAGAGCTCGTCACCATATGGATATAGTACAGAGCATGTAATTAGTGGTGGGAGCCATGCAGGTCTCGTCCCCAATGGTTACGGTACAGAGCATGTAATTATTGATGGGAGCCATGTAGAATTCGTCACCCGATGGTTACGGTACAGAGCATGTAATTATTGGTAGGAGCCATGCAGAACTAGTCACCCTATGGGCACGGTACAGCGCACATATATTGGTGGGACCCATGCAGGACTCGTCACCCAATGGGTACAGTACAGAGCATGTAATTATTGGTGGGAGCCATGCAGAACTCGTCACCATATGGATATAGTACAGAGCATGTAATTATTGGTGGGAGCCATGCAGGACTCGTCACTCTATGGGTACGGTACAGAGCATGTAATTATTGGTGGGAACCATACAGAACTCGTCACCATATAGATATAGTACAGAGCATGTAATTATTGGTGGGAGCCATGCAGGACTCGTCACTCTATGGGTACGGTACAGCGCACATATATATTGGTGGGAGCCATGAAGTGGACATAAACAAGAGGTACAAATAGTGTAAAAGAGCAAGAGTAAAGACTGATAAAAGATTTAGGACTTCGATATCCTCCCATTTATTTAGGGGAGCTCAGTAGTCTGGAACTTTCAGAGTAGAAGCTGGATAAGAAAAGTGTAAAGAAAATAGACAGATCTATGTAGAGACAGTAGAGAGTGCCCAGGCACCATTACAAACTAGGACCCAACAGACATCTACAGGATCATACAGCTTCATGAACAGCGTGCTTCAATATCTGGATTAGGTAATGTGAAATAGGATTAATAGAATGACAGGTTTGCTTTAACCTTGTGTCCGTCATGCCACAAGACACGACTAGAAGGCACTGTTGCCTGCAACCCAAATTACCTGGCTGACTGGTTGCAGAGTGGGAGGGATTGGTTTAGTGTCTATTATTCCAGGTTCCGCCTCGCCATTAGTTTGAGCTACGTCTGTTGGTCCATTCGTTAAGGACTTCTCCATTATGGGCATTCTTTCCAGCAGTGCAGGCCTGAAAAACAGCGGAGAATGGATCAAGCTCCAGAGTTTCATGGACAGCTGTGACAGATGTCATCCAGAGTCCAGTCTGGTGGACACCTCACCTCATGTGGTCATACTTCTTGAACAAAGCGTTATATTCCACAGCCCTTTGTTGCAGCTCCACATCAATGCTGCTTCCATAGATAGAAACAACCTTCTTTATACGGCTGCAGAGAACACAAGACAATCAGGCAAGGGAAAATAAGGAAACCAACTCAAATAGTCTTAAAATTATTTCCAACTGTTATGCAGAAACATTATCAGAAAAATGCAGAAACATTATCAGAAAATACATGCAAAGTCAGTAAATGTGCTTATTTAACTGTTTCTGGATTGTTTCCATGCTAGTTTACGTGAGACTTCCTGCAACCTCTCCAAGTTGGAGACTACCCATATAGGTGATTTATTATAGAGAAACTGAACAGCTAAATAAAGTCAGGCAGAGGCAAAGGAATCGTCACCAGTAATGCTTGTGGTCTCCCTGTAGCTGATCTTCTCCCATTACTGACTTACCATGCCTACTTTTGCATTGTGCAGAGGTAGTCATCTTGACAGAGGCCAAGACTTTGCTACCTCATGTCAGAGCCTCCAGCAAGAACAGTGAGCAGCACAGTAACGACTAGAGGTGCACCGAAATGAAACTGAATAAAAAAAAAAACGTCAGGCCGAAACCGAATGTTTTTTATTTTAGCTTTTTCATTTTTTTAAAATATTTTTATAAACTTAATTTTTTATATTTATTTAATAATTTTACATCCTGACTCGCTGTCACAGGAGGCTGAGCGAGCGGTGTAGGCAGGAGAGCTCAGCCTCCTGTGACAGCGCTGGCTGTCTACGCCCACACTGCTCTCCTCTGATCTGTGGCAGAAGGCTGAGCGGTGTGGGAGGTGAGACGCCGGCCGCTCACAGCGTTCTCCTCCTGCAGCGCTCGGCCGCCTGTGACAGTTTCTCTCCTCCCCGCTGGGACACAGAGCAGCGCCCAGCGTGGAGGAGAGAAAAAATGGATGCACCGCTGTATGGGCCAGAAAATGGCACTTTCGGCATTATGCTAAAAGTGCAATTTTCCGACGATATGTTTTTTAGCGGCCGATGTATCGGTTCATGCCTAGTAATGACATCCCTAAATCGCACTGCAGCCTCCGGAGTCTAGCCGTCAGAAGCAGAAGTGCCTTCGATCTCACACTACAGCTATACAGCTATGAGGCTTGTAAGCACAGGAATGCCTAGGTGCATTCACAAAACACAAAGTGCACAGCTATTTTCCAGGATTTAGAATCCCAGACTAAAAGGTAAAGTTTCCAGATACTGCTTAGGCACAATTAACATTTTTAGATGTTCCCAATAACAAATCATACTTTCTGGGTTCAGTTCCATTTTAAGAAATGCCTTCACCGACTGCCTGAGCAAGACCAATAAATCCCTGAAGTTTGTTACCCTAACTGACAAAGCTCTGCACCAATTATCTGACGTCTAGCAGAGGGGAAGCAATTTTATTGACGTATATTTCACATATTTTAGCACCTTTGAAGTCCGGAATAGAATTAAGTAGGAGTCAATGCCCTTGCAACATATATCTAACAGATGTCCATTATCTGAACAGGCATGTCCTCAAAAGATCTTGCAAAACACCGCCTGTTAATCTGACCGGTGCTACTGAAGTCATTCATGCAATGAGAGTATCTGTCCTACTTTTACTTAAAGTGCAACTAAAGGCTCTTGTATGGCAGTGTCCACTTACTATGTGATGCACAAGCTTCAATGTTAAAAAAAAACAACAAAAAAAACAACAACTTCCTTTACACTCCCTGACTGAGCCAAATCCTCCTTCATTTGTGTCTCACACACTCCCTCCCAGACCCTGCAGCTCACAGTGGGAGGGATCCACTATCGGAGGCAGTGCAGTCAATTTAGAAAGCAGTGGACAGGGCTAGGTGTAGCCAGGTGCTGACTGACAAGTTACAGGCTTGTGAATCAGCCATAGCAATGCTGACAGCCACTATCCATGCATCATTTCTCACCCCAGTGTAGTAAAAGCAGGCATAGCCTAGAGAAAAGTGGCAACAGTACTCTGAATTCAGAAACAATGCAGCCTCATTGCCACACCATTGCAAGAAGCTGCCTTAGGTGGACTTCACTGGCAGGATCAAGAGGCCTTTGTGAGACTTTGGAGGGGAACTAGAAAACTAAGTGCATATGTATACACATTTGTAATAGGATGTCATAGTTCCACTTTAAACCACACAATCACTCCCATTTTTTTTAAGCAAAGTTCCTTTTCCCATTTCGGTGTTGGTACCTACTTGACAGTGTTACTGAACCTAGTTGAGTTTTTCATGATGGCTGTCAGAGCAAAGCCTCGTGTAACGGATGTGGACATGTTGGAAATCAGGACACATTCTAGAATATCCAAAACCTCATCCTCTGTGACCTAGATAGAAATAAAATTATTCGATAATGCCATGATTTTCAGCTACAGTCAAGGCCAAAAATATTGGCACCCCTGCATTTCTGTCAGATAATGCACCACTTCGCACAGAATTATGTAGCAATTACAAATGTTTCGGCATTCTCATGTTTATTTTGTTTGTATTGGTATGACACAAAAAGTGGAGGAAAAAAAAAAGGACAAACCCGATGCATTCCACGCAAAAGTCCAAAAGTGGACCAGACAAAATGATGGCAACCTCAATTAATATTTGGCAGCACAGCCCTTGGAAAAAATAACTGAAATCAATGGCTTCCTGTGACCATCAATGAGTTTCTTACACCTTTTTACAGGAATTTTGGAGCGCCCATCTTTCGCCAACTGCTCCGGGTCTCTCAGATCGAAAGGGTTCCTTTTCCCAATCTCGCCACAGGTGCTCTATGGGATTCAGATCTGAACTCATTGCTGGCCAGTCCAGTAGTCTCCAGTGCTTTGTCTGCAGCCATTTCTGGGTGCTTTGGGTCATTGTCCCATGACCTCTGACGGAGACCCAACTTTCTGACACTGGGCCCTACATTGCACCCCAGAACTCTTTGGTAGTCTTCAGGTTTTATAATGCCATGCACACAGTCAAGACATCCAGTCCCTGAAGCAGCAAAGCAACCCCCAAACATCAGTGAACCTCCACCATGTGTGACTGTACGGACTGGATTTTTTTCTTTAAAAAAGGACTCAATTCTTTTTCTGAAAACAGTAGAATGATGGGCTGCACCAAAAAAGCTGTCATTTTGTTTCATCAAAAAGCTGTTACTTTTGTGTCATAACAATACAAAAAAAAGAAATAAACATGAGAATGCCTAAACAATTGCAATTGCAACAATTTTCTGCGAGGAGTGATGCCTTATCTGACAGAAATGCAGGGGTGCCAATATTTTTGGCCATGACTATATGTCCTTTGCTGTGTGACAATATCATACCTGAATGGGCTCCTCTTCTTCGCATTGGCCAGATATTAGCAGGTCTCCATATTCTCCAATGCACCAGGACCCTACCTGGACCAGTGGTTGCTGTGGGATGACAATGACATCAGATTTCATAGCAGTTCAATGACGTGACATACAACTGCTGGAGAACAGCGCCATCATGTGGGCACACTGATTATTACATGTAGCGCAGGTATAATCTACCTGAATCAATGAATATGAATCACAGTAGGATAAACCACATTTTTCCCCCTTATCTTTTGGTATGTTCAATTGCAATACAGAACTAAACCTGTACAACAGCTGGGAAGCATACTGAGAAAGCCACACGATACACAGTTGTGCAGATATGCAATGCATACAATACCTTTAACTTGTAATTTTACAGTGTTTGAATTTAAAATATGAAAGTTCCCAAAGCATTGTGCTTCCCAATGCTTTAGACTGACAACAAACAGCCTGAAGCATTGTGAAACACCCATGTTTCACAATGCTTCAGGCTGAGAACACTAAACCCATGCTTCAGCCTGACAACCCTAAACCCATGCTTAAATTAAATTTTAAATTAAACTTAAATTAAATGTTTCCTGTAATTTTTCCCAATGCAACTTTTACATCATTTGCATGCCACCCAAAATATACACTGCAAAAAATAATCAAAGTTTTCAGATTACAATTAAATCATATTAGAGCAACTTTTATATATTATGTAGCGGAACGGTAAAGCTCAAAGTGAACACATCTGTTCTTCTTTAAAGAAAGCTTTATTCCCATTGCAGTGCATGGAGTAGAAAAAAAATGGTGTAAATTGTTAGCATGACATCAAGATGAAGTCAAGTTGATGAGGGAATAAGCACAATGGCAAATCAAAGATTTGTGATGGCTAAAAAATTTTTAATGACCTTGCATTCATTTACTATAGCAGTCTGCCTTCCCTCCATACTCAGAGGAAGTGCTGCAAGGTCACTCATAGCTTCATATGCCTTCTATAGAAACAATGGACAACAATTGTGTTCACAGCAATTTGCTACAGACACCATTATGGAGCACTGTTTAGCAAGACTGAAAGCCCTGGAGCTGACAGTTTCAGCTCCTGGGCTTAACGCTGAACCCCGGCTATCACGGGCCACCAGCTAAGGCTCGCAGGAGCCACTAAGATTAAGACTCAAATGTTTAAAGCCCAACTCCGGACACAATTCATGGGCTTTAACCCCTTTGTGACTGACTACGTACAGTGTACGTCACCAGCATCGGGGCTGTTTAAACAGACTCCCGGTGACTTTTGCCGCCGGGACTCTGTTTAAACTTGTAGAGCCGACTGTCGGCTTTACATCAGTCATGAAGGGGTTAAAGAACATGCAAGTACAAAAAAATACCTGTTGATCCGTCAGAAATGCACTTGGCCCATAAGCCTGGTTGTGGGCTGACAATACACAACATTTGCAAGGAAACCCCTACCAATTTTGTTTTGCTAAACTAATGATAGAGACGATTGGGGGAGCCAGGTCCTCAGTGACAACATCTTTTCACCAGAGACAAAGGAAACCATTACTTTGTTTTATTCTACAATCTCTACCAAAAAGTGAAGCACCATTACTATTCACGGTGTTCTAAGACCGGGATGTTGTCAGTTTATTGAAGATCAGCACAGAGAATCAGACGATGGATCACTCAACAATCATCATGCAACAATCCCAAGGCCTGTGCAGAGGGCAGAATTAAAGGGGGAACACCAGCTACCATGTTGTTTCAAGCGATAGAGTACGTTTTAAAAATAAGCACTTATGTGTTGTTAAAGAAACATTGTCACTTAACTCACCCTTTACCCAGCAGGATATACTCAGCGACTGGAGCTCCCTCACCGCTTACCCATTCCCTCTGGTGGATGACATTACTGAGCACCCTCTTCAATATGGCAATTGGCCGGTCAGGCCAGACCACTGTTACATGGGGGAGGTCATGTGCCAACTATTCGGAAATCACTGCTCAATTACAGCAACAAAAGCTCTGATGAAGTGAGGGGCATGCGTAGGTGGGTATATCTTGCTGGGGAGGTAGGCTATCAGGAGACAATGCCCCTTTGCCCTAAATGCACCAAGTGAAAGTGTCTCTCTTAAAATTACTCTGTCACTGTAAAAAAATGGCAACAAGTATAATTATAGGCACCTAAAACCAGCACATACTTCCAGCAGATATTATTGCTTCCTGCACGCCTGAATGCTGTGCCACTTAATGTCTTTTCAAGCCACTCTTGTGAAGGGAAACCCTATAGGCATGGTTTAGTTTTTATCTGGTGGCTATACCAGTTTAGATATATTACATGTACATAAACTCCAAATCTATTTTTCAATATGTTTAGCATCGCACCTCACTGTATTCAGCTTTCTTAAGCAAATCGTTTTTGATTGCAAAGCTTCTTACCTGGAGATCCTACCAGTAACAGCACTTCCTGTTGTAGCCTGACGACACTAAACCAATGCTTCACAATCAGCAGAAGCTGTCAGCCTGCCACACAGGTTACTTCAGTTGGTCGTCGGGCTGCCAATCTGGAAGACCCGATATGCAGGCTAACAGGTAACTAAAGAAGTGCACATGGCAGGCTGACAACTCTGCTAATAATTGCAAAGCAGAGATTTAGTGTTGGCAACCTGTACAAGTGATGTTACTGGCAGGATCTTCAGGTAAGAAACTCTACCACACTTCATTGGTGGGCCTATTAGTTCTACCAGATTGGCAGCCCAATGGTCAACTGAAGTAACTTGTGTGGCAGGCTGACAAAGCTTCTGCTGATTGTGAAACATGGTTTAATGTTGTCAGGCTAAAGCATTGGGAAGCATGGGTTTAGTGTTGTCAGGCTGAATGATTGGGAAGCATGGGTTTAGGGTTGTCAGCCTGAACCAGTGTGAAGCATGGGTTTAGTCTTATCAGGCTGAAGCATTGGGAAGCATGGGTTTAGTGTTCTCAGCCTGAAGCATTGTGAAGCATGGGTTTAGTGTTGTCAGGCTGAATCATTGGGAAGCATGGGTTTAGGGTTGTCAGCCTGAACCAGTGTGAAGCATGGGTTTAGTCTTATCAGGCTGAAGCATTGGGAAGCATGGGTTTAGTGTTGTCAGGCTGAAGCATTGGGAAGCATGGGTTTAGTGTTCTCAGCCTGAAGCATTGTGAAGCATGGGTTTAGTGTTGTCAGGCTGAAGCATTGGGAAGCATGGGTTTAGTGTTCTCAGCCTGAAGCATTGTGAAGCATGGGTTTAGTGTTGTCAGGCTGAAGCATTGGGAAGCATGGGTTTAGTGTTCTCAGCCTGAAGCATTGTGAAGCATGGGTTTAGTGTTGTCAGGCTGAAGCATTGGGAAGCATGGGTTTAGTGTTCTCAGCCTGAAGCATTGTGAAGCATGGGTTTAGTGTTCTCAGCATGAAGCATTGTGAAGCATGGGTTTAGTGTTGTCAGGCTGAAGCATGGGTTTAGTGTTGTCAGGCTGAAGCATTGGGAAGCATGGGTTTAGTGTCATGGAAACATGCAACTGTAAGACAATGCCAAATATACTGAAAGATATTTTTAAAGTGTATGCTAACTGAAAATCTAAGTGTCAACACCAAGGAAAGTTCTGAATGTTAGTTGTTCAGGTTAGCCCTGTTTACCTGGGAGATGTCATCCAGAATGGCCTTGTAGAGTTTCTGTACAGTATATTCGTGCATCTCAGCGCTATTAGTAATCAGCTGAATGAGATTAGGAACCGCATCATCCCGTACGTAGCTTCCAGCCTACAAACACACGCAGGAAAAAGGGAAAAAATCAGAAAACTAATCCATAAAGACTGGACACAGACAATCACTACCTCTTTCAACTCCAGCCATTCAATATCCAAATATATAATGTACATATTTTACCAATAAAGTTGATACTCTTAGCAGAGGTTTACAAAGGGCGTGTTTCTACCCCCAAAAGGGCTTTTTAACTTGTATTTGTCATGCAGATAAGCATACCAGGGTAAGGTGCACCCAAGACCAATTTGGCAAGTAAGATTTGGGTTGCAGAAGGGTACTGGAGCACCTTGAAAGAAACCAGTTAAATATTGGAAGGAGTTACAAATCCCACCAATAATTACCACCAAGATGCCATAAATATTGAATGTAGCCAAGAATGAGAGGACATATACAAAAGGTTTTAGTCGGATCCTGAGATAATTAAAGAGGATTTCTCATCCAGGTAAAAAAAAATTAAAACAAATTGAGAAATATAATATAATATATATATATATATCTATATATAAAACATCACGGTTTCCAAAAGATGAGCAGGCGGGACCCTGGCGACAGAACTGCTGGACCCAGAGGAAAATTGAACATGCCTAGAGTAGCATTAAATTCTTGTGCATTCCATCATGTAGCACCCACAAGATAAAATTCAAACCCATTGATAGTCCAGGAAGCATCCGCTCTGGACGTTTTTTTTTAAAAGGAGACTCAAGACACATCTACTAAGGCAGCTTATAGCAACACCTGACAGATCCTTCTCTTTAGATATCCCAACACCAATTTGACAAGCGCTTTAATTCCCCAGGGAGGAATATTCTTTCCTTTATAAATAAATACTTTATGAGCTCTTTGGATGTCTCATTCCAAAAAACCATGAGCATTAATGTGGAGTTTAACTCTGCGTACGGATGTTGATGAAGACCAGGCTCACCACCAGGGTTCCGATTCATTCCAAAGGTGTTCAGTAGGGTTAAAGGTCAGAGCTCTGTGCGGCCCACTTCAGATCCTACATAAACAGGCTTAGTGCATAGGGACACAGTCATGCTGGAACAGAAAACGGTCTTCACCAAACTGTTGTCACATGACTGGGACTGTACAATTGTCTAAACCTCTGTATACTGTAGCATTATCAGCACCCTTCACTGGAATAAATTGAAAGCGATGATTTAAAGGGGGGACTATACACCCCTAAAGTGTATTCTCTAGTCACAAACATGCACATCAGCCAGGGGTAAACACCTGAATATTGCAGAAGCACAGCAACAGGCTATGAAAGGAGAACCGCTCCAGGAAGTTACCAGCAGTTGCAAAACTTTTGCAGCACTTATGAAGGGGTCAGGGTGTGTGATCAGGACCTGCATTTCTCAACAGCTATAATCATGAACACATTACATTTTATTATTATTATTCAGGATTTATATAGCGCCAACAGTTTGCTCAGCATTTTACTTTATGAATAACACTACTACTTACCGTAGTGAGAACTCTCATTATTGTGTCTATGTGCCACCGCTTTGATGGTGCATACCTGGAAACAGTAAATAAAAGAAGTAGAATGAGTTTTAATGTAAGCTTGACACTTAAGGCATGTGCATTGCTCTGTGTAGATCTGCAGAGTGACAGTTGCCGATACTGCCTTGGTTCTATGGGAAGCAACGTACTTCTCAGCTGCTAAGAAGATGCCGGAGGCACAGTCGGCTTTGAATTCCGGTTCACAAGAGTCCAAGAAGTAAAGCAACTCCTTCATCATGCCGCGGATGTTGTTGCCATTCACCAGTGCAAAACTCAGCTCCATAGCTCGCCTAGGATGAGAAGGGTTTAATAGACATTGTGTGTAAGAGAGTGAAATGTGTAAATCGAATGTAAG
>NW_017306484.1:1722339-1741512 GCF_000935625.1 Nanorana parkeri
CAAATGAAAAAAAAAAAAAAAAAGCATATGCAGTACACCTCTGAAGTACGTACCCAATGTTTGATTCCTGTGAGGCACTTGAGGCCTATTTCTCCCTAAATCCCCTCAAATCCCAGAGCAGTTTTTGGTTTTGGTGATGTCTCACTTCCGCACACATTATACCTTGTAGCATTGTAGTCTACCTTAACATAATACATCATTTTTATTTTTTATTTTTTTTAGACAGATAGGAATTGAATTTAATGTGGTACCAAGTTTGGATACATTAAATTTGCTACAGGCACCATTATGGAGCACTGTTCAGCTCCTGGGCTTTAAGGAGAACTATGGGGTTAAGGTTTTTCCCCATAGTTCTCCTTAGGGTGACGGGAGGACACAAACTAGCGTCCTCCCGTCACCCTAAGCTCAGTATACCGTGAGCTGTAGCTCGCTGTATACTGAGACGCCGCAGCTGAAGCGGATCCCGACAATTATCTCTGGATCCGCCCAGCTGCGTGACTGACAGCTGGCTCTGCCTATCTAGAGGCAGAGCCAGCTGTACCCACCCCCTCCCACATCCGTTCCGCCAGTCAGCGCTGGCGAATCGGAGCGGGGAGGTGGGCATACAGCCCCTCCCCTGTCACGGCAGAGAGCCGTGACAGGATCGAGAGGTGAGCGAACGCCGGTATGTGTTCGCTCACCTCCCGATCTACTGAGCCGACCTGTGACAGTCTCATAGTCACAGGTCGGCTAGAACTATGAGGTGAGTGAAAAGCACTCCTCATAGTTCTCCTTTAACGCTGAACCCCGGCTATCACGGGCTACCAGCTAAGGCTCGCAGGAGCCACTAAGACTAAGACTCAAGTGTTTAAATCTCAACTCTGGACACAATTCATGTCTGGAGTTGGGCTTTAAAGACCATGTAAGTACAGAAAAATACCTGTTGATCCGTCAGAAATGCACTTGGCACATAAGCCTGGTTGTGGGCTGACAATACACAACATTTTCAAGGAAACCCCTACCAATTTTGTTTTGCTAAACTAATGATAGAGACGATTGGGGGAGCCAGGTCCTCAGTGACAACATCTTTTCACCAGAGACAAAGGAAACCATTACTTTGTTTTATTCTACAATCTCTACCAAAAAGTGAAGCACCATTACTATTCACGGTGTTCTAAGACCGGGATGTTGTCAGTTTATTGAAGATCAGCACAGAGAATCAGACGATGGATCACTCAACAATCATCATGCAACAATCCCAAGGCCTGTGCAGAGGGCAGAATTAAAGGGGGAACACCAGCTACCATGTTGTTTCAAGCGATAGAGTACGTTTTAAAAATAAGCACTTATGTGTTGTTAAAGAAACATTGTCACTTAACTCACCCTTTACCCAGCAGGATATACTCAGCGACTGGAGCTCCCTCACCGCTTACCCATTCCCTCTGGTGGATGATATCACTGAGCACTCTCTTCAATATGGCAATTGGCCACTCAGGCCAGACAAGATGGGGGAGGTCATGTGCCAACTATACGGAAAGCACTGCTCAATTACAGCAACAAAAGCTCTGATGAAGTGAGGCGGGGCATGGATAGGTGGGTATACCTTGCTGGGGAGGTAAGCTATCAGGAGACAATCTCCTTTTGCACTAAATGCACCAAGTGAAAGTGTCTCTTAAAATTACTCTGTCACTGTAAAAAAATGGCAGCAAGTATAATTATAGGCACCTAAAACCAGCACATACTTCCAGCAGATATTATTGCTTCCTGCACGCCTGAATGCTGGGCCATCCAAAGCGCCACTTAATGTCTCTTCAAGCCACTCTCACCTCTTTATTGAGACATCCAAATCCTTTAGACAATCCACGATGGTGCTGCGGTGCCTCTGTACTGCGTTGTGGTCGGTCTGCACAGTTTTGAGTAGGGACGTCAATGCCACATATCTGATGAAATGACACATCTGCATTTATTGGAAGCCCAGGAGGACCTCACAGGCTCAGACAGCAAAATAGTATTTTGGGCTACAAAGGGCTTACCTAATATTCTTGTCATTATTTAATAAAAACCGTCCCAGGATATTAATAGCTAGAACCTGTTACGAACAACAGAAAAAGGTAACCGATCAATACACAAGTGAGGTTAATGATAAGACAGCAGTAAGCAGATATGAAGAAGAAACCAGTATGAAGATGGTTTTTGGTACTTGCTGGGAAATGGTTTTTATTATGGAGAATATTGTTCTGTCCTGAGTTCAGCTTTAAACCAAAAACAGTTAGTATGTTAAAGCGGACCTTTACCCATATGTCTAAAATAACAACACACACACACCTTTAGAAATGTTTAGTACCGGCAGTCCCCGAGTTACATCCGACTCCTACTTACAAACAGAGGCTATTACTGTACAGCAGGGGTAGTTGTAATGCTGACTAGGAGTGCCCGCCTTTTTGGGTCTGGTTCGTAATACTGTATGTACATTACAGGAAGTTGGCTCTTGTTAGACGAGAGGTGCCCGCCTCTTCTTCCGGGTCACTGAGTTTTTTACTGCTGTCTGTATCCTCATTAGGAAGATTTAATCTCACTTCCTGTCCATGAGACAACAGGAAGCGAGAGGAAATCTACCCCTAGGAAGGGGAATTCACTCCTGTAAGAGTTATCATGGGAAAAAGGTGTCTCCGCTGAAGCTTTATCACCAATCCTTGTTTCCATGACAACCCAACATTTTCAAAATCCAATTGTCACAGGGACAGAAAGTGAGGTGAAATCTTCTGAACAGGGGCACACACAGCCAAACAAACTTCACAGGGGGTTAACACTTCTGTATGCCATCCAAAACAAGAAAAAACATTTTTTTTGGCTGGAGTTACACTTAAAAAAATGTACCTGTTCCAACTTACATACAAATTCAACTTAAGAACAAACCTACAGTCCCTATCTTGTTCGTAACTCAGGGACTGCCTGTAATGACAATCTACATACACATACTTCTAGATAATTGCCGGCTTTGTATGCTTAGCATACCCTATTTCTCTTTTCTTCCGCAGTCTTCTCACAGTGGCCATGTTCACTAAGGGCAGATTGCTAGCTCTCCCTTTACTTCCTGGATTTCTGGCACATGTGACTAGGACATGTGACCATGCACATCATCTCAGGGGAGGAAAATGCCTTTTTCTGAGATCTTGTGAGAATAGTTGCCCCTCCCTTTTAGACTGCAAGCCCTCGGGGGCAGGGCCCTCCTTACCATCTGGTCTTGAATTGTATTGTGATTGTAATGTCTTCCTTATATTGTAAAGCGCTGCGCAAACTGTTGGGGCTATGTTAATCCTGTGTAATAATAATAATAATAATAATTACAGATGAGATTTCCCAGCAATGCTCTGCTGATGACAAGGCAACCCCACCGTGCATTGCTTTGGCAAACTGAAGTCATTTTGCCCTTTCAAAGAAGGAAGTGAAATCTCTGCAAGTATTTCGCAATCACAGCATTTTACACCTGACATGTCCGTGTTATTATTAATCATCATACATAGAGGGATGCATTGGTAGAATTTGATTTTTGAGTAAGGTCCGCTTTAACAAAATGCAGTCAATGACAGTTGAACTAAACCTAGCGTGAGATGCAGAGCAGGATAATAGGAAAGTACATGAGATGAGGTGGCAGAAAGAAAACAGGAAATAAAATGAGAGCGGAAAAGCCATGCCCTGAGGAAGGACAGAGAGAGAGGTCACTGGCAGTCTGCTTTCCAAAACACACACCCGCAGGCCACTTTCTGACTTTATGTCCATGATTGTTAAGACCGTTTCATACAGGATGGCGTTGCCAACGTTTTTGCTGGTCTCTGTGTTTGTGGCAACCTGGAAAAAAAAAAACCCAAAACACTTAATGAAGTTCAAATCAGACCATTACCGTATCTCACATTCCATGACCAGTACAACCACTTTGGTTTACCATAAAACATATTTAACCCATTCAAAATTAAACAACCTCAAGCAGGATTGCAGCAGCTAGCAGTCTGCTACCTTCACATAGTGGAAACGCACAACAGCTGACCCGTACCCAGGGATGGCCCCATACAAGCCTATGAGGGTTCAGTGTGCAGGGGCCACTAGAGCCAAAAGAGGATTTCTTCCCGCTACAGAGGATGCTAGCCGCACCCGCACATTACAGCTCCAAAGACTTTTATGGGGCCGTCTTTTAGCAGGGAAGCGGACACAGCCAGGAGAGGGAGATCCGCAGCAGCAGCCATTGGATCTTGGTAAGTAAAGGACTGCGGAGAGGGTGGGATTGTATAGGGCAGGGGAGGGGAGCAAAAAGAATAAGTGCACTTTGTCTAAAAATGCACCTATTTTTTTTAAACAAAATGCATGTATAAATGTCATATCAAAGTCCATAACAATACCGCCTCACAGAACACAGCAGTTCAATGTGGTAGGCTTGACTGCTCACTTGACCAGCTCTTCAGTATAACACTACTGCAGGTTACAATTCAGATGTAGAATTTTCACCCACTTCCCAATAATTACAAATCTTTTTTGAAGCAGATTGAGCATGATTATGGGACTAAAGGTGCCCATACACCTTACGATTATCGGACGAAACTTTTCGTCAGATGATCGAATAGTCGTACGATTTTAGTACGGCAACCCCATCCTGCCCCGATGATCGCAAGATTAAATTTGCATGCCAGCCAAAATATATACTACAAAAAAAATAATCAAAGTTTTCAGATTAAAATTAAATCATATTAGAGCAACTTTTATATATTATGTAGCGGAACGGTAAAGCTCAAAGTGAACACATCTGTTCTTCTTTAAAGAAAGCTTTATTCCCATTGCAGTGCATGGAGTAGAAAAAAAATGGTGTAAATTGTTAGCATGACATCAAGATGAAGTCAAGTTGATGAGGGAACAAATAAGCACAATGGCAACTCAAAGATTAGTGATCGCTAAAAAAATTTGAATGACCTTGCATTCATTTACTATAGCAGTCTGCCTTCCCTCCATACTCAGAGGAAGTGCTGCAAGGTCACTCATAGCTTCACATGCCTTCTATAGAAACAATGAACAACAAGCAATTTGCTACAGGCACCATTATGGAGCACTGTTTAGCAAGACTGAAAGCCCTGGAGCTGACAGTTTCAGCTCCTGGGCTTAACGCTGAACCCCGGCTATCACGGGCCACCAGCTAAGGCTCGCAGGAGCCACTAAGACTGAGACTCAAGTGTTTAAAGCGCAACTCCGGACACAATTCATGGGCTTTAAAAGAACATGTAAGTACAGAAAAATACCTGTTGATCCGTCAGAAATGCACTTGGCACATAAGCCTGGTTGTGGGCTGACAATACACAACATTTTCAAGGAAACCCCTACCAATTTTGTTTTGCTAAACTAATGATAGAGACGATTGGGGGAGCCAGGTCCTCAGTGACAACATCTTTTCACCAGAGACAAAGGAAACCATTACTTTGTTTTATTCTACAATCTCTACCAAAAAGTGAAGCACCATTACTATTCACGGTGTTCTAAGACCGGGATGTTGTCAGTTTATTGAAGATCAGCACAGAGAATCAGACGATGGATCACTCAACAATCATCATGCAACAATCCCAAGGCCTGTGCAGAGCGCAGAATTAAAGGGGGAACACCAGCTACCATGTTGTTTAAAGCGATGAGTATGTTTGAAAAAAATTCAGTATAAAACACTACTGTAGATTACAATTCAGGTGGAGAATTTTCACCCACTTACCAATAATTACAAATCTTTTTTGAAGCAAATTGAGCATGATTACGGGACTAAAGGTGCCCATACTCCTTACGATTATCGGACGAAACTTTTCGTCAGATGATCGAATAGTCGTACGATTTTCGTACGGCAGCCCCATCCTGCCCCGATGATCGCAAGATTAAATTTAGCCGTAATTAACGAAAAGCATCTGGACAAAATGCGGTAATTTATTTGCCGTATTTTCGTTAGCGCAAGCGCAGTGTACATCGTACGACTTTTGACGGACGGAAACGCCAGCAACCTTACGAAAATCGTACGATCTAGCAAAGTTTTCAAACATGCTTGACCGCCAAAAGTCGTACGATTGTACAGTAATGTCGGTCGGACACTGCAATGCACACAAACGATTATCGGACGAAAAGTCAATCGTCCGATAATCGTAAGGTGTATGGGCACCTTAAGAGTTAAAAAATATTTAGTGCTGTTGACATCTAAGCTGTCAGTTACTACCCACCTGTGCCAAAATATCATTCATGGCTTCACTTGAGTCATCGTCATTTCTGCCGAGAATTCGGAGAAGCCTTAATATCCGCACCTGGAAAAACAAACCCAACAAAACCAATTATTCAGATCCCCCCACTGTGACTGCCCCAACCACAGATTAGCCAGCCCAGTAGGGCAGCTGCTGATGTGTCCCATTACTCGCCTGCAGAAAGGGGTCGCTGATACCGGACACGTCATGTTCTGGAGAATATCCGGACATGATTAGATTTTTAAGAATACGAACTAGTTGAGGAACAAGCTGTAGAGAAACAGACATTTCCTAATTACCTAAATTTAAAGGTCATTGGTATACATTTTAACATCAGATTTTATTATGAAAACCTAAACCAGCACTACACCAGGGTTTAAACCTATTAATACACAGGATGCTGCATAAGAACAGATCTGAAAACATCTACATGTACTTCAGTTTTATGACAGTTACGCTGGTTTACTCCAACCCATTCATCTTCATTCTACTGGGGCTTGGATCAATTCACACAGCCAGAGCTTAAAAGGTCTTCTTGGCAATGCAAAGGAATAGGGAGGTCTAGACTGTTTACTCTGAGCACAATAATCCATCTGGACCACTGTACCCACCAACATTGCCAGGAGCACCGGGAAATTTAGCCCATCAGTCTAGCAAGGATAAAAAAAATTCCACATATCGTTTCCAATAATGATGATCTGCATTGAAACTACCACAACTGGGATGTGATGAATTTTAGGTCAGTGGGGCTTTATCCTCCTGCATCCCAAGTGCCAGTTCAGAAATCACTGCAACCAGTTCCAATAGGCTTCAGAAGCTGCTACAGCAAGCAGAGAGCATCAGTGTCCCAACCACAAACTGGAATATAGTGAAAAGGCCGCCAGTTAAAACAAGAAAGGGCAACTTTGTGAGTGGCCCAACATGACAGCATTATCACACTGCAACAACTGCAGAGTAGACTGGAAGCTGTTTCTCTAGGAATCTGGACAACCTTCACTGAGATGACGTCTATGGTGAAAAAAAACTAAGAAAACGCTTTAGTAGCCTTTTCCAATTTTATTATCTCAATAATCAAATTCCACATTTTATTTGGAGTGATTTTAGAAGTAGTTTTCAAACCATACCTGCCATCTCATGAAACACAAATAACCCTGTTGAATCTTTTGACACAACATCTTTCCTGAGAGTTGCTACTTGCCTCCCCACTGCATCACAGTAACCCCCTTAAAAAAAAATCAAAAGTTTCCAAGTATGGGGTACACTTTGCCATCCCAAAAACCAGTGCTTGATGGCTGAGCAACCTATTTTTAGGCCTGAGCACGGTCATCAAAGTCCAGTAGTTCTTTACTTTCCTATTAACTGTGGGGCTCTGTTCTTGACAGAACACATCAGGTGGGCAAATGAGATGAGACTGAAGGAAGCATGTATTAATGTGGCAAGACTTGGAAATACAGAGGAGCCAAAGGCATTTAACTGCGTTTGACCTTTGTCAAGTTTCTTTGGACACAACAGGTCCTACTGAGGTGCTATGGATTGCAGTCAAAGCAGGTCAAACAATGTGTTTTGATTTGAATGCATGCATTTCAGCAGTGCTGCACTTGAATAGAAAAGGTTGCATTTGACAGGAATGGCTGACTACACAGCAATGTTGCAGTCTGATCACTGGGGGAGAGGAGACTGAGGGAATACCTCCTCCTGCTTGCTGCAGATGAAATACATCTCCTGAGCCTAGGCAAGGTCACTTGACTGGAGTTCAAGGACAGCTTTCCAATGATAAAAGGTTGAGCTTATGTGAAAAATTTATATACACTAAACCTTCCACTTTAAAAAAGCAAATGTCAAAGTTCAGGTGATCAGACTCAAGCTGAAGCATACGATCAATACAAGACTAAAAAGAACCAAATAAGGGGGCAAAAATAAATCTCTAGTCTTAGTGGAAAAGACACTTCTGTCTTTGAAGTGTCGTCCATCCTCATTAATGGAAGGACATATACCCCCCACCCAGAGGTCTGCCATGTCCCCCAATAAACTATCTACAATAAAATATTAAAGCCTGCAGATTAGAAAAAAAAGTAAGGGTTGTAGTAGTAAGGCTCTATAACCCCTCCACCCCCCCCCCACTGCAAGGGTTAACTGCTTGTTATTGTCTAGGGCGGTTGTGCAAAGCACTTTCACTCACCTGATGCCCGTTCCCAATGACTCTGAGACCGGCGCCTGCGGCCTTTTCCCCCTTGTGGTCCAGCAGTCGTCAAGTATAATGCAGAGCCCATAGGTCTGCATTATACACATGGATGCCAAGGCACAGTCCACAAGTCTGACCAGAAGGTGAAGAGGCAAGTGCCAAGGGCCCCTAGACATAAACGAGCAGATAGCCCTTCCAATGCAGGGGTAATCCCACGACAGGGTTCGTTTTTTTTGCTTAAGTAAGCTTGCAGAGTTATAACCATTTCAGACTACGGCAAGACCAGTTCCTAGGTCAGCCATTTACAGCACTCCTACCAAAATTTTCCAGATTACAATTTTCTCTTAAAAATGAAACTATCAATTAACAGCAGATCAAGAAAGGAAGGTTGTTATGGCAACAACTGAACAGCAATGTTTAGAAAAAAGGAAAACCAGCGTGTCTTACCTTCTCATTCTAATACACAGCAGGATCCCAAGCAGACAGAAAGGAAAAGACAGGAAGCAGGTGTTAGGATGGCTGATCAGAACATGGACGCGCTGCTCCGATATGGAGGACTGCATACATGTCAGACAAAGTCTATCTATTGCTGCTTACATCCAGCACACCCCTAAAAGCTGCAACACGTAGAGATGCTCTGCAGTTTGGGAAATAACAATTCAGGATTTTAGGGGAGATTTAAAGTGTATGTGAACCCTAAAAGGAAAACTGCAGAGCTTGTAGCCAAAGCACCTTTACAGAGACACATCCTCTTAGTTGCTTTTATTAGTTTATTTTCTATAATCTTATTTAATGGTGACGACGCACACTCACTGCAATACCATGACAGTGTGGCCCCTTCCATACGACCGGTCCCCTGAAGCTGCTACTCTAATGGCACTCCGGTCACCAGATGAAGGTCCAATCACTTTAATGAAGGACCAACAGCCCTGTATTTTAAGTTACGACTCAGAGAGACCGTCCACACTCCAGAAGGTTGGATGGAAGAGGACAGCGTCAGCCGTAGGGGAGCGTGGGATAAGTGTAAGGTATAGTCCATTTCACGGGTACCTTAAAACATACATCAGGGTAGGTAAACCTCGGCCCTCCAGCAGTGGTGAAATTACATCATGCATCTGCTTCTGGGAGTCATGCCTGTGGCCGTCAGGGTCTTGCAATGCCTCATGGGATTTTTAGTTGCACCAGAGTTGGAGGGCCGGAGCTTTTCTACCCCTGGCATACATGAACATGTATTAGTCTGCAAGGGTAGATTTTTCCTGGAGTTCAGCTTTAAATTTTACATTTTGTGGTTTAGCAAAGAATTCACTGCACTTACAGGCCTTTTTTGTGGGTTGCCATACACAGTAAAAGTTTTAAACAGCCGTGGACGGCTGTTACATACAACCTTTCAGGTGGCTCCAGAGCCGCCCGATCACTTTTATGCTGCGTGGTATGCCGGGCTCCGCTGTCCCCGTGTGGATCCAGGACTGGCACATCGGCTCTCTGTACTGAGATCGGAGGGAGACCAGCACATTTCCACCTGAACTCCCCTCCGATCACTGAATGTAGTGATATGTAAATACAGTGCTTGAGCCTTAAGCCTGTTATTTCCCCAGCTACTGTAATTAGGGTTCACATATACTTTAACCAGTTACAACAATGCTATGGTGGATACGGACACACTGGTATTACTGAGAGCATAAGTTATATTAAGTGATGTCTTCAACCTTGTGCTGCACTTTAATACGATGTCTTCTGTGTCAACCTTTGTTTTCAATAAAGATAATTTAAAAGAAAAAAAAAAAAAAGATACTTTGCTTCTAAATAAACCTAAAGCTATAAAAGACAAGTACGTTAAACGCATGTTCTTGATCAGAGGAAAGCCAAACAGGGTTTGCACAGCAATAATTGGGCAACAGCACAAACACAGCTAACGGGATCCAATACCAACTCCTATTCATTCACTAATTGTATTGTACATTGAGGTGGATACACAGAAAATAATGGAAAAATCTACATGGTGTTTAGTATTTTTTGTTGTTGTTCCAATTGAGAAATACAGACTGGCCTTAGGAAACTGAAATGCCAGGGACAGAGTTAAATTCTTGCTCTCAGAGACGGGCTGGTCAGTGATTTATAGCTCTCAGTTCATTAAAGCTGAAACTCCGGGCAGATTCAATTAACAGTTCATGTTGGTATGTTATCATAAGATAAATCATTAAAGCTGAACTCTGGGAATAAAGACAAAAGACACAGCTGTAGCGCCCCCCTCCTCCCCCCGCCCCCCTGCAAGGGTAAAATGGTTTTTAAGTTTATGGGGAGAGTAAAAAGCTCACTCTCACAGGCTGGCTCCATCCTTCCCCAAAACCTCTTCTCTCCGGCACTCTGTCATAAAGTACAATGCACAAATAATGGCCCGGCATTGTAAGCAAGGAGGGCGACAGCCGGCCCACAACCTGGAGAGAAGAGGTGAGCGTCTCAAGCTTGCCAGAGCGAGAAGAGAGGCGAGTCTTAAGGCTTATTCCTCCTTGCAGTGCAGGGTGGGTGGCACAAGGGTTTTTTGTTTAGTCCTGGGTTCAGCTTCAAATTCAATTTTTAATAGTAACTACTAAAGGTGAAGTATGAATTTGTTGTGTTGACCTATTTCAATTGCTTTTGTTTGATTTGCAAACAGCTGAAAGTCGGTACATTTTGCCAATAAACTTGATCTGCAATGGGGGTTGAATCATTTTGATTACAACTGTCCATGCTGATAAGAGGAAAGAGCAGAGTGGCGGATAGATCATTATCTCCTTTCACTGTCCTGTCGTAGGCTGGGGAGGGACAAGACCTAGCAGTATTCAACTGCAGTAAAGAATAAATCAGCTCTCTAGGTTGGCTGTGTAAATCTCGGGAACGAATGGACAGAAAATCTTTTGGCAGGTGGTTATATGCTTCTCATCCGTGTATTTAGCCGTTTGCCTGGAGTTCAGCTTTACATTCCATTTTATAGAGTTGTGTGAGGTCTGAACCTTTATATTGAATTGGCCATGCTGAGACGGACTGTTGAGTCCTCCAACAACAACCACCAGTCTGTCTCTACAGATAACGTCAGATTTGGGCTCTGGATGCCCTTGAGTAAAAAATGAATGGGCCCAATGGCTATAAATCAGCGACCAAAATCCCTTTATAATAGAAAGAGCAGTGGTTAATAATGCCAAAAACAAATGAGAATTTAGAGAATGGAGAGAGCATTGCAATGAAAGAGAAGCAGACCAGTACGTGATGTGACAGACGTTCAGAAGCAACCAGTTGCACTTATCTCATGAAACAGGTGCACCTTGCTCCCTGACAACTTTTATATACCAGACCTACGAGACCAGGGGTAGCCAAACTCCGGACCTCCAGCTGTGGCGCAACTACAAATCTCATGAGGCATTGCAAGATTCTCACAGCCACAGACATTACTCCCGGAAAGAGATGAATCATGGGATATGTAGTTTCCCCACAGCTGGAGGGCCGGAGTTTGGCTACCCCTGTTCTAGACTGTTTTGTGCATGGTGGAAAACTAGGTGAGCCGTCCATTGAGAGAGAGGGGCATTCTGATAACTACAAAAAATGGTTAGCTCTATCATGCATACAAGAACAGAATGGTTCTCAAAGGACAACTTACACCTGATTCAGGACACAACTTAGATGAAAAAAAGAACCCTGCAACTGTGTAGAACTAGTGTACATGGCGGATAGGAATGGAGAATAAAATCTCATACAACAGAAGAAATTTGGGCTCCAGGGAACAGCATGAAGCACAAAACGACAAGAGAAATGAGTGAGCGGATGCAGGATCACAGAACAGGGAGGAACAGTGTGATCACCTACCTTTCTAAAATGCAACAGCATGTCTGGGCTTCGTTCACACATCTCTGTCAGTAGGACGACGGATGTGTGCAGCACGCCTGCAAACAGAAGATAATATCATCAACACTGCACATTAGAACACATAAGGAGCCTCAAAATGCATCGAGACAGAAAAGAATATCAAGCTCACCGTGGTTTTTCTCGTTAAGCAGGTTCTTTGTTGCGGGTAAAAACATTTCCATGAGTTCTGGGACCTTCCGGATGACATGAACAGCGCACAGTGCAGCCTTGACAAACAGACAAATTTTGAAAAGATATGTATCTGAAAATGCTAGATGCTTGGCTGTGTCTGGCAGCAACACAGACGCAGAACAAGCACGCTTTAAAAGTGTGTCAGAATTCATGATCTCTATCCCCGTTTTAGGCCTGTGGCTGAGAAAGCATTGGCACTTAATCAAAAGCAAGGCAGTAAGGCTACCTATACACCTATAGTTTAGGTGTGTTTAGGGATCCCTGTGTCAGGAACTTGCGGTTTCCTGCAGCAGGAATCTTAAATCTGCTGTTTACAAGCGGCAGCTGTCACCCATTCAAGTTGATCAGGTGAAAGTGCATCTATTGTGCTTGTTCAGCCCCTTTCAAACATGGCCGCTGTCACCTGATCATGAACAGCTGACACTTGTGAATGGCAGATTTGAGATTCCTGCTGCAGGAAATCACAAGTTCCTGACACAGGAATCCTTAGATGCACCTAAACCCTAGGTGTGAATGTCGCCTTGGTGAACAAATTCTTGAAATGAGACAGCCACGTTCAAATGCGGTCACTGCCGCCTGATCAGTAACTTGAACGGGGAAAGCTGCCACTTTAAATGTCAGATTTGGGATTAGTTCTGCAGGAAATCGCAAGTTACTGGAGCAAGAATCCCTAAACGGACCTAAACTATAGGTGTGAATGTAGCCTAAGTGAACAAATTCTCGAAATGAGATGGCAGCAATGGCAGCTTGCATAATGCTCGAATGACAAGTGTACTTTAAGTAAAGCAGACTTTGCATGGCAATGCTACTTTTGATGCTATGTCGAGCCTTACCTTCTTCCGAAGATAGGAATTCGAGGTTTTAAGGAGCTTCTCCACCTCTCCCGCCAAGTCTCTGCACATCTCTGCGGATCCCATGCAGCCCAGCGTACACAGGGCCAGGCCCTGAACATACTGAGTGCTATGATTCAGGTCACTATAGGGGGGCAGGGAAAAAAGAAGAAGAGGTGGCAAATGAGCACAAACTACTAACACCATAGGATAAAATGAATCAAAATTAAAGAACACCTGTATTTAAATTACCACCTCCCCATCCAGTGCCTTTATAATAATAATTTAAAAAGTCCCATAAAACCCGCAAAGCAGAAGACACTTCACTGGGCCTCCACGGCTATCAGCCATTTCACCTTATGCCTAGGCTAGGGGTAGGCAATCTACGGCCCCCTAGCTGTGGGTGCAACACTAATCATATGACGTCATCTGAAAGGGAGCTCCAACTAGAGCATTTGGGTTGACGGTAGTGCAATACTATTATAAAGAGGTCTTTCAGCATAAACAAATCCTCTATACAGAGACTGTACTGGGCACTGCATCTCTGTCCCATCTGCTGTTTTGTGACAAAAGAAAAATGGGACAAGACCTGCTGACCTAAGAGGTCTGGAGCACAACACGCTGCACACTGCAATCCAACAGGCTTTAGTTTAGTTGACTTTAACGGCTTGATGGATGCTGTGAATGGCATTATCTCCTGCTGCATGAGCATGAGACAGTATACCCATATAGGTTCTGGATGTGCGTTTGGTTTTGGGACATAGGGAAATTATTTGAATAGCTCTGCCCACTGTCCTGAAATGAGGACTTAGTCCTTTTAGTTTTAGGATATGTGATGGAATAAGATATGTGAATACCTCCTGTTCTAAGAAGGCTTTACTGTGCTACGCACTGATTCGGCTGCAGGGCTTTTTGAATCCTTTAGTTCCTTCTCACTGTATGCTGTATCTGTTAGGTCTAGAGTTGCCTTTTATGTGTTATGTCACTATGTCAGCTATATGTTGAAACAGTCTATGTAAGTAATATTCTTATATGAACAATATAACACATTTAGATTATGCGTACGTGTCAGCAGTTTGAGCATTTCCTCTTTCCATACTGTGTACGTGATTGTCTGTGTATATAGCAAACAGTAGAAAGGTATCATGGCACACTCACAAGTCAGCATGTAAAGAAACTTGTCTCAACACTCAACAATTTGTCACCAACACCAACCAACGTGTGCACCCTACTGTATAGTTGGTGATAAATTGTTGAGTGCGTTTCTCATTTGTTTTGCTTGACTGATTTGGTGCAGTGATGCATGGGGGTTCTCAGCTGCCATTGGGATGTGCGGGATCCCTTGTGTGTTTCTGTGCCTTTAAGGGAGGTCGGGCTTCCTCCTGACAAACCTGCACCCAATTTGAAATCTTCTGCCCCCATGTGCTCCAAGATGGAGACTCTCATAGTTTAGAGTTAGGACCGCACTATAAGAGGTGCCTTGGCGCAGCTGTGCGGCTTTCACATTTTCCGCAGAAGACATGTATCCAAACCTCTGTTATTAACCTTAGTGGTGAGACAAGTTTCTTTACATGCTGACTTGTGAGTGTGCCATGATGCCTTTCTACTGTTTGCTGTTTAAAGCCCATTTCGTGTGCACCTTACTGTATAGTTGGTGACAAATTGTTGAGTGCGTTTGTCATTTGTTTTGCTTGTCTGTGTATTTAAACTGCGCCTTTTCTATAATAAACGCAAACTTGATTAGACTTACAAACTGTGTCTATGATTGCTTCCCGGAGCTCTGTATAAGGATTTCTCTGGTGTGTCTGGTCTTCAAATTAACCCCTTACAGTATCGTTATACTGTCCTGTTGGGTCTCGAACCCTATACTAGGGTTCGGCAAACGCCGACCCTCCAGCTCTGGTGCAGCTACAAATCCCATTAGGCATTGCAAGACTCAGACAGCCACAGGCATGACCCCCAGAGGTAGATGCATAAAGACATTTGGAGTTTCACCACAACTGTTGGGCCAAAGGCCCCTGCCCTACACCATAGAAGCCGATGTTCCCCTACACTGTACTGAAGAGGGCCAAAAAGCCTGAAAAAGCTGCAATGGCTCTATAATATCAAGCTATATTTGTACTATACACCAGGGATTCTGGATTTGCATTTGGGGCATAAAAGGAATGATTTACATGGCTCCGCCCACTGTGATGAAATGAGGAATTATCCTTTTATTTTTGGGATCCGTCATTGAATGAGATATTTGAATACCTTCTGTTCAAAGAAGACTTGGCTGTGCTACTGCATGAGCATCAAACACTCACGCACACGAGTGCAACGTCATTCAGAATTTTAACGATCTCACACCTCTTACTTGATCTTATCTTAAAATAACAATTTACACAAACAGTTTATTCTTCCCTGTGGGTTGTGAGGTTATTTAATGTTACAAGGACAAAGAAGCATTCATGAAGTTAAATGTCCACACAGGGAACAAAAACGTCCTCAAACAGAATACTAGAAGAGCACCGATGTATCCAAAATAGGGCTGCAACAACTAATCGACATAATCGATTATTGAAAAAGTTGTCAACTTTTTCAATCAAGAATCCAAAATAAAGGCAGAAGGATTCCATTGTAATGTCTTATTAATATCTTCCTAATGAATAGCAAATGTATGAAACCTGAACTACTATGTGGCCGCAAAGACACGTCAGAGGACCCCCATACACAACAGAGGCCCTCTAAATTCACCATGTTGATCACTGCTGATTAGGCTCCAGTTTTGTCTGGTGTTGGGTTTTAACCAGTAGGTGTAATCAGTTTCCACAGTGAAATCAGACTTCACTATGCCATGACTCTTACTTCTTTATGCAGTTGGTCATTAGCAGGTGGACATCTTGTCTCTCATCTAGCAGAAGCATCGCACCAAGGTAGCCAATCCTCTTGTCTGTGAATTTCTGAGAGGCAATTAGTTTCAGGCACTCCAGCTGCAAAGAGAAAACATACTTTCAGGTCAGACTGTTCTTACCCAAAGCCCTATTATCACTTTCACTGACCAGGCTTTTATTTGCGCACACGTTATAATCCACATTTTAGGCCTGTAGATTATTTTAGATCCCAGAGCATTCTATATTTCCTGAAAGCACAGACCTTGTAGAATAAAATGGCATCAGTTGTAAGTTTTTACGTCCCACGATTATTAGCGCAACTCTGTACCAAACCCAAAATTTTATTAGAAATTACACTCAATTTTAGTGCCCAAAAACACAATAGAATACACAATTTTGTAAACATAAAAGTTGGGGTTATGCCGAGTAAATCTTGCGTGCTCAGGAAACAGCGACAAAATACGGTACCCCAATTTGACCATAGGCATCGCCTGTACAAGTCATCAGTTTAAAGTTAACAGTGAATATTGGCCCTAGAATTTATTTTAAAACTTTCTTTTTTTTTTTTACTACATTGCTATCAAATAAGGAGACTCACAAGCATGCAAGGAACCGGACGTGATGCAATCAGCCACCAAAATTGCTTCCAGTGTAAAGATGACAATCGGCTTTACACAGCTGGCCAGAGTCTGTTTAGAGGGGACCGCTGCCAGCGAAATATGCCTTACGTCGCTGGCGGGGAAAGGGCTATACCAGGGCCCTTGGTTTAATATTGTTCTCAATTAATGCAAGGCTTTCTCTGACTGGGTGAGGGGAGGTGACATCACCGATAGCATGAATTTTTTTCTCATTTATAGTTTTCTAAGTGAGCACAGAGCGGCATAGGGCTGGATCTATGTAGTGTAAAAGAAAAAAAAAAAAAAAAGCTTTAACAGAGGTTAATACTCACCTGTGTCTTCCCTTCCCTGATTAATTCTGGTACATTTCTTACACCTTATTTATTATTACACTTTGGAAGTTAAATGGTCTGGATATTTAATTATTAATCAATTTTATTTAAATTCACGTTTTTTGACTCACCAATTTATGTTAATTATGAGGATTTGTTTGTATTCTCATTCATAAATAAGTGTTTATTTAGTTTTAATTTACAAACTCACCTTTAGCGCTGCGTTAACACTTTTAAAATATTTAAAACGCTTTCTTCCCATAGCAGCTTCAGGGTTAATAGTTTTTAGTCATTTCCAGGGGGTGCAGATTGTTGATATACATAATACTCACCTGTGTCTTCCCTTCGCGCTCCCATCCGAAAATGTGAAGATCCTCCAGTTGCCGCAAAGCATCTTGGGGCGGGCGCATACGCAGTTCACATTTTCGGCCGGGAGACGAGGAGAGACGCAAGGTAAGTCTATGGACGCGTGCACCCGCATGCAGACACAGGGGGACAGGAAGTGCCAGCAAGGACAGAGGAGTCAGCGCTGGAGGGTCAGATGAAAACGACAGGAAAGATCGGATTAAGAAAAATCATTTAAAGGCAAGTGCTGACACTAACATTGGGGGAGGGAAAAATATATTTGACTTTAAAAAGGAGAACTATGGGGTTAAGGCTTTCCCCCATAGTTCTCCTTAGGGTAACGGGAGACGACAATAAATGTCACTTTAAGAATCACTTGAAGCATAATGATACCAAGACATGGCTTAGCTACTACAGATGTGACACTTCACTAAAACCTTTACTAGCCAACTCCTTTACAGCACACAGCAGGTGTTCTTTGTAGTAACCCCTGCACGTATGAACCCCAAGTCTGTATTGCAATCACTGACACAGCACTAAGCAACTGGGTTTGGGCCAAGCTATGTTGAAATACAACCATTGCCCATTCTATACAAAGCAGAAGATGAAGTCTAATCTTAGGTCAGATGGCACATACCTGCCCAAAGTGAGCAGGGTATCCCAGCATGTGCATATACAACAGCTTAGCCACATTGCGGCAGCGATATGTGTTATCTTCCTCGCGGAATGACGAGCGGATGGCTGCACACTCTTTCTGAATCATCTCCCGTTCTTCGGCCTGTGTGCGTGCTGTCCGGATGGTGCGGATCAGCTCCCGCAGTCTGATAGGGGCCGGCATCCTCTGTAAAATAGACAGATGGAGGATAAGTAAGCTTAAGTCACAATATCTGAAAACTGTAACCCCCCGCCACCCCCCTCAACGACTTTCCCCAAGCTGGGCATCCTATCAGGTTACCACCAAACATCAATGAAAGGTAATAGCGGATGTTCCAATAAGAGAATAACAAATCTAATACCATCAGATGAATACGGAGCCGGACCCAAGCACTTGAGGGGAGGCATGCCCCCCCGTCCGTCATTCTAAGACAATATTTGCACCACAAGACATCCCGTGATCTATTCATCATATACCAGAACACAAGCGTTCCAGAGAAGGTGGTGGGGCCAGGTTTGTGGTCTATATTTTATTCGTGTATAGGTTTCCAAAGTAGTCTGGAGTGCCTTATATATGGATCTGATGAGCTCCAGTGAGGTTCAGTATCCAAGACGGAATAACTCTAAGACCCCCAAAACATATTGAGGGGAATTTATCAAAATTGCACCAGACAAAATCTGGAGCAGATCTGCGTGGCAACCAATCAGCTTCTCTGTTTAATTTTCAAATCTTAACTAAACAAACTCGAGAGAAGCTGATTGGTTGCCCTGGGCAAATGCTCCGGATTTTGTCTGCTCCAGTTTTGAGAACTTCCCCTCATCGTTTCCCAAAAATCTATCTCTACTGCTAAGTGCATGTCAATGGAGAAAACAACATCTCTGTTAATAAAGAAGAACAACGGGGAACTGGATGGCCTTATTCCACATGTCCAATTTCATCTGAGCGGAACAATAGTCTTCAGTTAGGACCTATAAATCACAATCTCCGTCCAACAGAATGTGTATCTACGGTAAAAATGCAGCCTCCGCCAACCCCCCCCCC
>NW_017306484.1:1741575-1744390 GCF_000935625.1 Nanorana parkeri
CCCCCTTCGCTCAGGTCGTCTAAGGTCCCAAGAGTCATAACATTCCATGCATTGTATAGGACGCAAGGATGCCAAGGGACAAACCATCGCCGGAGAGGGAGGGAGTTTGCAGGGACCGGTATAGCAGCCAGCTGGGTCCGAGATTTGGGGAAGTATATCTTTGCTACTTTAGCTATGTAGACAAAACGAGCACTTAACCCCTTTATAATGGCCGGAGCTCTTTAATTGTAAGGGAAACTGCAGCAGAAAAATATCAAGTGGATAGGGCGGTGACGCTGTGTAAATCTCAGGACTGGATGGACAGAAATAAAATTCCTTGGCAGTTAAAACGGCTGCCTTATGTGTACTGAGTTAGAGTTAAAAAGGATGCAAAAATAATAAAAATAAAAAAGGAAAAAAGGCATTAAAACTAAAAAAAGGGAACATTTTATCCCTTGCACCCCTTGTGAAATCCTATCCATGCGAGAGCTTTTCATTTCTCTGGGCCGCCATTCGATCCAGTGGGTCAGTGACCTGTCCTGTATTGTGGAGAGCGAGCACATAAGGGAATAATAAGCGCCGCGTCCTCACAATAGCCATCATGTATATTTAAGTCACTGGCTGGGAAAATCTTCAGCCTCTGTACTGTCACTGCTGTGTAATGTGATCAGACTGGAGCTGTGCAGACTATCACATTAACACGGCACTCCACTTATCCACAGGCACTGAATATGGGATTCCCGGGCCTGGTTACTGCTGCGGGAACATACAAGACCCCCGTTCTGCTCATCACTGCTCCCTATGGCAGCTTTTACTTTATGTGCATCACATGCCTCCTCTGCCCCGGGACTTCGGAGCCTCTCATAGTCTCTACCCCAGAGCAATCCCAATAAGGTTAACTCAGAGAAGTCAGACTGATAGCCGCACAACCTTGCTGCTAATGCTACGGAGCCGGGTACGTCTATCAGAAGGAGGCGGCAAATGGCAGCGTGGCACTGGCTTTGGCACTGGTCACATGACCTGCTTTCACCGGGACAGAAATATGTTGATAATCTGATTTCTCTTTTACCATTCTCTAATGTTGAAGCTAAACTCCAAGCAAACTGAAAGGTTTTGTCATTTTGTCCATCCAGCCCTGCAGAATACACAGCTCAATAGCTGGAGATAGGGAGCAGGGGAGGTGCTCTGTAGTCCTGCTCAATACAATACAAAAAAGAAGGTCACTGGCATGCCAAGATCATGATCAATAACCTTTATTGGCGTATGCTCAGATCACATACCAGAAGTTATGTATCGTCATGTGATCAAATGAGCATACGTCAATAAAGTTGTATTGATCACAATCTTGGAGTGCCGGTGACCTCTGTTCTTGCATTGAGTAGCGCCACCCATTTGCCACCGCAGCACCCACCAATTAAAAAGGACTTACCAGTTAGGAGAATGCGATGGGCTTTGGACATGCATGTGCCCCAAACATGCTCCACTACAGTGCTCTGTAGTCCCAACACACTTCTTTCCCTACGATGACAACACTGCATCTCCTTACAATACAGTGAGTGAGTGTTGTCACCCAGGGACAGAAGTGTTACTGGCAGGCAGGATCACCAGGTGACCATAAAGGGGAGAAGCCAGAAAAAAGGACTTCTATGCTGTGATATCATATTTTTGGGGGTTTAGGTACACTTTCAATGCTAAGGCAAGCAATAGTTAGGCAAAAAATGTTTAACAAGTAAACTATTTATAAATAAAGGACGAAAACCTAGTTTAAACAACCAGAACAGGATGCTGAAAGTAAAATGATCAGAAGGAACTTGAGACGATCTAAACACTTTTTCCAGTAACATAATACAGAAGACGTTGCTTCCATGTACTATGGCTGAACACCAACGTCCATCATGTACAAGACTACATATGCAGAAGGATCACTCTCATCATGTACACGACTATATATGTAGAAGGATCACTCCCATCAAGTACAAGACTTTATATGCAGAAGGATCACTCCCATCAAGTACAAGACTATATAATCAGAAGGATCACTCCCATCAAGTACACGACAATATAGGTAGAAGGATCACTCCCATCAAGTACAAGACTTTATATGCAGAAGGATCACTCCCATCAAGTACAAGACTATATAATCAGAAGGATCACTCCCATCAAGTACACGACAATATAGGTAGAAGGATCACTCCCATCAAGTACAAGACTTTATATGCAGAAGGATCACTCCCATCAAGTACAAGACTATATAATCAGAAGGATCACTCCCATCAAGTACACGACAATATAGGTAGAAGGATCACTCCCATCAAGTACAAGACTTTATATGCAGAAGGATCACTCCCATCAAGTACAAGACTATATAATCAGAAGGATCACTCCCATCAAGTACACGACAATATAGGTAGAAGGATCACTCCCATCAAGTACAAGACTTTATATGCAGAAGGATCACTCCCATCAAGTACAAGACTATATAATCAGAAGGATCACTCCCATCAAGTACACGACAATATAGGTAGAAGGATCACTCCCATCAAGTACAAGACTTTATATGCAGAAGGATCACTACCATCAAGTACACGACTATATAATCAAAAGGATCACTCCCATCAAGTACTAGACTATATATGTAGAAGGATTACTCCCATCAAGTACAAGACTATATAAATCAGAAGGACTACTCCCATCAAGTACACGACTTTATATGCAGAAGGATTACTCCCATCAAGTACACAACTATATATGCAGAAAAATTACAGGGGTGGGCAATTCCGGCCCTACAGCTGTGCTTTAATTACAAATCCCATCTGCCCCCTCTTTCTCCTTCTCC
>NW_017306484.1:1744529-1763442 GCF_000935625.1 Nanorana parkeri
CCTCCTCCAATGAACACATTACTGGATTAAATGGTGTGGCAAAAAACGATCCTCTGTAAAAGCGAACGCACAAAGAACCTGCTAAATATTCCTCGCACACTGCTCATTATACCCCTAAAACATCCAAGGAATGCCAGTCCCTCTGAAAAGCTCCGGAGTGAGAGTTACAGAAGGAAATATCCGTATACCAAACGCCGCAGCTAATCGGCCAAGGAGTAATCTTTTTAACATTAACAGAAACCTGCGTGCCTTCGCTCCATGGATCGGCGCCTGGAATGTGACTTTGTAACCTTGTTCTCTTCTACTAAAATGCACAAAGCCCCGGGACCTTGGCATCTCAGGGTGCCACACTATATATCAGGATATTTGCCCGTTCACACAGCCTCTTATATGCTTCCTACAAAACTAATTAGCAGCAATCAGAGGCGAGCCGGAGCCTGGAACAGCTGAGCCAAAGAAACTCCAAACTAAGCTGTGTGCGTGTCTGGGGAGAGGAAACACACACAGAGGGACACGGATCCATTAATATGTCACCTACACCCTATCACAGATCATAAATCAATGTCCTGTCACTGATATACCTCTCCCTCATACACATGGCATGACCCGGCCATCCCACGCAATCAATCTAGACATGGAGACCTTCCTTTCCAATCGCAGTATTTAACTGCCAGAAGACACCAAAAATATCCAACATTAAACTGAATGTGAAGCTTGGACCTTATAAGAAATAATCAATGTGCAGTTCTTCATATTAGAAAAAAAAATGATTCATACTCTTCATATTTTTTTTCCTTTCATTTGAGCCAGTAAAGCAGGTGTAGCTGCCCTCCGGCTGTGGTGAAACTACAAATCCCATGATACATCTCTCTTCGGGAGTCATGTCTGTGGCTGTGAGAATCTTCCAATGCCTCATGTGATTTATAGTTCCAGCCCCACTGGAGGTTTGCTTCCCCGTGCAGTAAAGCATTGCAGCCCCGATGTTGGATCGCTGGTGCAATTCTATGGCTTCTGCAGATTCTCTCTCCCTCCTTTGGGTAAACTTTCTGGGGGGGGTGACTACTTTTGTTCTCCATGGTCCCTGTGTGTGTTGTAAAGTAGTCACCGCTCCAAGCTCGCTCCCGTGATGGACTACAATCTCACGTTTAGTTTACTGATTTGTATTAAAGGAGAACTATGGGGTCAGGGCTTTTCCCCATAGTTCTCCTTAGGGTAACGGGAGGACACAAACTAGCGTCCTCCCGTTACCCTAAGCTCAGTATACCGCAAGCTACAGCTCACGGTATACTGGGACGCCGCAGTGGATCCCGACATCGATGTTGAGATCCGCCCAGCTGCGTGAGTGACAGCTGGCTCTGCCTATCTAGAGGCAGAGCCAGCTGTACACGCCCCCTCCCCCGTCCGTTCCGCCAGTCAGCGCTGGCGAATCGGAGCGGGGAGGTGGGCATACAGCCCCTCCCCTGTAGCACACACAGGGATCGGGGAACAAAAGTAGCCACCCTCCAGAAGGAAGGAAAGTGTCAGCACCACTTCAGAGATCACCAAGCAGCGTTCTGGGGCGGGATGTGGTGTATCAGTGCCATTCATTTCAATGGCACCAGAGATACACCCCCTGCCCGTAGTGCAATAACCCGCACCGGAATTCGAGGCACAGGCCCTTCATTCCAGTGCAGTAGTATCGGAAAAAAATGCTGCACTATTTTTTCCGATCGCACTGCACTGGAATGGAGGGCATTGCTGTACCGCTGCCCAGCTTGATCTATGCGATCCAATGCGTTCGAGGCTCGAACCACCCTGCATATGGTGTGACTGGGCCCTACGGACACTTACCTTACAAGTGTGCCCTTCTCCAGCGCTGTGGGATCATCCTCTGGTCCTCAGCGATGTCCCCTGCCGACACTTCCGGGTTCTCTCTAGTCCCCTTTGGCCATTGCGTGGCCACTGATGCTGCGACTCCTGAACACAGGGGTAGCATCTGGTCTATTCACAGCATCTTAGAGATGCCATGAACTGACTGTGCACACTGCGTGGTGCGTATAGTCATAGTGTACACAGAAAATATAAAACTGCTGGGGAGGGGTTCGAGGGAGACTGGTCCTCTGACAAAAATCCCTCCCAGCATTTTTTTTTAAATAGTTTTTTCTCTTTAATAACAATGTTTACATATTGTAAGATACAAAGAATCGAGGAATTGTTGAATAGTGAGAGCGTGGATGTGAAGTACAAGTACGACAGATGCAAGTTCAGGTCAAGATGTAATTCAAGGTAATGACGCTTCGCGGGCTGATTATTCTAAGGCTGCCACGGCAACAAGCAAAGAGCCCGGAGGTACCGAGAACTAGAAGGAATAAAACATGAACTTTTCAACATTCGCTAAAATTCATACAGTCTCTCTCTCTTCCCTCTACACTCCTACATCTCAGAATGTTTACACATTCACAAGGAAATAATAAGAACAAGAGAGAGAGAGAGAGAGAGAGAGAGGGGAGAGAGAGAGAGGGGAACTCAGATGCATCTACCGAGGCCATAGCAGCTGCTGCCCACCTCAAGGTGAAAGACTCTTCTAATCACACCCACATAGGGTTTCTGTTTGGGAAAGCTAAGTTAGCACCCAAGCCTGAACACACAATTCCTAGGCTTGAACTTTGTGGGACTGTGCTAGCTGTAGAAATTGCAGATTTCATACTGTGTGAGCGAGACATTCAGATAGATGACATCAAATTCTACACAGACAGCAAAGTTGTTCTGGGATACATATACAACCAGAATAAACGTTTCTACGTCTACGTCAGCAACCGTGTAGAAAGAATAAGAAAATCTAAACCTGAACAATGGCATTATGTTCCATCTGAAATGAATCCTGCAGATCATGGCACCAGGCCTGTGTCTGCCAGTGTCTTTGCAAATTCTTCTTGGTTAACAGGTCCTGAATTCCTGCTGGATGATCCAGAAGAAACCACAGCTGATGTCTTCAGTCTTCTAGAACCTGACAAAGATCCAGAGGTTCGTCCTGAAGTTAAAACCCTTGTCACCAGAACTACTTATACAGGCCAGGCATAGGAGGTCTCAGCAAGGGATATATTTCGCTATCACAACGATCGGAGTCAGAATATGCAGCATTTCTGGGGGGGGGGAATGGTTAAAAGACTGGAGGAGCTTTTAAACTAGATAATGGTAAAAATAAACACTAAACAACCTACCATGACAGATAACATAGAAGGAAAAAACACTGGATTAGATAGTGAGCTCACTCCAGTCAACAGAGTCGACATAGTAAAAGTAGTAAATCAAGCAAATATAGAGAGCATACAAGATGTAGCCAGTAAAGTAAATCCAATTGCCCAGGGTAACCAAAGTAGGAATGGACCAACCATAAAAGGGAGATATAAAATCAGTAGTGGGGAGCAGGCGGGGATCAAACATTTAACCAGTAAATGTACAAAAATTAAATGTATGTTCACCAATGCTAGAAGTCTCATAAATAAAATAGATGACCTTGAAGTTATGTTACTAGAGGAGGACTATGATATAGTAGGAATAGCAGAAACATGGTTAGACGACACACATGATTGGGCTACTAACATAGAAGGGTACAACCTGTTCAGGAGGGACAGGCTGGCAAGAAGGGGGGGGGGTGTATGTATATATGCTAAAAATAACCTCAATATTCACATCTGTGACGATATCGCGTCAGCCGGTGGAGATGGTGTGGAATCGTTATGGATAGAACTCGATAGAACGAGCCCTACCCCTAACCGTAAACTTATTATGGGTGTCTGTTATAAACCTCCAAATATGGTGGAGGAGGGGGAGGCCCACCTACAATCGCAAATAGAAATAGCGGGGAAAGAGGGTAATGTTGTGATAATGGGAGACTTCAATTACCCAAATATCAACTGGGCACATGGAACTTCCAAATCGGCTAAGGCAGCCCGTTTTCTTAATATGTTGCGAGACAATTTCATGGATCAGATGGTTGAGGTCCCGACCAGGGAAAATGCAATCCTAGATCTGATCATCACCAACAATACGGAGCTAATTGAGGATGTTGTAATCGGGGAGACATTGGGCAATAGTGATCACAAGGTGATTGCTTTCAATATTGGTTGCAAGAAAGGGAAGGGGGATGGGCGGACAAGAAGCTTAAACTTCAGGAAGGCGAACTTTGATAAACTACGTAATATAGTGGGTGAAATAGATTGAGTTTATCAAATAAGTTTTCCCAATTAGGACCAGAAATGGGACTGTTTCAAGAACAAATAAAAAAATGCACCTTATTGACCCCCACACACAAAATGATAATACACTCAACCCCATCCCCCCCAGCCCCCTCACCTGTTCACGTCTTTGCAGGGAGGAGGCTGTGAGCAGGATCGATTCCTGGTTTATCTGTGAGTGATTACAGAGGTCTGCAGCAGACCTCACTATCACCCCCAGATAACCAGGCATCGATCCTGCTCACATATTCTTTCAGGCCGGAGTTGGGCCGCGAGCCGGTACTTGGAGACCCAAATTTCCTCCTCACCTTATTTTTACTCGCAAAATGCGAGCAGGCGAGTGGAAATTTTGAGCCCTGACATATATGAGGTTAACAGTGTGTAGATAGAAACATATATGATGTATATAGTGTGTAGATAGAACATACATGATGTATACATTGTGTAGATAGAACATATATGATGTATATATTGTGTAGATAGAACATATATGATGTATGCAGTGTGTAGATAGAACATATATGATGTATGCAGTGTGTAGATAGAACATATATGATGTGTGTAGATAGAACATGTATGATGTATATAGATCAGTCACCTCTCTTCTCCAGATCTTCTTTCCCGTTGTTGATATGTGTCTTCAGCCATTCTATACAGATATTCTCCACATAATTCTTCTGTCTCTCCCCCGCTCTCTCCTCCGGACTGTTCCATCTCTGTGTGGAGATCTGAGCCTCGGTCATGGTCGGCATCCATAGAGCTCTCTTTGTGTCCAGATACATGAACTCTTTCCCGTCATATCCGAGTTGATAATACCCGTCAGTGGTGCCGTCATCTCTCAGCTCACAGCTGTACATCCTCTGGAAGATATGGATCCCTGCAGACAGTACAGGAAGATGTTACACGGGAGCAGAGCGTGTCATGTATGTAATATGTGATGATATTGGGGGATAGATGTGTATACACGGAGCGTACATATACAGCACAGCGCTCTCCTTATAATGACGCTGCCGGTACTACAGATATATATCACTCCTCTATGGCAGAAAACTTCTTTCTAATGGAAACTCGGATACAAATCCCCAGTATGTGAGAATAAGACGCCCGGCTCCCAGTGACACCCCAGAATGGGGTCACCGACTCACATTCCAACACTGGACGGAGGATCTCATCACTGATTGGATGTCCTGACAAATAGATTCACCAATCAGGTGTGACATCTTTAGGTCATCATCTCATTGGCTGCTTTTCTCTCCATTTCCTAACAGCCAATCACACACTGCCTGTCATAGCATTTGGCGGGCTATTCGCCCACCCCCGCACAAGGCACTGTGCCTTGTGAGCCCTGATTGGCTAAAGCCTTGCCCCTGACCACAGGTTAGGTGCAAGACTCTGCCCAAACATGGAACACCTGTTACAACCTTAAACAGTTGGGCGGAGCTAGCTGTCACTGCTAGCTCCGCCCAATTGTTTATTAGTTGCCGGCATCTGTCATATGCCATTCTGCGGCGGGTGTTCGTTGCAGTGATGGGATGGCGGTCGTTTGTTTTTTTATTTCTATTTTTTACATTTCTTTTTCGTTGAATCGTCGTCATGGACAACGCTGGCCATCGTGATTGACACTAGATTACGGCAGTGGATCCATTTTCTTTATTTTTAAATAAAAGACTTGCCAAAAACTTGTCTTTTGGTCTTTTGGTTTTTTTTCAAATAAAGGATTTTTATTAAGGTCTGGCCTCTTTTTTAAAACTTTTATTTAATCCTTTAGTGAATGGGTAGGAGTACAAGTACCCCTTACTCATTCATAAGGAGGGGGATGGCATCTGGGTGCCCCTTTATTAAAAGGGTACCCTGATGTGAGCGCACGCTTTAAATAAAAAAAAAAAGTCTTTTTTGTTTTAGAAATGTCAGTTTTGGTGCAGCAGGTTATTTAAAGGATTTTTTTAAATTTTTGTGTTACCCTTTAAGTGATATTAAAATCACTGCTTCTTTAAAAACTGTATTTTTAAAAAGTGTTTTTGTCATTGATTCCTGTCCCCCAGGGCAGTACCCGGATCCACATACACCTTTTTATGGCCAGTAAATTGCATATAAGGCTTCAAAATGGGGACATTTGATTTTTAATGTTCTACCCCCATAGACTTGCATTGAGCTCGAGTTTGAATACAAACTTTTTTTTTAGAAGACAAACAACCCATCTGCTTGGGCTCATTACAGGGCAGGCATTACGGATTCATAAAGAGGACCTGTCATCTGCACTTACTATTACATAAGAGTCATATGTTAAAAAAAATATCATAAGCAAGAAAAATAAATGAAGAAGGACTCCCCCTTCACACACATACACAGACAGATGTGGACCTAGGACACACATGTATATGTAAATGCCAGTTGCACATAGTAAGCATTCCAAGGCAAGTCTGAGGTAAAGGAATGATTTTAGGGTTCATATTTTGATTTAGCTCTATGGGGCTGATTTATAAAGTAAAATGTGATATTAACAAAAAAATTATATATAGAAATGAATTTGTAAAGAGGAAGCTGACCAGAGAACCCAGTCACAGAACCTGTAAAAGTCATGTGACCGGCTCTTTGCCAGATATAGAGAGGAGAATTTACTATAACTGGAGCAAACAGAATCTGGAGCAGTTGCCAATGACAACCAATCAGCATCTCTCTTCAGTTTGCTCAGGCAAGATTTGAAAATGAGACAGAGAAGCTGATTGGCTGCAGTGCAAATCTGCTCCAGTTTGGAAAAATTCCCCCCATAGTTCTTTCTGCTGCATTATACACGGAGAACTCTGCAGGATACTGCATGCTCTGCACTGTGACCTACATATTACTGGGGCTCATCCACGCTGTGACCTACATATTATTGGAGCTCATCTACACTGGCATCTGAACCGTAGAATTTTAATTCCTGCTTATTTCCCCCACCAAGAAACAGGTGCTGCATACAGCCTCCCATAGAAATGGCTGTACGCAGGTATAGACCAGTACTTACACACACATATGCTTGCTGACATACAACCCTGAATGCAGACAACTGCTGCAGGAAACCACAAGTGGTGCATACGGGTTATTGTTATTATTATTATACAGGATTTATATAGTGCCAACAGTTTGCGCAGCGCATTACAATATAATGAAGATATTACAATACAATTCAAGACAAGATGGTAAGGAGGGCCCTGCCCCTGAGGGCTTACAATCTAAAAGGAAGGGGGAAGTGATACATGAGGAGGTAGCTGTGTGGGGATGAATTGTTTGAGAATGTGATGGTTCAGTGGTTAGGTTGAGCTGGGATAGGCGTTCCTGAAGAGATGAGTCTTAAGGGATCGCCTAAAGGCAGTCAGAGATGGATGTACAGATTGGGGTAGAGAGTTCCATAGGATGGGAGAGAATCTAGTGAAGTCCTGGAGGCGAGCATGGAAGGAGTTGATAAGGGAGCTGGAAAGCAGAAGGTTATTTGAAGAGCGGAGTGGACGGTTAGGGTGATACTTTGAGATAAGGTTTGAGATATATCCTGGGGCAGCGTTGTGGATGGCTTTGTAAGCGGTTGATAATATTTTGAATGTTATCCTTTGGGCTATTGGAAGCCAGTGCAGGGATTGGCAGAGGGGAGTGGGGATGGAAGCCAGTGTAGGGATTGGCAGAGGGTAGTGGGGATGGAAGCCAGTGTAGGGATTGGCAGAGGGGGGTTGCAGACACTGAACGGTTGGTTAGGTGAATGAGTCTGACGGCTGCATTCATGATAGACTGAAGGGGGGAGGAGCCTGCGTAGTGGTAAGCCAATGAGGAGGGAGTTACAAAGACCAAGGGAGGAGGTGTAGATAGAGAAGAGAAGGGGTCCAACGACAGAGCCTTTGGGGACCCCAACAGAAAGAGGAAAAGGAGGGGAGGAGTTAGAATTGTAGGTGACACTAAGGGCCTGTTCATATGAGTTTCAGGTCCTGATCAGCAGACGCGGTGCTATGTGTTTTGCCGCGTTTTTGATGCATTCCAGTAAAAAAAAAAAAAATTTTTTGCTGGAGTGGGGCTGTCAGTATGTTAGCTGCAGTGTAGTGCGTTTTTGACACGTTTCTGATGAGTTTTGCGTTTCCGGACCATTTCCTGACCTTACAAAATGTGACATGCAGTATTTTTCTGTCGTAACCTGAACGGACTGCGCACGTGAGAACTGTAGCCCATAAAACACATAGGGATACATTGGGATGCATTTTTAGTGCAGGAGCGTACGGATCAGTTCAGCACAGAAAACGGACGTCGTGTCAACAGGCCCTAAAGGAGCGCTTAGATAGGTAGGAGGAGAACCATGAGAGAGCAGAGTCTTGTAGGCCAAGCGAGTGGAGTTTTTTGAGGAGCAGCGGGTGGTCAACAGTGTCAAAAGCAACAGAAAGGTCTAATAGCAAGAGTAAGAAGCAGCGGGGGGTCAGAGTAAGGAGTAGTGGCCATTGTTTTTAGCTGTAAGTCATTAGTGAGTTTGAGAAGGGCGGTTTCAGTGGAGTGTTTGGGGCAAAAGCCGGACTGTAAGGGGTGGAGAAGGTTGTTATCAGTGAGGTGGCGGCTCAGGCGGTTGTAGATAAGGCGTTCTAGGAGTTTGGAGGTGAACGGGCGTATGGAGATAGGTCTGAGATTGTTGAGGTCGGTAGAGTCCATTGATGTTTTTTTGGGTATTGGGGTGACCAGGGCATGTTTGAGAGGGGTAGGAAAGATTCCAGTAGAGAGTGAGAGATTGGAAATGTGAGTAAGAGAGTCAAGGCTAGAGTAAGAGGGTGACCGAAGTAGTGAGGGAACAGGGTCCAGGGGGCAAGTGGTGAGGTGGGTGTCAGAGAGAAGCTTTGTAACCTCCTCTGTGGTGACCGGGTCAAAAGAGGAAAATAACAAGTGTGATGGAGGGTCTGGAACATGAATTGAGGAAGGTGACTGCACAGTGGTGATCTGATCCTGAATTGTATCGATTTTGTTTTTTAAATGAATGGCAAAGTCCTGGGCAGTGAGTGAGTTAGTAGTGGACCTGGTCGAAGTCTGCGTGTAGTGAGGGGAGCCAAAGTGTCTAGAGAGGATGAGAGTGAACTGTTGTAGACAGAAGTAGCCAGGTCAGGGCAGGACAGGGGTGAGATTGCGTCATAGAGGTAGTCAGTAGCAGAGTAGAGAAGAGAAGGGTCGAGGTGTGAAGGTTTCTCCGGGTGACAGTGTAACGTGTAGGGGGAGTCCGTGTTGGGGACAGGGTGATTGTGAAACTGACCAGGTTGTGGTCTGAGAGAGCGGGAAAGGGGTGTTGGAGAAGTTGCAAGGAGTGCATAGGTGAGAGAAGACAAGATCTAGTATGTTACCATCAGAGTGAGTGTGTGTCCATTGTTAGGTCAAAAGAAGAGGTTAGGTTAAGGAATTGAGTGGAAGTCGGGGTGTTATCGTTATTAGCAATGTTAAAGTCACCAAGAATGATAGTGGGTATTTCTGAGGAGAGAAAGTTGTATTCGCCTATTCTCTCCAATTTCGCTCATAATTGCTGTTATATACCGGCCACCTGGACCCGTATCTTGCTTTCTGGATGACTTCGCTTCCTGGCTACCCTGTGTGTTTCAAAAGAGAAGAGGGATAGAGAGGGAGGTGAAGGCAGAACTTGAAAAGTGCATTGTGGGGATAGAAGCATTTCCACTCAAACTCCTTTCCGTCCAGTTGGGTCTGGGTGAGTGCGTTCAATGTAAGCCATAGTAAGGTTCCATGGAATTCAGTGGATGTACACATGCGTGTGGACATTTTAAAATGTCCGTCCCGCGCACCATCATCACATTTTTAAACATCCAGCAATGGCTGTTTACATACAAACATTCGGATGCACCACATCACCTGTATGTGGTACGCCCCCCTCTGCCCAGGACCAGTACAGCAGCATTCTGAAGGGAGATCAGTACACGATCTCACTCCGATCTGTGAATGCAGGAAGTGATGTTTACTACATCACTTCCTCATTCAGCTGTCATTTCGCTGGCTACAGAAGTCGGAGAGAAACTGGTGAAGCAGATCTCTGCTTCATCAGCTTCTTTGGGGGTCCTAAAGACCCCTGATGTCTCTATATAAAGACCTGTCACTGTAAATTTGTATATTACATAGGGGGCTTCTTATCCCCCTATGTGATAATAATGTTAAGTGGTAAAAAAAATTAAAAAAAAGTCCCCCACATACACACGCAAACATGCGCCTACGGGGCAAAAATGACAATTTAGCCCGTTACGCTGCACATGTTACATATCAACGTGAACCTCAGAGTGAGAGCAATAATTCTCAGGCCATTAATCACTGATAACACTAAACTGATTTTTAAACAATTTTCGTTTTTTGCGATTACGTGCATACGTGCAATTTTACGGCTTGACGTGTTTGGTGTCTATGTAACCCACGTGACCCCGTCTAAAAAAGTCACACACAAAAAAAAAAATGTTGAGCCTATGTGCGAAAATGACTCGCAAAAAATATGGGTAATAATTAATGTTTTATAAAATAATGTAGGAAAAACAGGGTTTTAAAAAAGAATCAGTACTTTTTTCGTTATACAGTAAAAATATAAAACCCTCCCTAGTGGTGATTAAATACCACCAAAAGAAAGCTCTATCTGTCCCAAAAATTTTTTATAAAATTAATTTCAGTATAGCGTTGTATGACGGAGGAGTATGAGCCCCCCTAAGTGATGACAATGAAGTTAAAATAAAAAAGTAAAAAAGTTAAATTAAATAAACAATTCCCCCAAAAGTTTTTAAAATGCCCTATCCCCAGGAACACGTGCAGGGTGCGCCTATGCATAAAAACGAAGACTGGAGCTACAGATATTGGGTATCACCGCATGCACCAGAGTGAGAGCAATAAGTCTCGGGCCAATATTCACGGCTAACTCTAAACTAATGACCTGTACAGGATTCTAACACTTTCACTACAGGGTCTGTGCTGTCAGGAAATATGTAATTCTAGGGGAACATTTTCAGGCCTAAAATGTGAATTAGAACGTGTGCAAAAAAAGGCCAAACTGGCTCTGGCAGCAAAAGGGTTAAAGGCTAAGATTACGCTTCTGACCATGTTTTATGTTACACACTATTCAAGGTGTAAAGGTGCCCATACACCTTACAATTATCTGCAGATTTTCTGTGGTCAGATGGAAAAAGTGCAACAGATTGGCCCAGGTGGAGATTACTCCATACACACAGTTTAGCGTAGATGGAGGAATCTGTGGCACCTTTTACATCTGACCACAGAAAATCTGCAGATAATTGTAAGGTGTATGGCCAGCTTTAGATGAAACATGGTCACGTTACAACCTCGGTCCTCCTCCAGGGGTCAGTTTACTATGTGCTGCTATGGGTGTAATACTTATGTCCATGGCAGTGAAAGGGTTAATGGGATGAAACGTTCAGGCCGTGGTATATAGTAACCTATAGGAGTATAACAGAACATACAGTATAGAGATATCTGCTCCTTGTTATTGATGAGTCCCACAATTTATGAGCTGTAAAAGTTTTAGGTGTGTTGTCCATTTAACATTTGGGGGTTTTGTATTCTTTCACCATGCAATGAGGTGTGAGCAGCCTGTCACAGAAGCAGAGGGGGAGAGGAAAGCCCAGCAATGAGGTGTGAGCAGCCTGTCACAGACGCAGAGGGGGAGAGGACAGCCCAGGAATGAGGTGTGAGCGGCCTGTCACAGAAGCAGAGGGGGAGAGGAAAGCCCAGCAATGAGGTGTGAGCAGCCTGTCACAGACGCAGAGGGGGAGAGGACAGCCCAGGAATGAGGTGTGAGCGGCCTGTCACAGAAGCAGAGGGGGAGAGGAAAGCCCAGCAATGAGGTGTGAGCAGCCTGTCACAGACGCAGAGGGGGAGAGGACAGCCCAGGAATGAGGTGTGAGCGGCCTGTCACAGAAGCAGAGGGGGAGAGGAAAGCCCAGCAATGAGGTGTGAGCAGCCTGTCACAGACGCAGAGGGGGAGAGGACAGCCCAGGAATGAGGTGTGAGCGGCCTGTCACAGAAGCAGAGGGGGAGAGGAAAGCCCAGCAATGAGGTGTGAGCAGCCTGTCACAGACGCAGAGGGGGAGAGGACAGCCCAGGAATGAGGTGTGAGCGGCCTGTCACAGAAGCAGAGGGGGAGAGGAAAGCCCAGCAATGAGGTGTGAGCAGCCTGTCACAGACGCAGAGGGGGAGAGGACAGCCCAGGAATGAGGTGTGAGCGGCCTGTCACAGAAGCAGAGGGGGAGAGGAAAGCCCAGCAATGAGGTGTGAGCAGCCTGTCACAGACGCAGAGGGGGAGAGGACAGCCCAGGAATGAGGTGTGAGCGGCCTGTCACAGAAGCAGAGGGGGAGAGGAAAGCCCAGCAATGAGGTGTGAGCAGCCTGTCACAGACGCAGAGGGGGAGAGGACAGCCCAGGAATGAGGTGTGAGCGGCCTGTCACAGAAGCAGAGGGGGAGAGGAAAGCCCAGCAATGAGGTGTGAGCAGCCTGTCACAGACGCAGAGGGGGAGAGGACAGCCCAGGAATGAGGTGTGAGCGGCCTGTCACAGAAGCAGAGGGGGAGAGGAAAGCCCAGCAATGAGGTGTGAGCAGCCTGTCACAGACGCAGAGGGGGAGAGGACAGCCCAGGAATGAGGTGTGAGCGGCCTGTCACAGAAGCAGAGGGGGAGAGGAAAGCCCAGCAATGAGGTGTGAGCAGCCTGTCACAGACGCAGAGGGGGAGAGGACAGCCCAGGAATGAGGTGTGAGCGGCCTGTCACAGAAGCAGAGGGGGAGAGGAAAGCCCAGCAATGAGGTGTGAGCAGCCTGTCACAGACGCAGAGGGGGAGAGGACAGCCCAGGAATGAGGTGTGAGCGGCCTGTCACAGAAGCAGAGGGGGAAAGATGTTTCAGTGAGTGCAGAGGCAGTGGTTCTGTGTTAGATAGAGCTGTGATGGGAGGGAGCGGAGGGAGTTCATATAAGCCGGTGGTCTGTCGAAATCGCCGACCTGTTGAGATCCCCGACTGGTGATGTCACACGCTGGTGCGTGTGCGCCAGTGTTACAATCCCCATCGGGTTATCAAGCTCCCGTCAATTCGCTTGCGTGGATTCACAATCCCCATGAAGTTCTCTGGCACTCGTCAGTGCGCCCTCTTGTTGCAAACATGTAATCTCTCAGCATGTTGTGCAATCGGGTGGGAACTCGGTCGCACTAATGTTATTTGGAGGACTCGATTCTGCTGTTCGGTCACCGCGTAGGTGCACTGACAGGGGTTGGAGAACTTGATGGAGATTGTGAAGCCGTGCAGGCGCAGTGACAGGAGTTCGATAACTTGATGAGGATTCTGACAGCGGCATGGCTGGTCTACACACACTAGCACCATCTAGGTCGGAGTCTTCGACAGAACACCGGCAGGACTCTGTGAATAGAGACATGTGCAGTAGGAGCTGTGCGTGCAGTGGATTGTGGGAAATGTAGCGCAGGAAAGCAGCACGCTCTCACAGAAAGCTTGTGAACTGATGGAGAAGAGTGCCCGGAAGTGAAGGAAGAACGGAGGAGCAACGTGAGTGCACCCAAACGTTTTTTGAATGAAATATAAGGTAGGATTGCAATCTAAATATAGAAATGAAAGCAAGATTATGTTAAAGTGACACAAAACCCCTCAGCTTATTTCTCCTTACACACATCTACACAATGAACATCCTCCAAAGACACATTTATTTATGTTTTATATAAAGTCCTATTATTCTAATCCCTTTACAAAGTCGGCTGTGCTCGCTCCCGTGCCTCTTCTCTCCCCTCACACTTCCTGTCCCTTAGTAAGAGCCGTGCACGTTGATTCTGGTCACATGCACATCTTTCTTTGCTGACAGCTCACATGAGGCCAAGAGGATTCATCTCTCACTGCACACAGCCGCCCCCTCCTCCCTCCTCCCCACTATTAAGGATGGGCTCGGGCGTGTTCGCAGCTCCACGAGCCCGCCAGGAGGCTGACAGCACGCAGCGTCAATCACAGGTACTGAGACATGTTCCCGGTCCGCAGCTGCAGAGATCGGGAAATGTCTCAGTGCCTGTGCTGTGATGCGCGCTGTCAGCTTCCTAGCGGGCTCGGCCCCTGGAGCTGCGACACGTCCGAGCCCTTCCTTACCCACTATACACACTGGGGCAGTGTCAATACTTGTCATCTCCTCTGCAATGCTCAGAATGATCAAAACTACAGACAACAAATCTACAACAAACATCAAATGTATAACAATCTACACAGGAAAACAACTTTATTTCAGATGTTGAAGCTGTCTCCTCTGTGACTGTGAAACCAGATTAAGCATGTGAGCTGACACTCAGAAGAAAGTATGAGGCCGGTGACAGCTCCTCCCCTCCCCCCACACTCCCTCCTCGGTGAGCCAGGAGGAGAGAAATCATATGGTAGATCATATATAAGTGAGGGGAGGAGTTGTGGGTGGAGACTGAGAGAATCTCAAAATACCTGAACGATCTGATTGGATTCCGGCATTATTCAGGTATTGTGACAGCAGCCCCCCCCCCCGCCACTGTCAGAATACAAAGCACACAGCGGGAGATCGGTCCACACTGCTGAGCACGGATGGAGGAATGGGTTATATTTTTGTTGCTGAGCCCGCAGGCTGTGTGTACCCGGATACATCTGACTGCTTGTTCCGGCTCCATGACTCTGACGGCCCATTTACATTGTTGTGTTTTACTGCACACGTTCTGACAAGCTCAGAGGCACATGTTGTGGGTCCCCATAATATATTGTCTCTTCTCATCTCAGTGCTGCAGTGTCGCTGTTTTTACAAATACATTTCCATGTTTTCTGTTTTAGTGCATTGGGAGGCCCATAGAAGAATGATAACACATCTAAACGCATGTAACATGCATTATGATGTGTTGGTAACATGTATTAAGGAGCCTTGTGTATGGCTGTTATCACTATCCACGCCAAATACTGATTTAAAAAAACGGATTTGAAGCACAAAACACATATTAGCTCACACGTGTTGATACATGACAACGCACCTTCCTAATGCTACAAAAAAACGCACCTCTCCACACACACATAGATCTAAATGGGCCGTCAATGTACTGATAGCAATGGATCAGTATGACAGCCCGGCAGATAGCATCTTGGGTAGAGGAGATCATCAATAGCGGCCTCCATAGTCCTCTCAGGACGGGTTTCCTATAGGAAGTCGCTGTGATATATTATAATAGGCGCGGTGATAATTGTGATCAGGTGACGGAGGAATTTATTCATCAGTCTGAGATCTTCTAGTAAATCATGAAATGTCTCTCCTGTGTTTTCTCAGCCGGAGGAATAGTTGGTGAATCTCCTCCCTGTATCTGGTGTGTGTGTCATATAAATGTGGAAGAATTCTCTCACCTCCAGTCTGGTTGTATCGCTCCATCACTGTCTGCACACCATGTTTGGACACGGCCTCATTGCTCCGACCTATTTGTGTCTCCTTCTCCCAGTAGTCAGATCCCAGTTTCTTCATCCACTCAGTCTTGGGAAGATACTGACGAGTGTCACTGTTATAATTTGCTATCTCCCGATCATCCAAATATCCGATTATAGAGAACTCAGGAAGTCCAGATCCCGGAGAGGAGACTACAGTGCTATAATACCGCAGAGTGCGACTGTCTGAGAGAGACATAGAGACTGTTATATACACATCCTGTGACATCACATCATAATGTATATCATGAAGAGATACAAGTTTCATCACTGACCCAGATTTCTGCTGAATAAGAATATCGGCTCATGTCTACTTTAAATACTTCGTTTATTGTTTCCATACATTGCATACATCAGTGTGTCATACAGTGGCAAGACAAAAGTTATTTCCATAACATTCATGATCATCAACATGGTCTACTGGCAGCAAACTAGCATTATCAGGCAGACCTAAGACGTATCATCATCTCACTTAAACGGTTAAAGACAGCTGGTAACACAAAGGAATTTAGATAAGTTGTTCCTCTCCAGTGGGGCCAACCTAACTGCTAGGAAACTCCTACCCTTACATGCTGCCCACACGAAGCTACCCTGTCTCGCCAGACCATGTTAAAGCCGGAGCGAGCTCTGCCTATTTGGACTGTCATATACACTACAATTACAGAATATGGGCAAACTAAAGAAGCCAATATGGCATCAGAACAGATCAACATTTATGCCAAAGTGTGGCACACCCCGTTCGCCAAAACTATCAGCGTGGGATGAACCATAGCTCGAGTGTGAAGGGAGTCTGCCATGGAGAGCCAGGTGTAAACCACCAGTGTGTGGTTACTCTTGCAGCATATCTCACCATCGAGCTGTAGAGTGAGGAAAGGGAAGCAGCAAAGAGCAGATGGGAAAGAAAGAAGGAAAGAAAGGAAGGGAAGTGGTGCATCGGTCGTGTCTCTGTGGCCATCGGGTATCATCCCTGGGCATCATTCTCTTCATCCAGTATCCCGCTGTGTCCCTGGATTCCCCTCTATCTCAGCAATGTAGGCAGCGGAGTGAGTGAAATGAAGCCAAGGCATCCAGGTGGACTTGAAGAGTTCCTCCTCATTACGCAAGGAGGCCGTCAGGTCCTCCATATGATATATGTCATCCATGATAGTAAACCAGAGTCTTACTGTGGGGGGGTTGGGTTGTCTCCACAACAGGGGTATGCAGGACCTAACCACATTCAGCATGTGTACTGTTAAAGACCGTTTGTAACGTTTAAGTTTGGTAGATGTCATATGTAATAGAAACACCCCCGGTTCTTCAGGTAGGGGCTCAATCACCAACTGATTAACCATCATCCTCACCGCGTTCCAAAAAGGGCGGATGTCAGCACATGTCCAAAAAATATGGAGCATAGTGCCCGGAGCCTGATTACACCTCCAGCAAAGTGGCGGGATAGAGGAGTCAATTTTGTGTAAAACATGGGGGACTCTGTACCAGCGGGTAAGTACCTTATATCCCTGTTCTTGGTATTTGCAGGCCATGGATGATCTATGAGCCATGGACAGGATCGTGGCTTTCTGCTGGTCAGTAAAGGACCTACCCAACTCAGACTCCCACCGTTCCACAAAAGGGGGACAGACTGACTCAGGTGGTGAGCACAACTGCTTGTAGTTGCTTGTCGAAGTGGGCCCTTCCCCAACCCCGGGGGGAAGTCTGGGTCACCCAATACCGGAGTCAAAGCCGTCTCATTTGGGTGAAAAAGCTGGGGGGGGGAGACGAATCGGCAACGTGTGGAGCATATACAAGATCCTCGGGAGGATCGTCATTTTAAGAGAGGCGCACCGGCCAAACCAAGTGAGGGTCAGTTCCTGCCATCTGGCCAGACTCTGTTTGACCGTGCCTATCAGTAAGGCAAAGTTTTCCTCGTATATTCTGTCAGGGTCCGATGTAATCCGCACCCTAAGATAGCTAAGGTACCTCGGCGCCCACCGAAACTGGAAGGAGGCTCTCACCTGCTCCACCTCCCGGGTGGTGAGATATATTGAGAGCCTCCGACTTTGACGGATTCACCATAAAGTTGGATAGATCCCCATATATGTCAAAGGCCCGGAGGAGGCTGGGCAGGGAGGTCATGGGGTGAGACACAAAAAATATGAGGTCATCCGCATAAGCGGCCACCTTATGAGATCCCGTATGGGTCAGTAGGCCCCCCACGTCCCCGTCTGTCCTGATGGAACACAGGAAGGGTTCTAGGGTGAGAATGAAGATGAGTGGGCCTTCAGACTTCAGGGCCTTCTTTGAGGACGCCGAGCCTGAAGCTGCCGCACGCGCGGTCGCCATGTTGGTATCGTGCTGGGAAACACTGTCCCGTCTGGAAAGCGCGAAGATCTCAAGAAGGTCAGTTTGCCGTTGTCCTCTGCCTGTGCCCTGGGATTGTCTCTCCCTCGACATGGGGTTATAAAGTACCGATACCGTCTACTAGTCTGCCGTCCCGGGCTCATGGCACAGAGCTCCAAGAAAGTGCTGCCTCACGCCGCCATGTCCAGGCCACCCATGTCTACTTTATATGAAGAGAACAATGTACAGAAATAATCCCCCCGATGTGAGAGAGACATAGAGACTGTTATATACACATCCTGTGACATCACATCATAATGTATATCATGAAGAGATACAAGTTTCATCACTGACCCAGATTTCTGCTGAATAAGAATATCGGCTCATGTCTACTTTATATGAAGAGAACAATGTACAGAAATAATCCACCCGATGTGAGAGAGATGGGATGTATGTACAATGATCAGACACAGCAATCTCCGTATATGATCCGTCATTCCAAACTTCTCTCTCTTCTCCTCCAATCACCATCATGTATGTTGGAGTCTCTCCTGATACAATACCATGAGGGGGAGGAGCCTCAGGAGGAGGAATGGGGTCATGTGGTGTCACATTTATGGAAGGTCCAGTGTAATATTGTCCGGCATTGCAGCTTTAATATAAGTTCAATAGAGGAAGTGAGACACTCACAGGGCCGGATTTATGATCGGGGATAACTCCTGGCAGTACTCCGGCATTGCCGGCTCTAGGAGTGCGCCGATGTGTGCGCACTATGGAGGGGAAATAATATAAAGTGTCTGAGACAAGTTCTATTTCATCCGGTGCCCATAGCAACCAATCAGCTTCTCTCTCTCATTTTTTTTTACACACAGCTTACCGTATATACTCGAGTATAAGCCGAGTTTTTCAGCCCATTTTTTTTGCTGAA
>NW_017306484.1:1763545-1764609 GCF_000935625.1 Nanorana parkeri
CTTTTCCACTTACAGAGCTAGGTTATTGTTTTTCTTTTAAATAAATATTAATGTAATTTTATTGGTATCTATCTACCAGTAGCTGCCTCATTTCCCACCCTCGGCTTATATTCGGGTCAATACTTTTTCCCAGTTTTTTGTGGTAAAATTAGGTACCTCGGCTTATATTCGGGACGGCTTATACTCGAGTATATACGGTATATGAAAATATAAAAGCTGATTGGCTGCAGCTGGGACAAAGTTTTATGATCCCCCCCATAGAGGTCTCAGTCCCTGAACCTGATCACACTCTGATGTTCAATGAATACCAAATATCACTGACCATACACCATACAATCTGATTGTACAATCTCCTATAGATCTCCCATCACCTATGTAGTGTAACAGTGGCCACAGACCTTACAACCATCGCAAGACTTTTGTCTTGCGATGGTTGTAAGGTAATTAAAAAAATGATCTGCCCATCTTGTACAGGCAGATCGTACTTGCGATAATCGCAAGCTCGCCCCGCTGAGGGGCGGGCTTCCGATGACCACGATGCTGAACAGGCAGTGTGCGCTTGCGCACACACCGGCCCGTGCGGCTGTTATCTCACCATCATGCTAAAAACCAACCGCAAATGATACGATGGTCGGCTGGTTTTCGAACATGCTGGAAAGACAAAAGTGGTGCGACCGTACAGTAGAAACGGTCGCACGCCTTCCACACACTCCCGCGATTATTGTACGATTATCACAAGGCGTGTGGGCACCTTTACAGTGGCCTGATCCCAGTACAATGAGGTGATTGGTGAGCTGTGTCCTCGTATTACAGAGTTCTGGAGTGTACAGAGATGGTCCAATCAGATTGTATAGTGTGTGATCTGTAGACAGATGTCACAGCAACCAGTGTCCCCGATGGGAGATTTCCCCTTTATTCTTATTGTGACTCATCATTCTGGACCCTCCCTCACTGTCACTCCCGGTGAATTGGTGATCAGGACAATCAGAGAGAGTGAATCTCCCTAACAAGACACAGACAGCAATACAAACCTGACAGGGGGTCTGACCCCTCACCTCTCTATA
>NW_017306485.1:0-63139 GCF_000935625.1 Nanorana parkeri
TAGTCTCAGGCACAGATTCAGCCACACATCCTCTTGGGCAACTCATGGATAATAACTTGCATCCATTGGTTAAGGGACTGTCAGCTTACATAAAGCACACAAATTACTTCTTGTGCAAATTGAAGAGGTTTCCAAAGTTTCATGAGAATTGGAAATTAGCTGCCATGGAAATTTCATCGCTCTATACATGTATATCTAATCCTGCCAGTTCAACTGCTGTTGGTCATCTTCTGTGTAATTCTTTACAGCATGATGTACCTGCTAACTCAATTTTGAAGACTTGAATTTATATTGTAAAACTGCATTTTCAGGTTGCAAATATAGACATACACCCTGAATAAGGACACTGCCATAGGCAGTCTGGGCACCATCATTTAAAATCCCTTTTGCCAGTTACCAAGAGGAAATGTACATCTACTCCTCCCAATTATACATTACACTTGTCTTTGCAGGCATTGCATATGATCCAGAGATTTCTGAAAGATTTTCTTTCCTAATGTACACATTATTGTCAAAGATAGGAATATACCTCTGTCTTCACTAAGCCTAATGATGAAAACAAGTTGTTGCCATTTCCAATGCTCCCATACCATACATCAACTGTACAACTTATCAATTTCACAGTCAATACAGATATTACGCAAATGCATAAACCCTGACACATGCACCAAACAAATTGGAATGAAGTGCCAGAAATTGTACAACTAGATTATCCATAATCCTTGAAGAGGTACTTGACCATACAGTGGACTTGATGGAACAACAGGACCTTAGATTTGTTATAGACGGCTGCAGTTTGTAATCTCAATATACTGCAGACAGACACGAGTTTGTCTCCCAGAGTGAAATTTCACCACTACAAATTTGTCAACAAAAGAGAACTTTATATAATTTTCTGGTGCAGGTCGACCTCATAACCAAATATGAAAAAACAGAATTGAGGTTATTGCAGGAGATGGGCTGCTACAGGTGCCATAACTGTAAGGTGCGTAATGCACTAATTTCTAGTGAATACTTTGTATACCTACACACTTGTACAAAGTACAGGTTGCAGGGCTAATTCAACTGCAGTACTGACTTCTGTGTACATATCTTAAAATGCCTGTGTACTTTTGTGTACATTGGCAAGACAATTGGTCCATACAAGAAAAGCTTTCAGAAACACTACAGTGACATAATGTAAGGGATAAGGAAAGCATTGAATGGTGAATCTATAAATTGCAATAAATCTGTGGCAGTGCATTTTACTGAAAGGAAACACAGACGCATGAACTGATGGATGGTGATTGAACAATTACAAGAGTCCTCTAGAGGTGGTGATAAGAAATGCCAGCATCTTCACAGAGAAGCATAGTGGATTTACACCCTTGACATAGTGTACCCTAAGGATCTCAACACGTCTCTCACTTTTCCATTTTCTCAATGAGCGAGGATAATATTTTGTTCTCCTGCCCTTACAGTCTGTTTATATCTTCCTTCACCTGTCAATGTTACTTTGTTAACAGCTATTTTGGTTTGTGACCTGAGCTCCTAAAATGTGTGTCCACTGTTTTTTTCTGCAGGTATCAAAATATTTGGGTCATTTGCTAGTCTTTTTGCTACTCTTTTATTTTTTTAGTCACTTGTACTTGTTTTATATTTTACTCCTATGTTTCGCACTGGAGCTCTATAGAACATGATAGCCATGATATGTTGTTTCCCGAACTCTTTCTAACTTAGATCTTATCTTTTCTCCTTTTATTCTTCCTCCCTCTTGTTTGCATGCATTTTTTCACAGCTTATTTATATCCCTACCCCCTCTGTCAGGGGTGGTGGAGATCATTGCTAAGACTTTTGCCTAGTGACAGATGCTGCTGCCACTGAGCATGCACCATCTCATTAGCATTTCCTACATAAACCCTGCCAGTATGCGAGGGTTGTGGCGATCATCATGAAGAGCGTTGCGCACCAACGGATGTCACTATCACTGCCTGGCTCTTGCCATGTGCAAGAACAGACTCTCTTTTTGGCCACCACACGTGCTGTGTCATCACTAATGCCTATCTTTACATACTTCTGTTCTGTATTCGTGCACATTGACAATAGGCTAACAATACAGTAAGATAAACGTATTTATTGCATACAGGTAAATGGAGACTTTCCAATAGTCAATACAAGCATTTTACCATTATAACTGTTGTTGTGATGTTAGGTTTCGGTGGGAATCTGATGCCACAACAGGAAATGGGAGGAAATCTCTCTAATAAATGGCACCTTTTCAGACTGGGCTAGTGTAATGAGCGGTGTGCCTCAGGGTTCTGTGCTGGGTCCCATATTGTTCACCTTATTTATTAATGACATCGGGGAGGGTGTTAACAGCGATATTTCCGTGTTTGCGGATGGCACCAAAATTGGGAGGGTAATAGACACGGACTTAGACATTATAACATTACAGGAGGACCTGGATAAAATAGGGGAGTGGGCATTAATGTGGCAGATGAGGTTTAATGTCGATAAATGCAAAGTAATTCACTTTCGAATAAAAAATAAACAAATGGGTTATACAATTATGGGTATGCCGCTAGGGAAGTCAGAAATGGAGAAGGATTTGGGGGTCATTGTAGACCACAAACTGAAAGGTAGTTTGCAGTGCCAGGCTGCTGTAAACAAAGCTAGCAGGGTTTTGTCCTGTATTAAAAAGGGGATGTATTGCAGGGACAAGTCTATAATTTTGCCACTTTATAGATCATTGGTTCGACCTCATCTGGAGTACGCGGTCCAGTTCTGGTTACCAGTACTAAGAAAAGATGTCCTTGAGTTGGAGGTGAGGAGATTAAGGAGGGATATGATCTCCATGTACAAAATGTTCAATGGTGGTAGCAACATTAGCGATAAACTGTTTAAAATTAACTCCATTACAAAAACTAGAGGCCACCACCTAAAATTGGTGGAAAAAAAATTCCAGCACAAGGGGCGAAGGGGGTTCTTTACAGTTAGAGCGGTTAGGGTCTGGAACTCACTGTCATAGGCGGTGATTTCAGCAAATAATGTGGAATTGTTCAAGAAACTTTTGGACGATTTCTTAAGGGACCGCAATATACAGGGGTACAGGTACTCCTAGAATGAGATCCTAATAGGTTGGACTTGATGGACTAATGTCTTTATTCAACCTCAAATACTATGTAACTATGTGAGGGAAACCCCTCTTAGACACTGGAACAAGTACCCCTATTGGAAGGTTACTTCTCTATCCCTATTCTGGTGACTCAAAAGTTAGAAAGTACTTTTACTTTGGTTGGCAATGGTGACCAGGACAAATAAAGAGGGTGAATAAAAAACTATAACTGTAGGTGGGATACAAACTTTGTGTTGTAGTTCACATTTTTGCTTACTGCCTACGTCAAGGAGTGTAATGTTCCTAGAGAGGCAACTCCAAATACATGAAGGGGTAACAAGAGGACACTTTGGACAGAATCCACAAAAGGAGACCAATGGAGCGTCATTGGTCCCCTTTGTGGAGTCCAAAAAAGTTTATTTCCTCATATTATGCATGTCAGTGCATTCTGGGGGCTTCTAAATGCCACCTTTATCATGGCTAGAAAATACAGAGTAATATAAGATCTTTTATCATAATCACAATTTGAAGAGTATGTACTGCGCAAACGTTTTTAGGCACTTGTGAAAAATTCTGTAAGATGAGGATGCTTCCCAAAAATAATGAAATTAATAGTTTTTCCTTATTAATTAACAGTCTACAAAGGGCATAGACAGAAAAGAAAGTTAAATCAAATCAATATTTGGTGTGTGCACCCTTTACCTTTTAAACAGCTTCAATTCTCCTGGATACACTTGCACACTGTTAAAGGGTATCTATGGTCAAAAAGGAAAACTAAATATGTATTTCTATATTAAATGTCCATAAGTTCTATTCCACTCCTAATAACAAAATTGACCTAGAAGTTTGTAAATTTACTTACTGAAGGTGCCCAGGGGATGTACTTCCTCAATGCACTGACACAATTTCACTCAGCCCTGAAAAGATGAGCTTCATTGTGTCACCACTCTCACAGTGAGCACAGGGAATGTCCACAATGTAACATCATCATTGCTTGCTAGAAAGAATGCATGATGGGATATGTAGCCTTGAGAAATGGGTATTGCATTACATCAAGCAGCAGGGAAAGAGACACAAAGCACACTGAGAATCAAGGAGATTGTTGAGAGTGATGGATAAAAAGGAAGGCATCATTCAATACATTAAAGGGAGTTTTTCAAGTAAGCTTTGATTGCATTGTTAAGAACTATAGCATGTATTCCTATTACAATGCTGATGTTATAACAGGATAGCACATTTAGTCACTTTAGAAATCCTTTAAGGGCTTGTTCACAACACAAAGAGTGTTCGGCCTCTGGAACGTACTGGAATGCAACCCGGCCAGCTCCCTGGGTGGTGCAATGAAGTCAATAGCACTGCAGCCACGCCCCCCACCAGCAGTGTGATCGCCCGCACCCGAACGCGTGGCACAATAGTGCCTGCGCTCTGGTCCAGTGTGATCTGCAAAAATGCTGCATGCACTATTTTTGCAGATCGCACTGGAAAGGAACGCAGGCATTAATGTGCCATGCGTTCGGGTGCGAACGATCGCACTGCGGACGGGGGGCATGGTTGCAGTGTCATTGACTTCAATGCACCGACACAACCCCTCACTGTCCCTAAACAAAGGGACCTGGCTGGGTTGCGTTCCAGTGCGTTCCAGTTGCCAAACGTTCTGGAACGCACTCTTTGTGGTGTTAACCGGCCCTAAGGGTTTTGCAGGCATATGGTCCAGTGTATGATTAAATGCTTATACCAAACAGGTGGGTTAAAATATAATCATTAAGTAAAACAGAATCACCTGTGTAGGAGGAATGAATCTAGAGAAAAGTCATGTTCTACTAACATGTTGAGGTCACTGAAAACAGTCCAGGAAATAGTCTGGGAAAATCTAAAAGTTACCCTTGCAGTGGGGAAACGCCAGCTCTACAAGGGTTAGGTGCTTGCTTTGTCTAGGGGGCTTAAATAAAGCAGTTTTCTCATCTGATCCTTGGGCGGTTGGCACTCTCTCCCTTCTCGCTATGGAATGTCCCTCGAGATCCTCACATCTAATGCAGGTCAATGGACTGGTATAAGATGTGATGACATCAGCAGACCTTAGACCACTGGAGCCAAGTGGAGAAGAGGCTACAGGGACCGGTCTATCAGCCCGGAGGGAGCCAACAAGGGACAGGTAAGGAAAGACCAAGGGACAGGTAAGTAAATCTGCTTTATCTGAGTCCACTAAACAAATGGAGCACTTAACCCGTGCAGTGTGGGAGTAGCCCTACTGCAAGGGTAAGTGTTTGATTTTCCCAGACTTCTTTTATCATTGTTAAAAGTCATACACAATTTCAAGACTATCTAACTATGGCACAAAAACTAAAAGCTATGGATGTTTAAAAAGGTCTGTTTAATAAAAAGCAGTATAAATATTGGGTGTGTGATACAGTGTGCGAGTGTTTCTTGTCACATGTGTCAAGCCCACTATACTCATGTGATACATTGTACATACAAAGGCTTGATTACAAACACTCATTTGGAATATACTGTACAGTATGCATGTCATTTGTTCCTATAAGTTTTCACAATGTGTATATAGCCTGGGTTGTTGAAGGCCACAATGTCTTAGTATAAAACTCCATTTATATAGAATAATGGAATATGATATAACATAAGAACAGATTATATTCGGTTGATGTATATTTAGTTGCTAAATTTAACAAATTCAAAAAAAACTGACAGGGGTTGTAACCCCCATGACTCAAATCCAAGACTAAAAAGGTTTTGGCTTTAGATACACTTTAAACTCAGTTAATCTTAATAATAAAAGAAAATGTCCTATTTTGATAAATTTACATACATGTCTTTGTTGGGACTTACCTGTTCATGCAGTAAGCTGTACTTTCAAGAAGCCTTTGCATACAAGTATCATTTAATTGAGTTTCTCAGCCTTGAAGAAGACATGGGTTGGCTTATGATTTCCTTTGTAACGTAAGTGTACAGTTTCGTAAATATGTTCATGGGCATAGATTAAGTAGCTATATTACAGAACATTTCAAACCTCTTTTCTTCAAGAGTGCTGTGACCTGCAGACTTCCATACAACCTTTGTAGCTTCAACTGCATGCAAGTAAATAGGAAAATGTAAACAAGATAGGTACAATAGGATAAAAATAAACATAGATACAACAGGATATTTCACGACATGAAAAGTTAAGAACATAAAAGTTGTATGAATAAATGAGGTGTTGACTGTAGGATCAAACAAATATGAATCTTTACGTAAACATGCAAAAAAAATATGGAGCCTTCTGTTCATTACCTTACCTTTTAAGAATGCTAATTGCTTGGTTGTCAGGCTTATCAATAGCTTCATACTTTTGAGGCAATGACCTTAAAGCCTGACTCCAGCTTGGGCAAAAATTTAAAAATCTTGTTTTTTTTTTTTTTAAGGGTCCAGGGGTTCTCCAACGGGAAGTCTAGTGTAGCAATGTTTTGGAACGCACCTGGTCCCTTCATCAGGCAAAACAAATTGATACATATACAGTGTAGTAATCACAATATATACATAAGTACAGGCAAAAAAACAATGTGACATACAAGCTCCACCCCTCGGTGTTACCATGAGGTCACATTCCCTCTAATTATTTTTACAGAGGTCATATTCATATTAATGAACAAAAGAATGTTCAATGTAGCAAAACATTCCTAGTAAGGATCAACTCATACCACTTTATTGAATGCGAAATGAGTAAAACAGTTGACCACTGTGATCATAATCTCCCCGCTGGACTGTCAGTCACACCAAATGCATATCTGATAGCGCCCCACATGTGTATAACAAGGGCATGGGCGGTAACCAAGTATAGCTGGTGCCGCCCAGTTGCCCATAATGATATGGTGAACCATGGTGCCTGCATGTGCAGGACGACTGGCCATTGCTACACTTGGTGATGTAACTTTACACATGGAATAAAAAGAACTTTGCTTGGAGAACCTTTGAAGTGCAGGTGACTTACTGTTATTTTTTTTAATGTACCCCACTTCTCTATAAGTAAAGTATATGTGTACTGTCCAACCTATTGGGTGATATGAAATAGCAGGACAAATAAGGATCTCTATAGCAGTTGAAAGACAGAAATACAATACCATTTTGCCATGAAATTTCTGTGCAATCATATAGTTTGCTATTTTTCAGATGCCAAGGTCTTATCTTATCCAGCCAAAGACATGTCAGATTTCAAGCATTCTCTGTCAGTTTAGTCTGTTTAGTGCATTCTTCTTCTTCTTATGGATACAGGGTTTGGGCAAAGGATTACTGTCTTTTTTAATTAGGTAAGGGAACAATAAGCACAGGTTATTTCTGAATAAGGAATAACCTTGTGCCAGCCTTGGTGCAATCACACTGCAGTGTATGGCATTTAGGAAAGCACCTACTGGATACATCCTCATAGTTAACATTTCACGCAGAACAAATAATTACTGGAAGTATAACAAGCAAGGTAATTTTTGGGGAATAAATCAGAAATGTGTTAATTTTTACTCAGTCTTTGCTAAGTAAAGCTGTTTTCACTTAAAACATCCATGAGGATGCAAGGAAATTTCAAGTGAACCTGTCACCTCACCACAAGATGCTAATTATTAGCTTTAATAATCAGAAAGCTCTCTTCTGTGTACCTGTCTCTTTGTCACTAAGGGCATGGCTTGCACCAAATGCCATTTATCTGTTCACTGAGCACCCTTACTGGCTACTGGTGCACACTCAGGACAGAGGAATGGCAGCTGTCTAAATGTAGCCCTAAAATGGTCCTAAAAAGTAAAATTAGTTTTAGGGAGGTACAACAGTTTCGCAATAACAAAACAGGCATGTTTGATTGTATAAAGACTTACAATGTTATTCACAAAAGGGTGAAGAGTTTGGAGAAGGCAGGAGAAGAGAACCAACTAGGCCAAAATAGCTGATTTAGAAACATTCTCCAATTCAGCTCACTTTCCAGTTCAGCTATGTTGTATTAGATTGTTCACTTCTCCTGCCTTCTCCAAACTCTTTACCCCTTTGTGGATAACCCTGTAAATTTCTTGCCCAAAAGTAAAACTGACTCCTTTACACCATGGGCACATTTGTGTTCTGGAGTGCAATCAAGCTTCATTGCAGTACATTTGACACATTTTGATTCACCCATCAAATGTATCAGTATGTAGAGTCCTGGTGCTCAACCTCTAGCCTGAGGGCAGAAAATTAAAAATGTATAAAAGGGAAATAAAAGAAAAACAAAAAGACTGCAAAAGGAAGGGGGGGAGTCCAGCAGCTAAACCGCAACTACATGTGTTGCTGACACACACAAAAAAGTAGTTCCAAAAGGACTGTTGGGTCTCTGAACTGTGAACATGGGGGAGAGGCTTAAACAAGAATTGGTAGCCCACCACACTGCAATCCACAGTAATTTAGCACAATATCACACCAAATAGTATTGGAGCCCTCCCTAAACTACTCCAACACACCGACAAATGACTGCTGGGAAGCCACCCTCTTATAGTGAGGGGGCCGGCACATAACAAAGACCCCATTATTGGTCCTTCCTAAATTAAAACACCAAGCAGTACATTATGGTTACAAAGAATTTGGCCTGGTGAAATTCACCATAATTTCGCCAAGACTGCATACCTTGAAAAGACAGGAATCTGCTTGAATCCATGGTGGCGAACCAGAACTTCCTCCTTTATATGCATTCATTAGTTTGACAGTACTAGTCTGGCAAGAACAGTGTGAGACTCTTGAAGGCTGCCAATCACATCACAACTCATTGGGTAAAAATTGTGTGAAAACATTTACAAATAGACCCCTTTACTTTGTTGAATTTTTCATCCTTTCCATTCTTTCTCAAAAATAGCTTGTTGATTTAACTATTGCCGTGAATAGTTTTTGATGACAGATTCTTTTCTAGATTTTTTGGATTTTTAGATTCTAGAGTTTGTTTTTACCTTCTAACTCTAACTCCTATTTCTGATCTACAGATTCTAATTTTCCATACATATGCTGTATAAAAAATTAATGCAGGACAAATAAATAGCATAATTGAGAGCGTTCATGAAATGTTCCCATTTTTTTTCAATTTTCTATACTCTGCTAGACAATATGAGGAAATGCCTTTGCAAAATTAGATTTTTTTGACATTTGGCGCCCAGTAAGCAATTTAATACCATGTTTGTATTGAGACATTAAGATTTCATATAATTTTGGGCAGCAACCATTTTACATGAAACAATTGAATTTTCTTGATAGTCTGCTAGAGCACTTAGAGTAAGAGTGTACACTTTAGAATCAAAAGGCTTTCAATCATTATTCATTTTATTTGGAGCTTTTTGTGATCGTATTCCATCATTTGAAATTTTTATTGAATGTTTCAGTGACTCAGATGTGATGTGCAAATTTATTATATTTATGTATCCTGGAGTTTTTACTTTGCACAAGACATCTGCCTGACACTTGCAGGACTAAAATACGGAAGCTGCATTTGTAACAAATATTTTACTGAGCCTTTTCAAATGAACATTACTATTTTAAAAGGAATAATAAAACTTACACAGAAAATAATCGTTTTTTTTATCTCCACTGTGCATTACAAATAGACATTTCTGGAACCTTTAAATAACCATACAAATTTGGTGCACTTTTCAGAAGAAACAAGTGGAGGATTTTAGAAGATGTAAAAGCACTTCTATTCAAGTGAATAGACTTCTAAGGAATTACATTTATATGTAAATGCTGTTTTTTAAGAAACCTATTTTTGACCACAGAGTTTTTGTTTGTTGTTTACAGAAGTGGTTTGACAGATGTTAGTTGTATCATTCCAGATAGTGAAAATATGTATTAATCTAAAGCATTATAATACAGCATGATATTATTGTGCAAGAGATTCAGTTGTGATTCACACATTATTTGCACACAGTGACAGTTAAAGTTATATATCTCTTGCACAATAATATCATGCTGTATTATAATGCTTTAGTTTAATACGTTCAAAAATGAACATCAAAAAATAATTTTGGCTATTCCACTTAACTGCTAACTGGAATTCCTCTTACAACTGTTGACCTACTAACCCTATAGGATAACAATACATGTATTTAAGTTCGGGTCCACTGTCCCTCTTACTCTCCCCTACCCCTATATATACCTACCAGTACTGTCCTCGGTACATTCAGAAATCTCCTTCACTGGCCACAGACTATGCCATTTTGGGTGGCTCTTCTGACTAAGCATGTGTGGCATGCTCCATAGGCTGTGCAATTTAAAGTCTCCAGGGAGACAGATTCTCCATTAGGGGCTATGGGGAAAAAGACCACACATGCACAGTTTATACTGCAGCCCACTAACTCGATAAAGAGGACTGAATAACTCTCAGGACTGATGGAGAGAGTAAGTGTGTGTATGAGGGAGAGATTTGATGCCAGTTTTAATCAAAAGTATTGTTATCCTTTAAATGGACCCAGAGTAGAAATTTGTAGGAATCTAAATCTTTACTTTTAAGCTGTTATAATAATAGAGTTGTAACTCTTAGGAAAAGTTGTGTACTCTTTGTCACAGCATAAATGCCTGTTCAATGTCCGACTATAGGGTCCCCCATGGAGGTTTACCTGTCTTGTGGCTGAGTTTATGGCTCATATTAGGACATCTGAGTGAACATCTGGAGATGGTAAAACTGTCAATTAACAAAGACTTTAGTTTTCTTTTTAGTTATCCTGGCAGCACATTGGTTGTATGATAGTTTTTAGTGTCTATTATCATCACTGGGCTCACACAGGAGTTATAGCCTTGACAGTGAGAAAATACAGAGAGATTATAAAAAAAGTCCAATAATTGTTTGATTACAGACAGTCTACAGACTATTACACATGGTAATTTGTGACTGGTTATCTTAAAGAGTAAATACGACTGGGTGGCAATCAATTACAGGTTATCCTGACCCCCCCCCCTCAAAAAATAAAAACAACAAGAAAACCTAGAAACTTGCAGTATGCAAATTATGTCCCTTAAATTCAACAATGTGGCATGCACTGAAGCTCTTTTCTAGTGTCACTATTTCTAAGAGTAGGAAATTGCAAGTGAACAGTATCTAAAAAAGGGTCTCTAATGGCTTGTTACATCACATGTTTTGGTTGTCTTTGGAAGTTTTTGCTTTACCATGCATATATGAGCATAGATCACACACATAGGGGGTGATTTACTAACCTAAACACACGCACGCACCAGGTGCGTGTGATTTTTACACAGGAAAACGTATTTATCAACCAAAAAGTCTCTAAAAGCATATTTCCACTAATGCCATATATGGAAAAATCATGCACATGATGCATATATAATGCTGCTTCACAGTTTAGACAAAAATGGTTAGCTCATGCATTTACATTCCTGCATTCATCAACGCAAGCAACATAACGTAGAGCTAATTTACACACCATCACCTTGCAATTCATGCAGGGCTTTGCACAACACACCTGCTGGGTGTGTACACACTACAAAGGTGTCTAGATTCCACCAACAGATCATGCTGGGAGGTAACAACCTACAGAGGTGTATACTTGTTTGTGGCATGTTTATAAGGTTAGTAAATCAACCCCATAGAGTTAAAATGTTAAAAAGTAAATTAAAAAAACAAGCATTACATATAAATCTAATCAGCACATTTTATTTGTTGTCTAAATGTTGCAGAGAAATATTGCGCATCAATAACTGGAATCTTTTGTATTGTTTTCAATGTACAGATCACAAACAGGCTCAAAAGACTGAGCAGTCCATTTCAGTACAAATCACCAAACAGATGCAATACTTCATCTGGCATTTGTTAGAGGTTTCACAGAAATGCCACATTGCCTACCACAGATATCCCTGGCAACTCAATCAACCCTATAGGCTGCACTTACACCCAGGCAAGAACATTTTTGCTCATTTCTATGTGCGTTTTCACTGCACGGTTTTGCATGTTTTTTGCGCATACATTAAGTCACGCGTTTATGTGAGCAGATTGTAACACATTGATGTAAACAGGCAAACACGTGTAAAATGCATGCCAAAATGTGCAATAATGTGCATTAAAGTCTATAGGGCCAAGAAGCACTTAATCTGCCAAAAAAAAAAGCGTGTGTATTTTGTTCCAGCGATAGGCGTTTTGCTATGAGCGACAAAACGACCATAGAAATGAATGGGATTTTGTTTTGGGCGTAATGTTGAGCATTTGTTTGTGCAGAAAAAGTGCTACAAAATGCTAGGTGTGAATGGAGCCTTCAAGTGTGAGTAGGCCTCTTTGGGTTTAATGCCCTACCACTGATTTCTGTGTCTTATCAATTTCAAACAGTAATGATAATTAATTGACACATGTTATGGATTAGGAAGAATTAAGTCAGGGTGTCATGAAATTGTTTAGAGTTCTTCAAATGTAAGCATTTCATACATTAATGATAATTTGTGAAAGTACAAAAATAACTTGTAAGTTGCCAATGAAAAGTATTACTAATGTATACATGATTTTATCTTCTGAGATCTGGTAAGATTACAGTTATCTCACCAGTAGCCAATCTATAAACTATTATGGAGTCAAATCTTTATGTATGGTGTGTCTTTCATCCTTTATAGGCTCACTGATAATCTCACTGTGTAAAATTATTGTTATATCCATATGTATTGACTAGAAGAACATATGACATTTCACACAAGGTTGAATCACATACATATTTACAAGAAACCACTTCACTCAAGGGAAGTGCTTTGTGACATGTCAGAATACTAACATCCATCTTATAGAAAGACAGTGGCTATTATTAATTCTGTTTGATATTAACAGCACTTTGACAATCATGAAAGTGACAAGACTACTGCTAATAATGTCAATAATTATATTTTTACAAAGCAGCACTCTACACAGATACACATACAACACACACACACATGTGGGTTATTTAGTCAGTTATTTCTGAGAGACAGAATTATTTTTTTCAAAACATATGGCCTTCAAAAGGGGAAATATAGCAGTTTTAAAATGTTTTTTTTTGTAATAGGAAGGGGATCAAGATAAATATAAATCTTATCAATGTATTAATATTTAAAAATAAAAATAATTTGTATGTTTGTTTTTATGTATTAAAACAAACAGTAGACCAGATGACCTATGGGATGATTTGGGATATAGTTAATCAAGTACCCCACTTCTGACACTTTAAAAAAAAACTCTCTGGAGCTGAATAGTCTGGTGGACAAACAGAGGCTTGGATTTCTGTCAGGTCTCCAAGCTGGAGGGGAAATAAAACAGGAAGCTACTATTAAGAGGCTTGGTGGGTACTACTGTCTGTGCCTGTGTGAACAGGCTGTAGAAATGTGTATGTTTGTGCAGTTGACAAAGAGACCACAAAGATGGCCTGACACCTGAATGGTCAGTCTGGAGTTGTTTATTGGAAAAGCAACATCAGTACATCAAAAGAATGCTAAGTTTTGGGTCCAAATCAACCAATTAATGAACTCCTGCTTGATCCAATACATAACATTCTTATGATGTAATGATGTTGTTGTCCCACTGCGGATGCATGATAATTATCTTACATTAAAAATGGATTTTAAGCCAAGACCTTTTTTTCTACCAAGCAGGGAAAGTTTTGAACTTCTGTTATATGCTGTATGGGTTTTTGTTCCTGTTGGTATGCAACAATAACGCAATTTTCAGTAGAGTGGGGATGACTAAACCCTACTATAAGACATGCTTTTATTTTGTCTGCAACTCTGTTGGGGAAATGCCCTTTATTTCCTGTCCCAGAGATAATGGTCACTATGATGAATTACACTCATAGCCTTACCATGCACAGAGATGTTTCTTATTCATGGGACAACACTCTAAGCACCATCCATCTGGGAATAGATGCCATAGGGGAAGTCATACCCTAAATGCCAAGTGTTCAAACTATATCTAGATTTCCGGATGACAAGGTTTTATAATATAATAACAAACATATTCTTCAGCAGAATAAATAAAATTATGATTTGATAAGATCAAATATGATATGGAATATATGTACCATTTAGGAGATCTAATTTCATCCATCAGCCTCCTGCTCCTTTTAATATAGGAGTGTTTGGTGTCTAACTCATTGTTATTTTCTTATACATTAGTGTAACCACTTCTTATTTAGATAACGCCATCCCAGACGGAATTATGGAATATGAATACAGTTGTGGGTTGAGTAGCATGGCGTGAAAGTGCAGCTTCAGGTCAAATAAAACCAGACTTACAGATGTGTATTTGCTTCTTTGCTTTTGCTTTTACAACTGGTTATTTACAACAAGCCTGCATTAAGAAGCTTTCCAGACTATGCTAAGTATATATTAGCTACAGTGCGCCGATTCCTTAAACAGGTAATTTGACAAGGTGGCAGTAGGTTAAAGGGCAAAACTGTGATCCCTGTGGCAAAGGGCAGTCTGGGGTTGACTTAATTTCAAAGTGTCTATTTATTGTTTCTTTTTAAGAAAGATGCAGGAACCATGCAGAAGTGTCAGGAGTTACACTTTAACTGTATTTTTTTATAGCGCAAGCAGTGTAAGTACCTGGATTTAACCTATTATCTACCTCGTATAGTTCCTGTGCACCACAGCTCACATTTGGGGGAGGGAGAAGTAGCACAAGGAGCCAATCAGTTGTGCTTCACTGCTCATGTGTTAGTAAGAAAAAGAAGAGTGGAAAAGAGATTATCTCATCAGTCTGATTCTTTATTTTTAATGTCCAGTGACAGGTTGTGTGTAGAACAAGGCCCGTAAACTGTGGCAGAGAAAAAAATCAAGTATCCAATCTTGCCAGACAGGGTTATGCTGGGTGAATGGGCTGTAACTGGATGGCTAAAAGTACAAATCCTTTGGTAGCTAAAACACAGATTCCACTTGCAGGCAAACATGTTATAGGCATGTATACATTTATGTTACAGAATATTATATACATGACTAGTGATAAGTGAACCTGGCATGAGTGAAGTTTGATTCACAGGAGGCTCAGCGAACCCAGAAAAAAATCTGCTAACCTCGAACATAGAGCAGAACCCCACTGGCACAATGGGAATGAACCCTATTATGTGCTTCTCACCTTTATCAAGACCAATTTGCAAGTATTTGTTAAAAATTGGTAGCTGGGCATTGCAATGGGGGTCATGTACCAATGGAAAAAACAGGTATTTTTAGAGGGAACCCACACTGCTTTATTTTTAATCTTAAAGAACAAGTACACCATTCAAAAAAGCACATCCCACCTGAACCATACCAGGCCACATGCTTTAAATATTGAGAGGGTACCTTGCAAGACAAAGGGACAAACCTCCCCCATGTGCAAAACACAATGTCCCCATGTTGATGGAGGCAAAAGCCTCTTCTCCACATCATGTCCCCCAAAAGGGATGTGGGGGCCTGCGGGGGAAATATCAGCTCTCCATCAGATCTCCCAGATCCCCCCCTCCCACAATGTGAATGAGTATGGGGTACATGGCACCCCTTGTTACACATAAACAGAGTTAAAAAGCAAATAATAACACCCACACCATTGAAAAAGTCCTTTAATCAGAAAAAAACTAAAACAATGTCCCAAAATGTAGATCATTCAACAATCCCATTGTCCAGTAATGTACATCCACGTCAATCACAATGGGCTCAGCCTGAAAATGTTGACTTGCTGCCATGATTACCTGCCGCATCAAATGATCTTCACCCACCACTATTCCTGTCCTAATTTACAGATCCCCTGCTGGCTTCTGTACTGTGTTTTAGACTTGTGCGCCGTCAAAAAATTTGTTCCGTTTCGTTCTGTTTCGTAATATCCATTATTTCGTATTTCGTAATTCGTATCCGAAACTCAATTCGGATTCGTACGAAATACGGGTTTTCGTTAGTTTCGGCACATTTTCGTAACTTTACGAACATTCGTTATGATGAAGTTAAAAAGCAAAAATACCTTTGTTAATATTGGAGTCTATGTGGTACTAGTTGTTTTTGTATCCGAAATACGAATTCCGTATCCGAATTTCGTATTTCGTATATAAAAAAAACTACCATCAAGTAACTCCAATATAAATGTACTTTGCTTTTTAACGTCAATATAACGAATGTTCGTAACGGAACGAAAATACGTCAACGGAATTTCGTATTTCCTGCCTGTGTATTGTATTGTAATGCAACCCTCAGCAGCGTCGTCAAAAAATTTGTTCCGTTTCGTTTCGTTCCGTTTTGTAATATCCATTATTTCGTATTTCAAATCTCGTATTTCTAATCTCTTCTGCTGCTGAGAGTTGCATTACAATATACAGGCAGGAAATATAAAGAAAAAAAAAAAAAAATCAGTGTTTCTCTCCTGGGCGCCCGGGAGAGTTTGCTTTCTGGAGATCAGTGTCCATGGTTAGCTGATAACCAGGGACGCTGATCTCTCTATAAGTGACCAGAGCCAGCCGTAAGATCACAGATGGCTCCGCCCAGCTGTCAGAAGCAGGCTGTCGGCCGGCCGCTTGGCCAGCTTCGGCTTTCAGCGCGGCTCAGCCGAGCTGAGGCATATGCTTTCGGCTCGACTGAGCCGCTCGGCTAAGTTTGGGCTAAGTTCGGGAGCTGTACAGGCTATTGTGAATAGCCTGTACAGCAACCCTTCGGTTCTGCTGAACAGAAGGGGTCCTGGGGCCGAAGCTAGCCGAAGGATCAGCCGAAGCTACGGCTAGGTCCATCGGCTGCTTCGTGAATAGACCCCTATATGACAGACAAATGTGTAAAAATATCAGCTGGTGGTTCAGGCGGGCGAACTAGCCAAATATGTCCGGTTTGTCAGTCTGTTCTCCAAACTGCTAATAGGATGGGTTCAGGTCAAACTCAGGTTCAACCCGAACCCAAAGCTTATAAATAAACATTACCATAAAGGCACAGAAAAATTATTGTACCATCTCATTCCAGTATGTATTAGTCTCACTGAGAGAAATGGCAAAAAAGAAAAGGTTTATGACAACTCATAACATTTCTCAAAATCTAACATAATTTGCAGCAAATGGCATAAAGGGATTAGTGCTGCAAAGTAACCTAAGTGACGTAACATCACATTGCGTTAGCCATCAATATGCCCAGATTCAGGATGTCACATTAATTTGGTTTGCTGCTTGATTCGATTTCTACCATATTTATATTTTAATATCCCTAGAACAAACATTCCGTTGTATATTGAAGTTACAATAACTGGACTTGGATTGCTCCAGTGCAGGGAAAAGAAATATTAAGCTTGTCAATAATAGTTATTAAGGGTCGGTTGAAGAGAAAAGTAATAAACAAGAGTTCAAGGAAATGTCTTTTGTAGCCAGATGGAATTTAATGTTTGGTTCATTTTTAATATTTTCATATTTTAGAACAGGCATTTTTTTGTCGCACTAGATTGATACCAGATTCAGTTAGTAATGTAAAATGCTGTTTTTAAATAATATTCCAGTCTCAAAAGCCCTGATTATATATTTTCTAGGCCAATGTTTCACATTGTTTTGACTTGATGTTTCTGTATGGAACAGTACTGACAGCGGATATTTCCACTTTTCAACATTGCCTAACATTTTAATAATAAAAAAAGTTACCAATTTCCTTCCTATCCTTTATGTTTAAACACCTGTAACAAAAAGAGCTGTGGCAGCTGGCAATTGCTTTACTTTCATCATGTCATCGGCAGAAAACTTGAGATGAATATTTATGTTTTGTTTAAAGTGTATGTAAACCTGAACAATGAACTTCTCTTGGTCCCTTTTGGTCTGTTAAATAAAAATTAAAAGTCAATAAATCGCATGTTGATCCTGTCATATATCCAGTGAGCTGCCATAAATCCAGTGAACTTCCCGTGCTCTCTGCCTGTGCTACACTCATATCAGCTATATTTTTCTTAGCTATTTCTGAGGACTATATAACCCCACCCTTCTATGTTACGGAGAAGAGGAGAGGGGGTTTTTGCACTTGTGTCCTAGGGTGACAATGCTGCTTCTCCTTAGGTGCAGTACAGTGAGTGAGAACTGATAAGCTGCAATATATTGCATTTTTTTTTTTTAGCTACATAAAAGTCATTGGGTTTATTTACTAAAGAATATGAAAAATTCACTTAGCACAGTGCAGCTGTGTTCATGTCAGATACCCAATTATGCACATGTGATTGGTTGAGAAAAATACTGGTACATAGGTCAAATTGAACATTCAACTCCTTTAGTTAAACAAATTCTGCTTTTACTCTGAGGCCAGGTCAGTTCTATTTGCTGGCTGTTCATCAAACTCATCGTAAAATCTAAAAATTATTAACTTTGATCCAAACCGCACTGAAGTCAATGAGGCTAATGGCAAGGGATAGTCAAACAAAGGCAAGGGAAATTGGACAACTGCCTTGGTGAACATGTACCAATGCAAAAAAAAGGACAATGTACCATTTACTTCTTTCAATTACATGCTTATGAGATGCTTTTGAAGGTGAAGTATTGAGAGAGTAAAATATATTCTCCCCAATATTTAAAGCTGGCGTGAAACACTGCAGCTGTCACACGATGGCTCTTTATACCGAGAGCTGCGCGTTCATGAACAGCTGATTGATCAGTTCATGGGTTCCCCCTGTAGAGAGCTCTGACTCTCAGACACCGCTCCCCACTTCCTCACTTTATACCCTCTCCACATCCATAAGATTCACCATCTCTATCTGCTGTAACATCTGTGACCTCAGGAGATTGAGTGGAAACTCTGGCAATGGGTTTGAGAGGCTTATCTTGTGGCACATCAGACAGGGAAGATTTTCAGCATGAGGCCATGCTGCGTAGGGTATAGCAAAGGCTTTACCTCCATGTAAGTCTCCTAACTTCCCTCCACCATCTCCAGCAGTATCCTTGACCAGGCAGGTATCCCTCCTACAGATGCAGAAGTGGAAGATCACCTAATCACCCCTATCCCCTGTGTCTCAATGCCAGCTTGGCAGAACTGCTGACATTATAGCTTTTCCCATTACAACTGGTGGGGTCATTCCCCTTCTGCTATTTTATGGACTCCAAAAATACTACTATTGTTTGGGGTCAATGTATTTTACATATGGGAGTATGTATTTAATATCATCAAGATTTTTGTTGTATAATATTCCCTGAAACGTAAACATGTTGGAAGAGATAAAAAAGAATGTAAAAAAGGCGCAATAACAGAAACCAACCATTTTTCATGGTAACATTGGTAAGCATGCTTTTACTTTATCAGCTCCTGTGGCATACCTTCCTGCTGGTACTCATCCCAGAAAAACTGGTCTGCTTGTATTCTGCATACTGGATCATTTAGGAATGAGGGCCTGCTCACATACTTGCAGCACAGATTCAACACAGGTAACCACAAGCACGCATATAAAACAATTGTTTCACACCACATTGTAGGTGTGGTGGGCAGTGCACTGCGCTGCTATAAAATGCAAGCATGCTGCATTTTTTTGCAGTGCACCGCTCATGTTAGGTTTTGTTGATGTGTTCTGAAGATTTGCAATCACTAGCATGCTGCCCCAGAATGAGATGATCTGGGCTGGAGGAGGTGCAGCACCATGGAGATTATGAAAAGGCAAATGTAGATAATATGTTTAGTGCCATTGTTACTGTCAAGGGATTCTGTCAATCATATGCACATGGAGCAGTCTGTCAATAAATGGCTCATATCCTGTTAAATTGGACTTAAGCTCAAAAAGTGAAGATTTGCTATTTTAAGGGGACATATTGAAATGTTTGTGTCTAAGCAGTACCTTGAAAGATTTGTTTATTATATATTTTAAATTCATTCTTAACAATATATCAGTGAACTTCCTGTGCCTAGGCAATCCAGTGTCTACAAACTAATAGCTGTATGTCTGCAGTGTGATATCTAGAATGCTGGGCTTGGGACTACTAGTCTCATGGAATGTGGAGTGAATTTTGTTAATGTTACTACTGACTTGCTCACTGTTTACCTTGGGGTTTACTGGAGAGAAAGCTGTATATGAGGATCTGCAGGGCAAGGAATGCCCTGCTTCTGCTTCATTCTTTCTTTGGATCTGTGCTTTCTCCACCTCTTCAGTTGCTTCTTAAATATTATGCTACCAGTCATGAGATCACCTGTCATAAACTCTTACATGGGAAAGTAAAGCCCTGGCTCTAACAAAATGGCCACCTCCACACAGAGGCACAGCGTGGAACAAGACATGGCCAGCATGGAACAAGTCAATGGGGAAAAGAGTCTTAAAGTAATACTGGTGACTAGTCCTTTGCCCTTTGCTTTCCTTTTTTGTCAAAGTAGCATTAAACGCTCAAACTGTTTTTCAATAATGAATCCAGATCACACAAATATACATTGTCCAGCAAAGTATTTACATTTTTTTACCCAATCATTTACAGTAATCATGTTTCCAAACAGCTGGCTCCAACTTTCTCTTCTCAGCTTCCCTAAACTTCCTGTAGAGTATGAAATCACAAGGGACAGCACAGTCTCTAGCAGCTGTCCATCTACTAGCCTGGAGAAGGGAGAAAGATGGAGCAGAAATTAGTGAAGTGCCTTGCCTTGCTATGCCTGTGTGCTTATGGAGAAACACTCAGCAAACTAGCACACAAAAGGGTTGCTCCGGAGAACCCTGCAAGGTTAGGGATCCACCATAAAACAGGATATTAGGACCATTGCTCGGGTGATCAGCTGATTCTGCAGGAAACTGAAACTTTTACATATCAAGAATCAACATCCATTGTAGGTGATTTCATCAGCATTTAAAATAGCTTTAAAAACCTTGTGACTTTAATATCACTTTAAGAGCTGGTATCTGTATATGAGCAGTGCACATCAAAGACTGATAATACTACCAATGAATATACAGGCCACACACAGAAGGTGCTCCTCTATAGAGAAAAAAATGAAAGCACTAATATTTAATATTTGATTGTCTTCTGTGAAATATGTTTCTAGGTGTCGTGGATTTTTTATTATCCTTTGTGGTCTCCAGCAAATACACACCAACACATTCTAAAGCCCAACTATGCATTGGTGTCTTCCCTATCCCTCCAACGTCTTTATGCAAAACAGAGTATTATTGTTTAATTTGTCAGTAATGTATTTACTTCTACAACTGTCTCTCCCATATGTTTTAGACAGTATGGAAAGGCTAATTAATACAGGGTAAAAAGTTCAATGACTGAACTATTGTATTGTATGTCAGCTATACAATTTGTAGCATATTATATAATGCCCATGTGTATTAAATCTTTGAACTTTTCTACAGTATATGTATGTTCTCTAGGAGATTTGTAGACCAATAACACAACCTCTGACTCTGCTTTCCCATGATGCTGTGCACAGAAGTCTCACATCTATAAGTGGTTATTTGAAAATATAAGCTTTTACTATACGACAGAAAAGTATGAGCAAGGATTGTATGACTGCTAAGTGTATTTCAGACATTGATATGCAATAATATCCCTAAGTATTTTTTACCTTTTCTTTAACATACTATATGTTCTTGTATCATCAAAATTAAACAGACATTGAGATATTGAAGTACTGCTTTGATATGATATGAGCACGCAAAGTTGAAATATTATACAAATTCCAAGACCACGCACTGCCTGGCTACATTGTAACAGTACTGGTACATGCCATCATTAAATACAATCTATTGCTCATTTGCATAATTTCAATAAAGAGCAAATTCTTCTGGGTGTAGAAAGGAATTACAGAGTTGGAGTTAAACTTATTATTTGTACAGTGCAACAAAAATAGAACATAAATATGTTCTTCACTTGTGTTAATATTTTTAAAACGCATAAGAAAAGTGGCTCAACAGCTGCTGCTGAACTGTATTTACTACTATGGTCTCTGGGTTCAGGCCTTATCTGGACTTGTTTGGTTCTTTAACTTCAAAATTTGGCTGACCTGTCACAGGGCCTGAAATGTTCATCTCCATGCTGTAATACCATATTTACATGGTTCTGGATCTACTATGTGCATCTCTACATCTTTTGCTGTGCAACTGTTACATTGAGACTTTGGGGTGGATTTACTAACCTTATAAACACACCACGAACATGTATACACCTCTGTAGTGTGTTCCCTCCCAGCATGATCTATGGGTGGAATCTAAACACCTTTGTAGTGTGTACACACCCAGCAGGTGTGTTGTGCAAAGCCAAGCATGAATTTGCAAGGTGATCTTGTGTAAATTAGCTCTACGTTGTGTTGCTTGCGTTGATGAATGCAGGAATGTAAATGCATGAGCTAACCATTTTTGTCTAAACTGTGAAGCAGCATTATATATGCATCATGTGCATGATTTTTCCATATATGGCATTAGTGGAAATATGCTTTTAGAGACTTTTTGGTTGATAAATACATTTTGCTGTGTAAAAATCACACGCACCTAGTGCGTGCGTGTGTTTAGGTTAGTAAATCACCCCCTTTGTCTTTTGTATGCTTTTATACATTTTAATAAAGACTTTTTTTGAATTAAAAAAAAATAAAAAATTTGGCGGACCTTTATTACCCTATAACACTGGTAGGCAACACCAGCTTTTGCGGAACAACAAGAGCCATGAGGCATTGCAAAATTCTAGGGATGTTCCGATACCAGTTCAGATACCAGTGCCGATACTTGGTATTTTCATGAGAACTACCAGGGCCACAGTGGTTGCAGCTGGGACCTGACTCTGGTGCTCCACCACAGTCCTGAAATTATTAGTCTGTATTGTTTTAGAAAAACTGTTACATGACAATAAACAAAAATGTATCAATACTTGTATCTGTGAGTACTTGGACAAGTATCAGTTCTTGTACTTGAAAAAATGGTATCGGGGCATCCCTTATATATATTTATAAAAAAACATATCATATCGTACATTAAAACAGGGATGCACAAATCCCAGGAGCTCTGTATCCTGCTTAAAAATGACTGCTGCCTCCAAACTTTTGAGTTTTTCTCTAGTCTAGTCTTGGAGCTGGAAAATTATCTGTACATGTACTTGTACCAAGTGTGGTACTTGGTATCTGAACATCCCTACAAAATTCTGATTGCCACAGGATTTGCAGCTGAACCACAGCAGAAATGCTGAGGTTGCCTACCCCCAGCCGTATAACAATGTTTGCTTTTAGATTTTTTAAAATATATTTATTAAAATTTTATTGCATCCAAAATCTCTCAAATAAAGAATTTGGATTACATAGTCCTAGCAATTCAAGACATTACTGCACTTATTAACATATTCAACATGAAAATGTGGGGTTGATTTATTAAAGGCAAATAGGCTGTTCCCTTTGCAGGGGAATTTTCCTTTAGCTTAGTGAATTATGTAAATCTCTATTGTTTGTAGCTAGGAAATTGATAGCACAGAAGTGGATATCACCTAACCCAGCTGAACTTTCACAATGAAAACAAATGGTAAATACGACCCTGGAAAGAGAACGTTTAACATATGGGCACAGTGGGCGCCCTATTAAAGTGACATTAAAGGCTATACCCCCCACCCCCCGCCCCCCAATGCTGCTGTAAGCACTTACTTTATTTGATGCCTCTTCTTCCTTCCACTCACTTCCAACAGTCCCTCCAGTGCTGGTTCCGGTTTCTGATCCAGCACAAAAATCTCTGTCTTTCGGTGACCCATGGAGTCTGTCCAGTGTACGCACTCCCGACTGCGTTCATCACTTTTATTGTCTCTTTTCTCCTCTCCATTCCGGTGTTACCTACTGCGCATGCAGCATCCATATAGGCTGCTTTATTTTTATAATAATATAAATATAATAATATAAATTTGGATCGGGTACTTCTCATAGGATCACTGGGGACATTAGGAACTTGAAGTGGGTAGTTCTCTCAGGAACTGACCTTGTTTCTCACGAACACTTGGTTCATAAAGATCAGGAATAGGTACTTCTCTCAGGAACACTGGGGACACTAGGAACTTGGAGTGGGTAGTTCTCTCAGGAACTGACATTGTCTTTCCTCCTAATAATGGAGTCCCCTACTAGCAGTTTCTGCTCCCATCCTTACTGGGGAAGTCCTTCCCCTGGCATCTAGAGGAAGTATTCTGCACCAACAATGCTACTCCTAAACTGATATCCCCAATCATCAACAGGGCATGTTTATTACAGTGTATGAATTCAGGACTAGCCTCTCTAAAGTAGAGTATGCACGTGTAGATTTTCGCAGAAACAGGTAGACTTTCGCATGAACATTTGTAGGAAAAATCCCATCAGAACATTTGATAATACCATCAGAGGCTCCTTCTGTCTTCTAACTGTAACCCAGCTACTAACCCTGGCTCCTGCATGTTCAAACTCCTCTACAAATTGTTAATGCTTTTAACAAGCTTTTTGGGATGCTCATATTTTTAGAGCACTGGCACAGTTTACAATTCTGTTGTAGATAAGTTGCAGACCTTAACCCTGGTTTGCCCTGCTACTCCTAATGGTGCACTATGCACTTATGTAAACTTTGCACCTATCAGGGCGATGTACTTAGAACAGCAAACCTCACAATCCCACGGTCTCACTTGTGCAGATGCTCAATCCAATCCTCACATGCATCTTAGGCCTCTCACAGCAGTCACTAGTGGGAACCAGCAGCTAAACAACAGACAGTCACAGACAGACAGGTAGCACAAAACTGTCCTCACCCAGTGGTATGCTAAACTCATTATAATTTCCTCCTCCTTCACTTCTTTACCAGCTTTGCAGTCCAGCACCCATACTGTGGTCTCCTCAGCGTCCAATCCTGTATAGCAGTCTACTGCTGCTTCTATTCCTTTGCTCTTGTACCACCAAACTCACTTCAAAGCAAATGCACTCTCACTAGCTCCTAAATGTAAGTGAGTGGCAAATACGAGAGGGCATATACAACCGATATAGGAGGTTTATTCAATTTGGGCAAGGGTAAAGCAATTTTGCATAGAGTATAAAGGGCGGAGGTATGTTTCCTAGGCAGATTGTGATAAAGAAAAGGGGAAAGGAAGATGGGGGTAAAGATTATGGTAAGAAGGGGGAGGATAGTATAGAGCCGTGGTACTCAACTGGTGGGTCGTGACCCAAAAGTGGGTCGCAGAACCATATTCAGTGGCTTGTGGCATGCATTCCACTGCACCAGGTGAGAGGCTCCTCAGCCTCCTCCATAGAGCAGTACTTTCAGTTCTTGTGCCGAGCAGCCATTCAAAATATGCTGCCCGGCACCGCGTGTCATCCTGAGGTGGGGTGGGTTGGAAGTATGGCCGTGAAGGAACTCCATCTATACATGCATTGCTTACAGCTCCCTCGCGTGCCCTTTAAAGGTGCCTGGACTTGAGTGACGTCACATTCTGGCTCCCGTCACTTCTACAGGGAGTGCAAGGGAGCTGTACAAGCAATGCTGTACAAGCAATAGATGGAGCTCCATCACAGCACAGCAACCCACACTGAACCCCTAAAATGTTTAGTGGGTGAGATTGTGTCTGTGGGTGTGTGTGTCTGTCAGTGTTTTAATCGCAAACTACCACACATTCGCAACTACTGTTCATTCTGTTGGGTGAAGTGCTGGAGGTGCGCTGTGTTGCAATTCATTTAAATGGCACCCTAAACACACTTCCTGCCCACAGTTTGATCGATTGCACCGGAACATGTGGTACTGCATTGCTGTGCGTTCCAGTGTGGTGTGACTTGGGTCGCTACTTAATGACCAAGGAAAATGTGGTTCCTCTATACCAGGTTGAGAACCACTGGTATAGAGGAAGGGTATGGTATTGGAGTCCCTCAATGTTTCTGTTCTTTGCTGTTACAAGAATGTCAAGCTCTCAGCAGAGAGTAAGGGATGAGCATATTGAATATACATAGATATACACTATATTGCCAAAAGTATTGGGACACCCCTCCAAATCATTGCATTCAGATGTTACAATCACCTCCATGGCCACAGGTGTATAAAATCAAGTACCTAGGCATGCAGACTGCTTCTACAAACATTTGTGAAAGAATGGGTCGCTCTCAAGAGCTCAGTGAATTCAAGCGTGGTACCGTGATAGGTTGCCAACTGTGCAATAAGTACATCCGTGAAATTTCCTTGCTACTAAATATTCCACGGTTATTTGCTAGTGGTATTCTAACAAAGTGGAAGCAACTGGGAACAACAGCAACTCAGTCATGAAGTGGTAGGCCACATAAAATGACAGAGAGGGGTCAGCTCATGCTAAAAGGCACAGTGCGCAGAAGTCGCCAACTGTCTGCAGAGTCAATAGCTACAGACCTCCAAACTTTGTGTGGCCTTCAGAGTGACACAACAACAGTGCATAGAAAGCTTCGTGGAATGAGTTTCCATGGCCGAGCAGCTGCCTCCAAGCCCTACATCACCAAGCGCAGTGCAAAGCCTCGGATACAGTGGTGTAAGCCGCCACTGAACTCTAGAGAAGTGGAGACGTGTTCCCTGGAGTGACGAATCACACTTCTCTGTCTGGCAATTCGATGGATGTGCATGGGTTTGGCAGTTGCCAGAAGGATGGTACTTCCCTGACTGCATTGTGCCAAGTGTAAGGTTTGGTGGAGGGGGGATTATGGTGTGGGGTTGTTTATCAGGGGTTGGGCTTGGCCCCTTAGTTCCAGTGAAGGGAACTCTTAAGGCATCAGCATACCAAGACATTTTGGATAATTTCATACTCCCAACTTTGTGGGAACAGTTTGGGGATGGCCACTTCATGTTCCAGCATGACAAAGTCAAGGTCCATAAAGACATGGATGAGCGAGTTTGGGGTGGAGGAACATGACTGGCCTGTATAGAGTCCTGACCTCAACCCAATAGAACACCTTTGGGATAAATTGGAGCAGAGACTATGAGCCAGGCCTTCTCGTCCAACGTCAGTACCTGACCTCACAATTGTGCTTCTGGAAGAATGGTCAAACATTCCCATAGACACACTCCTAAACCTTGTGGACGCCTTCCCAGAAGAGTTGAAGCAGTTAAAGCTGCAAAGGGTGGGCCAATATTGAACCCTACAGACTAAGACTGGGATGACATTAAAGTTCATGTGCGTGTAAAGGAAGGCGTCCCAATACTTTTGGCAATATATGTAATGTCCGATGTTGCAACATCGTTTGTGTGAAACAGTAAGTACACTGGTTAGTTTCTCATTTATGAATAAGGAGTCAACTCAATGTTTAACCTCTGCAATGTGTGTAAATATTTTTTTTCCGGCCATAAGCTATAGTTTGTGTAGTGGCAAATAAAATACAAGTTGCCTGTTTATGTTGAGATTTAGTAAGGAATGGTGGCTTAAAATTGAGAAGTGTAAACCATGGTTATTAAAGTGTGAACAAGCTTTGCAAGAGTTTTAATATTTTGGTCCAGCTCTATATGTGTATAACATCTCCAACTGCATTGCATTCTCTAAAATATTTGTTTAATTGCACATGGTTGAAGCATTCAAGCCTGGAGGGTACCATGTACCAGCAAGCTAGGAATTTGAAGGATTCTAAGGAGGTTATGTCCATATAACTTTGAGATATGAGACAAGTGTGGAAATTAGGAAGGATTATGGTAACAGATATGGTCAAAGTTAGTTGTGTTCTTATCTCACATGAGCAAGGAAATCCAGTGTCTGATTTGAATTTATATAAAAAATTCTGTATTGGGCACTTTGATGCCCAATATGCCTCTTTGATCTCTGGCAAGCTAATTATCAATTATCTAAAAAGAATACACATGTTAAAAGTTGAGGGTTTTCCACCATGTGAATGCCTCTGTTGGCTCTATGTCACACTGAGAGGAGTGAACAAAAGGCTTCAAGTCACTGAATAAAAAAATTATATTACAATCAGTTTAAGAAACATATGGGGGGGGGGGATTTATCAAAACCGGAGCAGAAAGAATTTGGAGCAGTTGTCTGTGGCAACCAATCAGCTTCTCTCTTCAGTTTGTTCAGTTAAGATTTGAAAATGAAAGAGAGAAGCTGATTGGTTGCCATGCACAGCTGTTTCAGGTTTTGCCTGCTCCAGTTTTGATAAATTCCCCCCATGATGTTCTATGCTATTGTCTTAAATATCCTGTTATTACAGCCTTGTTACAGCCTTGTGCAATTCTGACAGGGTTCTCTAAATTGGGTTGGAAAAACCATCTCATTAGGTCATCTTGGTTCAATGTAAAAATTATAAAGTCATATTTTACTTTATGTGCTCAGTAATTAAAACAAACAATTACCAAGTAACTGAAAACTATTAAGTAGATGCTAACAGCAACATTCTGTATACCGCCTACTGGTCTAGAGTAATTTTAAGACAAAATCATTGTTCTTGTCTATCCAGCGCTAATGCTTCCTCATGATGAAGAATTCAGGGGTTAATTATTAATTTGTCATTATCAGTCGAGATTAATTAAGTCAATAGTACATTCTGCAGTAATGTGCCCCATTCACCATTATCACAGTTCAGTGAATAACCTTTTTGCTACACCCCCTACAATGCAATTAGTTTCAGTCGTTTTCATTATTATACAGACGTTTATATGAGAGAAATTAATTGCATCTCCTCTTAGGTCTATACAGACAACAAAGCACTGTTGTTACTTATGCATGCAATATCACATTGAAAATATAGATTTTTATTTTAGTTATTTAGCTGGATACATAAGCTTCTTTCAAATTAGGAAAGCTTTTTTGCCTCTTTTTATTCAAGTGCATGAAATATTTAGCAGTTAGTTGAAATCAGGAATACACATTTTCCATAAAGCTGTACCAACAAAACCCATCAATGTGATAGTTAATTAAGTGTGACCTAAGCCAACTTGACTTGAGCTCTGCATTAAATGCACAAAACCCATTTGAGCTGACCAACAGCAGAAGTGGTACTCAGAGAAATTGAAAAGGATTTTCCCAAATGCTTTCTACTTACTTACAGCACTCAAGTAATGGCTGAAGATTAGCATATGACATGACAGATTACATTAAGTCATGTCTTTGCGGTGCTTTATGACAGCGCTATAGCATTAGCTTCTAAGCACCAGCACATCGAGGCATGCAAATGTTTTCAGACCCTCTTATTCAAATCTACAAGCTGACATGGCAACCTTGATATGATTATTAGTCATTTGAGAGAACGCTAATTCACGTCATCATATAACAAGTGCTGCTAAAAGGTTACAGAAACTGCCTGCTTTTAATGAAGCCCTCAAAAATTCAGCACTGTTTTTTAAGTAATTTCCCTAAACACAAAAGGTTAAGGTTGGCCTATAACTATGACTACAAAAGGGTAAAAATTGGAAACATTACATTTCCGTGCTTTAATATGTATATATTTTAAAATTAAATCTTTTTTTCTACATAGTACTAACACATTATGCAGCATGTTACACATAGAGCCATCAGCTGCTCTCCTAGAGGGGTTTGCAATCTAATGCCTCCCAACAGCTGAATTCTCTTAAAGAGAACGTCAGCCATTTGACATTTTTAAGGTGATCTTGTCAGCACAGGGTCACTTGTATGTAAAACATATCTGCAAAACGAAGACTGCTTGTATTTACCTTTCTGAGGGCCCATTTATTGAAAAGCAGTTGATCCACTGTTCTGCAAGTATTTACCCGGTCAGATGGGTTGAATACCTGTTTACAACTGATAATGAAATCTCCCAGTACAGACCTTATTGAGTGTAAACATAACTTCACACAACCCCCTCTTTATCTTTTTATAGTGGGAAGTTAGGTAGAACTTTAAGCAAGTGCAAGGCAATTGAAAACAGCATTGTTTATTCTTTATTTTTTTTAAAGTTATTCTATGTGAATGGGACCATATAACAGACATACAATAGGTAGTATATGAATGTGGCTGCAAAAGTGGAACAACAACTACAAGACCTTCCTAAAGGCAGATACAATAAAACACCTGCTATTAACTTTTTTAGTTAGTTTCACTTTGCCACTAGGAACTTGTTTGAACACAGCCCCACCCATCTGCCTGTACCATCTCCAATAACTTAGCATTTAAAGCCCAACTCCAGTATATGTATTTCATATATAAATGTTCATTGGATGTAATGGAAACAAAAATGCAGCTTTTGCTGCAATTCTCACCTACTGCAGTATTTCTTTTCTGCCACAAGATGTCTTTTACATTATGCTAACAAAATTTGCAACACGCTATACATAGAATCATCAGTTTATCTCTTAGACAAGTTTGCAATCTAAAGTCTTCTAACAGTCAAAAGCTCTTAAAGGGAACGTCAGCCAACTTTGAATGCTTCTTTTCTGCCACACGATTTCCTCAGTCTTCTGGCCATCATCATTTAGGCTGGAAGAATGAGGACATACTGTGACTGTAGGACCTCATGGACCTGCCCCAGGAAGTGGTGTCAGTGCAGTGGCCCTGCTGCACTCACAGTGTAACGATGCAGAGAGTAGTGCTGATGTAATCAAGTGAGCTCCAGACTCTGCATTAATGAAAAACACTCACCTCCGGGAGAAGATCAAAAGAGGACGACTCTACACATCACATGACCAGCCTAAAGATACCAAAACAAGGATGTATAAAAAAAAACATAAAATACATCCGGGGGTGGGGGGTGTATGGCTCAAGGAAGGAGAGGTCCACTGGGGGAAGGGGACTTCCTCTGGGGGAGCTGGGCTTTAATAGTCCAGTGCTCTCACTGGACGGGATGAGGGCAGTTAAATTGCACTGAGTTCAGACGTCAGGAAAGTCAAGCTACTAATAACAAAGTCAAAATACATCCAGGGAGGCATACAGTGAAATGACTAAAGGTAACAACAGTTACCTGCTTTTAGGCTGGGCTTTTAGTTTTAAATGTTTAAAATTACCTATGGACTTGATTTTAAGGGTAATTATACTTTTAGACAAATTATACTAATCTAACATGCTGTTTTGACTGGGGATGTCTGGGTATAGCCAGGATGGCAGATTTGTATGGCCCAGTTTCAGGTGGGCTGAGCTCCTTACTCTAGGGGGAGGTATTGAGAGTGTTGAAAGCCTAGAGGTAACCAACCCAGATGAAGAGCTTGCTCATTAGGGCCTCAATAAGATATCCCAGGCTGCTAAGTGAGTGGTTCCACCTGGGTGACAGAGGAGGTCTCTGCAGGAGTCAGGAGGGCTCCACCCTGGTACAAGTCTGTGAGTCTGGCAGACTGGAGAGCAGTTCACGTGTGTGGCAATCCGTCTGTATGGCAACAGACAAGCCTGTGCGGCAAGGCCTTTGAATACAGCCTGTGTGGCCAGAAGTTTTGAGGTAAACGAATCACCTGAAGTTGGTGAGACTAAAACATTTTTGTTTGATGACAGAAAATGGTACTTTATGTTTCAAAACCCCTGTGAGGGAACACTTGTGTGGACTTTTCTTTTGAGATATGAGTTAAAAAAAAAGTGGGCAAAGAAGCCCTTAAAAAGTGAGCTAATCCTCACAATGCATACATGCAGTGAATGTGTAACACATATAAGGTATTTCCACACATGCCAGAAGGAGAGGAATAACTTCAGAGCCATTATTTATGGTAAACGAATGAACTGTAATGATTTTTAAAGCGTTTCCTATTTGAGTATTGTAGTTTGATGCCATTTTGCGAGTGCACACAATTTTAAGGCTTTACAAATTTTGTATCTATTTGTTCGACACACCTAATTTTTTAAAATTTGTAAAGAAAACCTTAATTATATTGTGTTTGTGTATTTTTGAAAAACAGTTGCACAAATATTATGCAAAATAAAAATTTGCAACAACTTTTTTCTCCTACAGGTTCTCTGATTTAAGAAAAGATATAATGCTCTGGGGTGTTAATACATTTTCAGGCCTACAATTTGAATTTTAACATGCAATGCATTTTAAATGCACATTTTAAATGTAACCTATTTTTGCAAGGGGGGGGCATTACACTAAGGAGGTTAAAATAGCTAATATATTTTAAAAATACAACTATCCTTTAAGAAATAAGCATCACTTTTAGAGTTTGTGTTTAGTCAAATTAAATCTATCAAAATGCAAGATTTCAATGAGGTTAATGAAAAATCTTGTGCCTGCAAAATAATTAAAAAAGAATTAGTTCCTCTCTCATTATCTATTTCTTTAACTAGGTTTCTCTATCATAGTTGTGTGTCAGATTACAATTAGCAATATCTCAATTAAATGTGCTGGCTCAGAGCAAGTCAGATCTTAGGAAACAAGTCAAAATGAAGATGGATAAGACAAGTATTTGACAGATGGCTCAAATTCAGAATATCTTAATCATATTTAGCCTTACTTTAGCCTACATATAAGCCTAAAAGCTTTCTAAAACTCCTGAGCACAAATTTATAAAAGGTCAATATATTCTGCAACACAGGTTAGACAACAATAGCTAATTAGGTAAATAAGCTGTGGCTATAAGCTGGTAATCATAACTATTTTTCTTTTGTGACTGATGGAGATCTTACAGGTGATTAAGCCCCTGGCTTAAGATGCTCATACATAGGCAATTATTAATGCACATATGCCCTTAGAAATAGACTAATTTATCATAAAAACATCTGAACACATCTTCTTGAGCTTAGGCCTCATTCACACGGATGGCAGCCTCCGCCGCCTCATTGAAAGCGATCCATGGTGAATACTGCTGCCTCCTGAATACAGTTTTTAAAAATCCCAATAGGGATTTTCTATTGCAATATCCATTCATTGCAATGGTCGCATTTGACAAGCAGCAACGTATTGCAGCTGCGGCATTGTATACAGCACTGTTCGGCAGCAGTGTTAACATTGCAGCGGGTGGCTGGGGGACTGCAAAACTGCAGATCAACCACCTGGTTTTACTGCCCCCTTGCTGTCCATGTGAATGAGACCTTATTGAGTAGCGGTGAGCTTCAGGTCATACCCAAACCCACCTTGTTTACAGTTTAGCGAACAGGCAAAGTGAATGGACAGATTTGGAAAATTCCCCACTCACCTGAAACTTCGGCTGCTGCAGCCAGAAGTCATTCATTTAGTGATGGTATCACTACTGTAACTAAATGAAACCTTCCTGCCAACATTTTTCACATTGTAAACAAGCTGGCAGTAATGTCATTGACCAAATATTGACTGCTGGACAATGTGAATGATGTTGGATTTACATTGGTAGACATTATTTCTTTAACTACCTCCTGGCCAGCCGCTGTGTATACACGGCCGGCCGGGAGCTTCTAATTTTTACTAAGGTGTGAGTTTTTTATTTATTATTTACGTTGTAATGTTTTTGTAAATGAGTATAATGGGGTACTATATACCCCTTACTCATTCTCAAGGTGGGATATCTGGGGGCCCCTATTTAAAAAGGGGCTTCCAAATTCTGATAAATTCCCCCCTGCAGACCCCCACATTCATTGAGCCAGGCATGTCGGGATGAGGCCCTTGTCCCATGGGGCTTTACTACCCTCCTTGCAAGGTACCACCAAATGTTGAGCGTATGTGGCCTGGTATGGTTCAGGAGTGAAGGTGCATGCTATCTGCACCCCTTTCCAGGCCAGCTAGGCTGCATGCCTGAATAAGGGTCTTATGAATTTTTAGGGTGACTCCACACATTTTTCTTTTTAAAGGGTCAGCACACTATTGTAAAAACAAAAAGGACAAACGTGAGGGCGCAAGCTGAAGGGGCTATATAGCTAAGTTAGACATTGTGAGAGGAAAAACGGAATGAGATGAAGCACTTACTTGAGTGGATCTCAGGGCCAGATGAGGACCGGTCTGTGGGGAGGATCTTGAAGTCCAAGGTGTATATTCAATGAAGGCTGGTATGCTGCCTAGGGCTACTCATCCCAAGGAGGGAAGCGATGGTTAGGAGAGAGGAGAGGGGTGGACGGGGGAGCGGGTAGTGACACACGAATTTCGTCCGTGTCCCCGCTGCTGTGATGTGAAGTGCAGGCGATGTGAGGAGTAGCGTCTGGCTGAGCTGCTGTGGCTGCAGCTGCGGGTGGAGAGGCTCGATCTGTGTGTGGACCAAGACTTGACCTGTGCCTGGGATTTGGATGAAAGTCGGCCGGGATGATAGCAGGGTGAAGAGTGGTCAGGTCAGTGTGGTCGTGGAGCATTTTCTCCAGGTACCGTATTTGCCGGCATATAAGGCGACTCGGCGTATAAGATGACCCCCTACTTTTTCTGTTAAAACATAGGTTTTGGGCTATACTCGTCGTATAAGACGAGTATAGCCCAAAATAATGTTTAAATACACCAACGAATCTCCATGGCGGTATTCCCGAGTGTGGCTCTGGGTTAATTTTTAGTACCATAAGCGGTAACACCGAGCCACACTCGGGATTACAGTCTCTTAACTAAAAACTCGTCTTATTCGCCGGCAAATACGGTACATTGGTGAAAGACTATCTGCTATGTTTTCCTAACTCCTAGAATTTGTTGTAATATTTCCTTGTGTAAAATGCTGTGATTTTCATCACAATTGGGCGCCAATATACCCAACATTAGATTGTATAACTTGGCCAGTATTTTCCGCCATGTCAGAGACTGGTTGATAGACACATCTTTCTTTACCAATACATCCTTGGAGCAACAACTGGTTTACCCATGGTCTCTTTCAGGTGTACTACATACTCCGCTCCCCCACCTCCCCTCATATATAAAACGCAATATCCTTTTGAGAGATACTATCGTCACATGGAGGGAGGTGAGAAAGCTTTTTACATTGACAGGAATGGTCTCACCACTGATGCCGATAATCACCTCTCCTGCTTTCCCGTCCGGTCGCGAATCCACGGTATTCCGCCAGTGGAATACCCAGGGTATTTGCACCTTACGGGACCTGGTCACAGTACAGGGGAAATGCAAGACCCTGGTGGAGCTTCAGAGAGAATATCACATTTCAGCAAACCACTTTCTTAAACATGCCCAAATAAAACACTTCATAGACCACAATCTTCCATACATCACCATCTATACTCCACTGCTTCTTCTATCTCTTCGATACTCCCCAATTATGTACACAAATGGGCTGAGTTTCTACAATTATCCCCGGAATCTGCACACTCCCTTATCCTGAACGGTTGGAAGCAACTAAGACGTGCAATAGTTAGTGAATCATGGAAGGAGATCCAATTTAAAATCATACATCGGGCATACTATGGCTTCAACATCACAAGCCATGGATCTCCAGACTGGTTGACTTCTTGCCCGAAATGCCACTTTCCTCTACCTGACATGCTCCATCCTATGTGGGCATGCCCCCAGATACAATCCCTATAGAAGGAGATTGTTCTTTATATGAATGTTCACTCTGGAAAGGGTAGAACTCCCTCTCCTGATATCTGCCTATTTCATTATCCTACTCCCGACCTCTCTAACCCTCCTCACACATTGACCAGATGGGAACATTTATGTATCATAAGCATCATAAGCACAAAAAAAGCTATATTGACTGACTGGTTATCCCCCACCTCCGTCTCAATGTCATGCATCGTACAAAGACGTTCTTTGACACCTGGTCAACATATCTAACTGCTGAACTACCCCTAGATCAATTACGTGACATAATGCTTTTTTTCCAATATTCCAAGTGGTTTCTTACTGCCAAGCTCACTAACTCACTGGGTGCCCTCGATGTCCTTTGACGTAGTGCACCACGACCACGACCAAATGCTGGAATGCCGAAACGCATCACCATCCCCAGATGACTTTTCTCACAAACAACATTTCTCGATATCTTAAACTCATGACCGAGTGTATTACTGGTTACTATGGTTACTCTAATTTTCAGCACCAACTGTTATTTTGTTGCCTGTATTGCTGTTGCCATCTAGGCGTTGGTGTATTTTTTAGTTTGTTGTTCTTATATTTGCTAACATGTGCAAACTCATCTGAACGGGAACCTTTCCCGTACATGAAAAGGTATATCTCTACATCAATAGAGACTGGTTGACTATTTACTTACCTTATCACTCTGTTATTGTTTTACAAATACCCTGTACTTTATGTCTTGTACAATTGACAATACATGCATGTTGTACTATACTTTGCTTGAAAATAAAAAAAATTACATGCAAAAAAAAAACCCGCTGTGATTTTGAAATACTTACATTTGCAGAGCATTCACTTCCTGCTTTGAAAGGGCAAAATTACATCAGTTTGTCAAAGCAATGCACACTGGGATTGCCTTGTCATCAGCAGAGCATTGCTGGGAAATCTCATCTGTAATCTTACGATATCTCAGGGAAAAGCACTTTCCATGTACATTCACTTTATCTACAAAAATATTATTGATAATGTTCCTTGACTCTACAGTGGCTGATTAAATGGCACATCATTGATTGCAACCTGGATGCAGATCATAGCTTGATAATATCTTAGTTTAATATAAATAGCCCCACCCCAGCTGCTCCTATTATGGCTCTATGGTCCACAACAGTGGACTCTGGCTCTGGCTTTCTGACACTGTCCTGCTGTTTAATAGTGTTAACATGCTGAAAATAAGCAATCATGCAGCTTACCATCCATACTTATTAATCTGCCTGTGTCTGAAGCCCCAGTTGCACTGTTCTCTAACTCTCATTGGAATCCATATTATCATTATCATGGTGACAACATGCACCTTTGCTAAACAGGGGGTCACATTCTTTCCCAAAGTAACCTTGTGTCCTTGTCATCCTACTGATCCTCATAATCCATAAAATGTTAACCCTTCTTGTTCTCATCTACGTTCTCCCATGCTATTTGCCAGTGTATCTGAGGCCATAGCTGTATCATGCTCTGCCCCCCGACATCTTGTTTTCCCACACTTCATCATCTTTACCATGTTGTTGAACTTCCTCACCCTGCTCCACTTCCACCTGAGCATTTGCTGCAGATGAAACAATTCACACAGTGCACATGATATATAATTCTATGGCTTGCTGTATTTATATATTTATATCAACCTTTTCTTTTGAGAAGTTTAGATTTCTGTCCAGGCACTCCATGATGAATAACTGCCAACTAAGAAGGGAAGGAGGAGAGGTAGTACAATCATTCTGATGTTGCGGGTGTGGCTATGCATAGAAAATGTTCATAAGTGTGTTTCGCTTACATACCTAGATAGCCGGTGAGCATTTGAACACAATATATTAATCAGATAACAAGAGGCAACATCACCAATAACAGAGCTGTAAACACACCCATTTAAACATTGATAATTTAAACTAGATGATTTCAACTCTTTTATGTGATATATTGGGGTGGTCATCTTTTTTAACACCATACTTCTCCACTGATGTGTTTGTCTCATCACCCTAAGCAGAATTACTAAAGGAAACAAGTTATTGCATTAAATCTTGCATGCCCACCCTCACCTCTCCCATCAATAGAGTTATAGTGAGCACCATGACCTCCACTATTGCAATTGGCGACTGATGATAATACCCCCCTTCTAAATAACCCTAGAAAATGGAGGCAAGGGAAGGTGATGATGGAAAGTCAGGGAAGGAACTGAAGTGATGTGCAACAATTTTAACTGCAATTATATATATTATTATATTAAGTAAAACCAACAAACTAAATGTTCTTAGTTTGGTCTGCTAAGTAGAGCCCATGTTTTGTGACAGCCCTAATGTGAGTGAGTATAGTCAAGTGGCAGCTGTGGTGGGATTAAAGTCATCTAATCCCTGGTTTGTGCCAGTGGATAGTCATAAGGCTCTGTAATTGGACCACATGTATGCTATTACATAATTGACATACTTGCCCCTTTGAAAAAAAAACACTTAACACTCATAGACATACATATAACTCCCAATACCTACACACACTGGAGACTCCTGTAGCCATTTGAGGTTTTAAAATACCTCAAATTTGGGGTATCCTTTTAATTTCATTGTGTAATTTCATAATATTGTGCAGTTTTTTTTAAATTTACCTGGATTATTTTATATGGTGCTTTTGTACAATAACAATAGTTTTATTGAAACATGTATTTTTTGGATAACATTAACAGGAATTATTGAAATGTTTAACTATATTTGTTTTAGAAGAATCTTATGGCTTAAGACATCTTGATCACATATCCTGACCAAGAAAGCGTTAAGCAACTGTAGATCAGTTTCATATCATTCCAACTTTTCAGTCTTGTGATATGACTCATGTGGAAGTCTTCATCTGTTATCCTTTGCAAATAGATTATCTCTTTTCAACATGGGTTATAAAGGTTTCATTCGGAGACAGCACTATGTAGTGACAGAAAATGAGTTATAGCTAATAAGAACAGAAAGACAGAGACACCTACAGGTAAAGAAAGAGTTGTTAAACTGCTCTAAAGTATTGGCTTTCAGAGGAGAACTGTCAGCTGCAGTGCAAGATTTATTGTTTGTCAGCTCTCAGCACATTTAGGGATTAATTCACTAAAGTATAATATTTCCAGAAGGAATTTGATTTTGTTTTATTTGGTCAAATTTAGCAAGCAAATATTACCCTGTTTAGCAAGTTAAGCATATTCCAAAGACCAGTATGCTGCCATAAGGTGTCTTTTTAACATAAGTTGCAAGCTACGGAAACCCATTCTGACTTCTCAGCAATATTACCACCCTTTAAAACACTTACATATACAACTTATGTAAGAATTACTCTGTGTCACTGCAGTATACAGATGTCTGGGAAACATTATTTGTTCTCAGAGGTACTCTAAGAACCAATGAGAATCAGTTGGATGTCACAAGGGCAGTTTGCTCAGATTTAGAATTTTCACAAGTGGGCATTTGTTGCTTTTTGGTGCAAATAATTTGTGTAGGTCCTTGATGAATTTAATAGTCCCAGAGTGTGGCAAGCCTTTAAACAAAGTCACATGTATGTACTGTAACCTGTAGACCACATGTATCATAAATACAGGAGCAATAAATATTATCCCTTAGATTATCAAGTGACAGAGATAGACCTGTGCCTGTGGATGCCAGAGGTCATGATAGAGAACATGTAAAAGTCATCAGATAGCAGGTTAATAAAGAAGAAATATAATTTAAAAATATGCCATTGTCATGGAAAGGAGAGCTTATCCAGAGGAAGAAGGACAGCAGTGTACCCAGGTGATTACAGCAGTGTACCTTAGGGTGAAGAGGCAACAGAGGGTACTGATAGTGTAGTGTAACATGTCAGACAACTTCAGAGCATACCTGTGACTGTGTGGAGATACGGGAGTTATGGAGGCACACAGAAAAGGGCTTACAGACATGGGGCACACAGGAGCTCACTTGCAGACACAGGGGCACACACGGACACACTTGAAGACACAGGGCTCACTTGGAAACACATGGTGCACTTGAAGAGATGGGGTACAGGAGCAGATTCCTAGAGAGGTCAGGGCCAGGATATGAGTGGCTGTAATAATGAATTCTGGTTTAGCAGGAGCCTCAAAATCTAGAGAGTCAAAGGAACGTAAGAGTGTATCAGCTCTGGAGTTGGTGGTCACTGGTCTTGAAAGTGAATACCAAGAGAAAGCCAAACCAAGAGAATAAAAAAGAAAAGAAATGGACTTGTCTAGGGTTTAGGCACATGGCTGCTTGTAAGTACTTAACATTTATATGGTCTGTGTAGATTGCAATATGATGATCAGGAGATATAGCCACTCCTCAAGAACCAGTTTACTAGTAAGCTGTTCTCAATCCCTGAAGAGCCATGGGTGGCCTAGGATGAATGTAGAAGAGGCTTGTGGCAGGATGAAGAAGAAAATTATGGTGAATCACCTCAACAGGCATCTTACCTGGTGTGGTTCAACACCGGATAGATCCAGAGGAAGGAAAAGTTCCATCTGCAGTTGCGAGAGGCATGAGGAACCATGCAAACTTTTTGATGAGGGATGCAGAAACAAAGTTACCAGCTGCTCATGAAACTAGAAAAGTTTCCATGGTAACCATAGACTTGTCAAGATGCAGCTGCAATGGAATTGTGGGACATTTGGAAGAGGGGTGAAAAGAGTGGCCCAACATGCCACCCTCCAGGCATACTAGATGTTAGTGTTACCCAGCCAAGGTGGACATTACTAAATACAAAGGCCTTGGGACTGATATTGAGACCTTTCTTCATGGGAGAGTCAAGAGTGGTCAAGTGTCATGGGCTTCTCTTGAGGAGGTGATGCAGAGGACGTGGATAGCTCTAGGTGGATCTTGGAAGTTGGTGCAAATAAAGCAGAAAAAGCCTTTCATAAGCAAGTTCTCTCTTGAGAGCACTCTTGAAAGTGAATGTCTATTTGTACAGCCAGGAAGACCAGATCATCAAGAGTAGTGGGAATTTCATGTCCTGGTAGTTTGTCTTTAATTCACTTAGACAAACCCTACCAGAAGGTGGCAGTGGGATCCACGTTGTTTCAGGCATGTTTAAATTAAATGCAGATATATATAATGTGCAAAATAATAGTGTGGGGTATGTGCACATACTGTATACTGTATATTGCCTGCAAATTAATTTCTTATATTGTACAACTGGTGCCAAAAAACCCTTTCAAAGTGCAGTTTATTCTTCAAAATGTTCACTCCTAGGAGTATAACAATAAAGAAGAGTGTTCAAACACAGATCCTCAAAAATGGGAATCAGTGTGCAGAATAAATCAGTCTCAGTATGTGTGTCTTTTCTTCAAACAAGTGTCTACTCCACCTCACAGATATAGTCCCAATGGAAACAGACCCACCTGATAGAAATGACCAGTTAACTAAAAAAGCTGGTCATAAAAGCATTGTTATTAAACCCAATCCTGTTGCCTTCCTCCACAGGCGTTGGTGTATGCTACCCTAATAAATATACAAAGCAGAGAGGAGGCAGATCTTAATGCAATTCCACTTATTGCAAACAGATAAGAACATGAAATAAAAAAACATTCACAAACGCAGTGCTTCACCCAGCACCTAATAGTATTAAGGTGGAGCGAACCATTCGCTCCTGCAGAATGTGTGCATGATGACATCACTGTGGGTTGACTCTCTGCAATGTTGTTGATCATGGGGTCACTTTTTTTCCCAAAGCAGGGAAGCCGAGACCAAGGCTTGTCCAAAGAGTAGGGAGATTACACAACCCACTTTAGCATGGTTCACAGGAAGATTCTGTGGCTGTGACTTAACATGAATTGCACAATAATGTATTAATTCACAGCCATACTTGGGATCCCCAGAGAAGAGTAGAGGTGGCAGCAAATGAAATGTGGTGGTCACAGGTGTGAGAGACACTACAGTCATGGATTATTGTATCCAATGTTATTTTGAGGTACAATCATCTTTTGGTTTGGAAAATCCATACTATCAGATCTATAAGCTTAAAGTAAGTGCTATGATCCAGATTACCTATAGATCCAATCTTGATGAAATTGGCTAGACAAGAAGCATGGCGTTTGGACATATATTATTTTAAATGTTATTTATTCAGGAACAGACATTACATAAAAATAAAAAAAAATATCATATAGCAGTAGTCTAGAAAGACTTACAACACTGTAACCTGTAAAATGCAGTGCACATTTTTTTTATGCATAAAAATAATTATTTCTAGTAGCTAGTGTGACATTTAAGGTGGAAGAGGCTTTATTGCTGTAATATTAGGTGACAACACTACTTGGCATGTGGTGTTGGGCACATGAACAGAACACTGGGTAACCAAAATAATACATTTACTAAACCACGCAACAGTCCAACCAGAGCTGGCAAGGTTTTAGCATTACCTGTTTACACTGATCTTTATGATACAGTCCTTTAAGTCTCATCTCAAGTTACCTGCAGGAATAAAAGAAGCTTACCCTGTAAAACGCATCCTGTCTAAAGGTTCCATCCCCACAGAATAACAGCTTTTTGATCCAGTGCTGCTCTGCTCCCTACCTGAAAAAAGCCTAGTGTCATTAAACCTACTTCATGTGAGACCAGGTTGTCAAATACATGTTCCCCTGGGTGTGTTTAATTAAGCGGCCTTGCACACGCAGGAAAAATCTACAGGGAATGGCTCTGAGATCTTTGTGTGGCACTTCTCCCTCAAGGGGCCTGAAAAAGTATTGGACTGTTATGACACTATCAGACACCAAAATGCATTCTTCCAAACTTCCAACTAGGATAAGCAAATATGTTTGGATTAGGTTTGTGGGGTGTTCATTGAATCTATCATAAAGTCCAAAAATTGCAAACTTTAATTCAAACCCATTGAAGTCTGGGGGGGGGGATGAATCTTGAAAATCAATCCTGGCCATTTTCAAAGCTAATTGTCAAGTGTCCAACAAAGGGCATGGAGAACTAGGCAACTGGAAGACACATATAGAACATAGAAGACATGTACCAATGCAGTTATGTGGCTTCCAGTTATGTGGCTTCATGGGAAAAAACAATATTCCTTTTGTTTACATGCTTGGGGGGGTCTTTTATGCCTACATATTTTGCATGTGTAATTTTTTTTCTTTTTACTTTTACTATATTGCTTGGCTTAAAAACAACAGCAGCACCCCAATCTAATTCATTTCAACTTGAAAGAAGGTAGGTTGTTTTTTTGAATAGTGGAAGAAGCAGCTACAACAAATCTAAAATTTCTAGTAAAATGTACTCTCACAAAAATAAAGCTAAATCCCTCAAATTCATACCTATTGGTCAGTGGCAATTTTTTTTAATAAAATGGCAAAATAAAATGCACAAAAACACATCAAAATCACAACCCCACAATTCAGAGATGAGGCAGTTTGTATCCTGTCAGAGACAATAGCCACAGATATAGTACAGTTCCCAGAGAGTATATAAGCAGCTTGTTTAGGCTTTGAAATTGAAAATTAGAATGTATACTTTAACAATAAATAGAAATATTGTACAGTGGCTGGACAGTATGTAACCTTCTTTATAAGGATCCAGTTAGGCGTATGAGAGACACTCCTGCTCTGCATCTCGCTCTCCCCACAGTTGTGGTGCAGCCCGAGCATTGGCTTTTGCTGGGTAACAGGCCTCACTCTGACAGCTTTCTCATTGCTCATTGATGGAAAGCAAGTTGGCTCCCTCTGTCTAGCCTCCTCCTCACTTTTTAACCTGGTGGCCACACAATTCCCAGTTTGTTTGCAATGCTTCTCCACTCTGATTGTCTGCAGCAATGGTGCTCTATTTAAACATCACAAACCAGGGCTCTTGGCTTGTGATAGCATTTAGCTTTCTGTCTCTGTAACTGTACCTTGCATTTCATTGTTTCCTGTCTGTAGCCAGCCCTGACTTATTGCCTGGATAAGCCCACTTATCTGACTGCTGCCTGCCCAAACCTCTTGCCTGCATATAACTTGTCTTCTGATTTCCACCTGCTCTGAACTCTAGCTTGGCTATTTCCCTCTTTCATTATTTGTTGCCTTCCCAGACCCACAAAAGTGTAGTGTCCATCCTGTCACAAACTCTGGTCACTCCTGCACAATGCACCTACATTGGACTTAGCCATTTTTTTTGCGGTACATAAACTTTTTCTCTCTCTCTCTCTGAGGGTTGCTGGGAAGCCTCCACATACTGCAAATATAGCATTGCGCCTTAAGTCCTCTGGCATCCAAATACCAGTAGACATACTATCCTTAAGGAAAAGGTAGGTGCTATAGGTCAAACTGTGTATGAGGCTTAACATGTTCGTTGAACAGGATGCAAACTGGTGAACATTACATCTGCAACTTCAGAAGGAGGGATAAGGTGGGTTTAAATCATAAAATAAAATTTGTATTATTTCCTAGAAAATAGCCAGAAATGTTGTACAGTTGATGCATGGTATGTAAGCAGCTTTGTTAGGCTGCAGTTTTAGAAGAACAGACGAGGACGATTTTATCAAGAAATAAAAATTTGAATGTATTATTGAATCTATGTAAGCAACTTATTAGGCTGCATTGTAAGAGGGAGACACAAGGCATGGTTTATACTGAAAAAATTAGAGGGTATTTTTTCAGAGACTATAGCCTCGGTGATCTCATCATACCCACATACATCTCCTGCAGTTTGTAAGGGGAAACATACCTCTGGAAGCCTGCCTCATTTACTCCTGACAGCTCCCCAACCCTCCTCCTAATACTCCTCTTCTGCCTTCTGAAGCATCTGCTTCACATGGTTGCTGGTAGAGGGCCGGGGTGGCCTTTTAGGTACTAAAACGTTGTGTTGCACATCTTCCTGCAGCAAGGTACCAATGCTGTGCTGAAATAATTGTGTCAACTCCTCCATACCAGTTTCTAGGTTGTGTCCCCAAGAGCTTAGTGCCCCCATCACCATCCAAGTTGGATTACTGCATGCTAGTTTTATAGCTTTGTTAGTGGAGGTGCTGCTTCTTAACATCCCTACAGAAAACAGTATTTTTATTTAGGATTAGTCACAAATAATTATATAGGATAGAACACATAGTTTTTTTTTTCTCTGGGCACATGAAGGAGCCATAGATCAAGTATAAAAGTATAAAAATGGTAAAAGTTGCAATAGATCCATAAATGCAGACTGTATAAGTATTTACAGAAAAAATATACATTTTATATGTTGTAAACTTAGCTGAAAAACTTATCAAAAAGTGGCATAAGCTGTCAAGCTTCAAGAGAAGAACTGTGCTACTGTATATGCATGTTATCCCTGCAAAGTGCACTCAGGTTTGGCTCTGGTAAGATCATGCAGTGGAACACAAATGCAAGTCTCTTTTCTTTTCGAACATACATCAAAGCCAACAAATCCTAAGCCATAAATTATATTATTAATACATCTCTATTTTTATGGAAAACTATGAATACATCTAGACTGCTTTTCATGGCCATAAATTAATTTTACTCAGCCAAATATAATGCACACTGACAATATGTGGCTGACTAAATTGTTTATCATTTGTAAGATGCCAGTTGATGCCAGTTAGCCAGTGGAAATTATTCAGATACGTGTTCAGTGAATATTGAATAAATAATATATCTAACAAGGACTGCATATCCAGTATAATATAGAGATGGTCACTTCCCTTTTCCTGTTAGGTGTACTGATGGATTTTTTTCACATTCAGCTTTATATCCTCAGGGTGCATGTATCACTTCTCTCTGTGCAAGGAGTTAGAAACACACAAATCTTACTATTGGCTGAACAAATCCTTGTGGACTGTTTAGTGGTTTTATATATATGTGTCTTTATTATCTGAAGGCATGACTAAAATAAAAAAAAATAAAGACATTTATTTTTTATTTTTAAAGCACTGCAAGGGTTAAGTGCTCATTTTCATCTAGGAACGAAGATAAAAAAGTTATACTCACCCAAACCTCATAGACCAGTCTTTGCCACCATGCTCCCCCTCCACTCCAGCAGTCTAAGGTCCTGTGAGTCACAATACATTGTATAGGATGTGAGGATGCCAAGTAACATTCCATCGCTGGAGCGGAGGAGACAGGTGGCAGCCGGTCAGCTCCAAGGTTCAGGTGACTATAGCATTTTTTATTTTTTGCCCCTAGAGAAAAACAAGCATTTAACCGTTGCAGTGCAAGGGTTAGGAATAATTATGCCCGCAGCTCTTCTTTAAATTAATTAAAGTGAAAAGTTAGTGTACAAAACAGTTGCTAGCAGGGAGGCTTTTATTATAGAAAGAACTCTGTTTTTTCTGCAATAACTTATTCTTATCTGCCTGCGCAGCTCAGTGTACAATCCCACTTTGCCTTGGGCAATGGCACAAATTGCCTCTTGTGCGTCTATATGCATGGAAGTTACATCATCCTAGGCTGGCCAATCAACATGGTCAAAGATGCCAAAAACAGAAGAAGACCAGAAGAGGATGTTAGCAATGATGAGGGAGCCAGGGCACATTGCATTGCTTAGGAGCAGTTAGTGCAGCAGACATTGGTTCTGCTTTAAATATAAAATATTGCATATTATCCTTGTTTTATGCTAGCAAAAAGAGCTTTAGGTCCCTTTTCAAATATATCCAGTTTCTCCTCACCTCCTGCCAAAACAATCTTGCAGTTTACAGAGCTCAATAGCTGACTAGCCAGATTGATTGCTGGGAAAAGAGATGTCTCTAACTTGCTGGACATGTCAGTGAATTTATCAGGTTTGCAGATACTGTTAAAGGAGAACTATGGGGTTAGGGCTTTTCCCCATAGTTATCCTAAGGGTAATGAGAGGACACAAACTAGCGTCCTCCCACCACCCAAAGCTCAGTATACTGAGACTCCGCAGCCGGAACTGATCCCGACAATTATGTCTGGATTCACCCAGCTGCGTGAGTGACAGCTGGCTCTGCCTATCTAGAGGAAGAGCCATCTGTACCCGCCCCCTCCCCCGTCAGTCAGCGCTGGAGGATCAGACAGGGGAGGGGGGAATCCAGTCCCTCCCCTGTCATGGCTCTCTGCCGGCACAGGATCGAGAAGTGAGCGAGTGCCAGCATGTGTTCGCTCAATTCTCGATCTACTGAGCCGACCTGTGACAGTTTCATTGTCACAGGTCGGCTCAGATTATGAGGCTGAGTGAAAATCACTCACCTCATAATTCTCCTTTCATGCCTAGCTGGATGTAGTGTGGGGTATTTTTGCATTTGTACTGACCTGCCCCTGTGGACCTTTCCTTTGATAGTTATAAATTGATCTATGCAGCTGCTTTTTTTTGGTTTGAGTTTGAGTAGAGATTTATTTCTCTCCCTCCTCCTCTTTCTCTTTCAGTGAGTCTTAAAACAGCCTTAAAAACATATATGATACAGTCTGCAACTAGTATTAACACTGAGTTCTCTCTGTAACAATTGTATTTGCTTTTTACCAGTAGATCCGCTGTTTTTCCTCTAACTTTAACAAGCCACCAAAAATGGCAATCAGGGGAAGTCCCAGTCTTCGCTTCTAAATGGTCAGAGCAGGTATGAATCAACCCTCAGGGTGCATTGACAGCAAAAGATTGGATGACAGCACATCTGCCTGTAGTGCACAAAAGGAGGGTGAAAATGCACCTGCAATATTGGAAGCTGGATAGTGTTGTCACTCTATTAAAAGTGCTTTCTGCAATTACCTCTCTTTAAATATCCTATAGTGTTAGGGTTAATTGTAACCAGGGATGAATATATCAGTCAGGGTTTGTTTCACAGGCCATTTGTTGAACCCTTCATAGAGTTCAAAAATTGAGAAATGTAATCCAAACCCCATTGAAGTCTATAGTGAGTGAAACTTTCTAATCAGTTCTGGACATTTTCAAGGTTTGAAGGCAAGGGATTGTCAAACAAACAGCACAGGGAGGCATTGGCATGGGAAACATGTATTAATGCAAAAAAAAAAAAATTCAAAATATTGTACAGAAGGGAGAGGGTCCTCAATTTATGAAACTTTCGTGGGTCACATTGGCAAAACACCTGTCCTTTACATGCTTGGGAGATGCTTTTAAACTGTATGTCGTGTTACAGAACATTTTAAATCGCACAAGACAACATATCCTCACATCACATATTTTGCATTTGTAACCAGTTAGGTGGCACTAGCTGTCATCACTAGCTCCGCCCAATTGTTTATATGTTGCCGGCATCTGTCAAAATGCCATTCTGTGGCGGGAGGGAGTTTGTCGCAAGCGGACGGGATGGCAGTTGTTGTTTTTTGAAAAATTATTTCTATTTAATTTGTATTGCTTTATTTTTCATTTCGTCAAGTCGTCGCCATCGTGGACAACGCTGGACGTTGTGATTGACCTTGGATTATGTCGGTGGATCCAATTGAGGGGGGGGGGGGGGGGTTACAATAAAAGACTTGTCTTTTGTTTGTTTTTTAAATAAAGGATTTTTTCAAAAGTCTAGTCTTTTCATTTACAATTTATTTTAACCCTTTAGTGAATGGGTTAAACACACTTTGCCAACTCTCCTTATATACTCCAGGTCCCTCTAAAACACACTAACAAACTGATGATGAGAACCCTGACATTTATAGGGAGAGGCTAGAACATATGAAAACACCCTCTTATTAGCCCGTCTAAGCCAAAGTCAGAGGCCAGGAAGTACATTATTGGGAATTGGTTGCTATAGTGTCACAATCCAGCAGGCAAGGTTTTCCTGGATCGCAGCTGCGAAGTCAATCACCCAAGGAGTAAGGGGTTGGGTCAGTCGTGCGGAACCCCAATACACTCAGTGTGAGGGGGAACCATTACACATCATGTACCCCCTCCTAGATGTGACAAGGTGTATACTGGCCTGTGAGACTAGTGGCCGTGGGGGATACTTATACTACTCAATTGAGAAGGAATGTGGAGGAAGAGGGGATTTGTAGTTTCCCAATTGGGTCTACTATGGGAGACTAGTTGTTCTTGGTCCCAGCAAGCGTATAGCAACTACCAGTAATTATAGCACAATCCTACAGAAGCAACGTTTCTGATATGCAGTTCTTCAACTAATCAATGGTTGTGATATGCAATTCATCAATAAGCAATGGTTCTGATATGCAGTTCATCAATTAAGCAATGGTTCTGATATGCAGTTCATCAATAAGCAATGGTTCTGATATGCAGTTAATCAACTAAGCAATGGTTCTGATATGCAGTTTGTTAACTAAGCAATGGTTCTGATATGCAGTTCATCAATAAGCAATGGTTCTGATATGCAGTTAATCAACTAAGCAATGGTTCTGATATGCAGTTCGTTAACTAAGCAATGGTTCTTATATGCAGTTTATCAATAAGCAATGGTTCTGATATGCAGTTTATCAATAAGCAATGGATCTGATATGCAGTTCATCAACTATGCAAGTATGGTACCTTGTTGCAATAGGCACTAATAGCCGGGGAGAGATCCCCTAATACTTGCAGTTGTGGTACTGGGTAGCACTAGGTATTGCGTTTGTGTTAGAGGGCAAAGCAAAACAAACGACAAACGCACTCAACAATTTGTTACCAGTTATACAGTAAGGTGCACACGAAATGGGCTTTGAACAGTGGTACAGTAGAAAGGCATCATGGCACACTCACAAACCAGCATGTAAAACAACTTGTCTCACCACTAAGGACAATGACAGAGGTTTGGATACACGTCTTCTGCAAAGGATGTGTAAGCCGCACTGCCGCGCCAAGGCACCTCTTATAGTGCGGTCCTAACTCTAAACTATGAGAGTCTCCATCTTGGAGCACATGGGGGCAGAAGATATCAAATTGTGTTAGAGGGCAGTCTCAGTAGCAGGTACGGATGCAGGGACTGGGTATAGGTTCGAGTAGGCAGTTGATGCAGCAGTGGCGGCGGCAAGGTGAGTATCACACGGAGTCACTCGTGCGACGTTCCCCATTGATAGAACACCGATTGAGTGAGTCACCTGTGCTCTTGAGGGAGCGCTGAGGCCAGTGGGAGGAGTCGGGGGTGACGTTGCGCACGAGACGGCGCGCCGCGGGCACGCAGCTCTGGCGCGGGTAAGTCTATGACATATAGAGATCCACAGCCACATTAATTCATACTTTTTCCAAATTGCGAATGACTTGGGTTGAGATTAAACTGATGTTTGACCCAAAACTGAGGCTCATCACTAATTGAAATACAATTCTATAACCGAGCAGGATCTTTTCTGTCCTTTGAGAAGAGAAAGGAAGATTCTAATGGAACATTCCAGCTGCGAAGTTTCCAGAAGGGAAGATTCGTGGAACTTTATTATTCATGAAGTGGGGAGGCAGGCCACATGTGTGCTGGAGAGAAGGATGCTGGTCCCAGCAGGGAAGTCTCCCAAAAGAAAGCCTCTGTAAGGTTTATTATTCATGAAGGGAGGGACAGTCTCAAGCCAATATACATATATGAGGTGCCCTAGAGGAGAGAGGAGGAGTCCACCTGTTTTCTGGACAGAGGAATTCTGCTGCTGTGAACAGTGGAAAGAAAATCTGCTGCAATAATTAAATGGCCAGAACCCCAAGAAGGAGCAACTAGCTGCCCTAAAGATTAAAAGAGACCAGTGAAAGAGTCTTTGCTGCTATGACTGATGGTAATATAGCTAGTGTACGGGACCTGAGTACACTGGGGCTTCATGGATAACAAAAAAAACCTGGGTTGTTGAGACTTATTTATGTCCAGCGGGAATTGGAGAAATGCTGAACTGTAAGTGTGGACCATGTGGAAATTTTGACATAGTACATGGTTGCATGGAAACATTGGAACTGTTAAACCTGCTGACTGCTTGTAATACTGGCATGTGGTATCCGATAATGTGGGACTGTATTGTTGGAGGTAATTTTGCAATAAATAAACTCTCTGTTTACCCCAGTGGGTGTTTAGCTAATAATTACATGCCACATCTTGGCTTCAAATTTATACATTTGAAACAATGACCCTTTAAAGGCACACCTTTCTGACAAATCTCACCCTGCCAAGACACAGAGTGATGCATGTCATTACCACTTTTGTCAGCATATCTCTAGCCAATTATAGCCAATTCAGATGGTTTATTAGCACTCCCCCTCTCACACAAAATCAGTCTCATAATACATGTGATTTTAAAGATATTCAATCTGTTTTTCTAACTTTTACCTTTAGTTTTATGAAGTTCAACATTTGTTCAGTGTAAAGTTGTTTAAAAAAACCTAAATCATTATTTTAGCATATTTGATTTAAATGCTTTTTTATATCCTCTAATGCTTTACATGACCCTAATTAGTGTATGCTTTCTTTTGATTAGAAGAATAAGGACTTTTTTTATTCCAATGTATCCATCTATCTTATCTGTTTCTTGTTGACTCATAAAGTAGGAGGCAAGCTCTAGGCCACCAGAGGGGAGATAATTTGGACATTTTGTGAACACTTTTAATCCATGTCTTCTATACATGGATTTGCTGGCTACTGTTTTATACTTTGCTGAAATCTATTCATTGTGGTTTTTTAAAGGCTCTTCATCATCACTTTACACAATTCACAAACACTTTCAATTTGCTGAACTCAATTTATAACTCTGGCAGCTTTATATGGTTCTTTTACTCCAGTGAAGGGTGATTTTAGTACCCATGACAACAAGTAGTTATGTCTATGCATTAGTTTAATGGTGAATTCCCATCTAGAACCAAAGTGAACCAAGAGCAATGACATGTTTACTTCTCAGTGATTGATGTTTTTCTTTATATAAAGCTCACACCTACAACTATTTTTAAATAACATTTTTGACATTGATGTGAGAGCATTTTGATTTCAACAAGCTGATCCATTTTGGATGATGTAACTTTTACTTTATTTTAATAAATATTTCATGACACTAGGACTGTTTTTACCAAGTTCTGCAACAAAAAAACAACAAACTTCAATTTTTCATAATGAATTGAAGCCCAGCTACAGTTTTTTTAGTTTTGGACAGAAGGGGAGAGATTTATAATCTATGCAGGATTTTCATAGCTGTCTGTTTCCCAACTGGAAAGCTTTCCTCTAACTTTATCACTTGGTGGCACCAGAAGTCAAGGAAAGCCTCTAGCTTGGAGAGAGTGGGGAAGAGTTAGAATCTCTGTCAGGTTTTAATTGCTGTATGTGTCACCACTGGGTACAAGGATTTATTATTTGGTCACCAGGACAGGGAGTGATGGGAAATTTCTTCAACTGAGTCACAGGGATCAATAGTAATATGAGTGCTCCTACTGCTACTACTAAGTTCTACCTCTGCCACACTCCCCAAATATTTGCCTTTGAGCTTTTCTTCAGTAAACTGAGGCTTGGGATAGGAACTGGCAGCAACCCTTGAGATAATATAATCATCTGCATATACAGGTGAAACTCGAATAATTAGAATATCGTGCAAAGTTCATTTATTTCACTAATGCAACTTAAAAGGTGAAACTAATATATGAGATAGACTCATTACATGCAAAGCAAGATAATTCAAGTCGTGATTTGTCATAATTGTGATGATTATGGCTTACAGCTCATGAAATCCCCAAGAACCCCAAATCCACAACCTCAAAAAAGTAGATTATTACATGCAATCAATAAAACAAGGATTGTACATATAACAATATCGGACCTCTGAAAAGTACAAGCATGCATATGTACTCAGTACTTGGATTGGGCCCCTTTTGCAGCACTTACTGCAATTACTTTTACACGATATTCTAATTATTCGAGTTTCACCTGTATGCATGTGAGATAGGGACCTTAGATTGTAAGCTCCTTGAGGGCAGGGGCTGACATGACTATTCGGCTATGTAAAGCTCTGCGTAAATTGTCAGCGCTATATAAATACCTGTAATAAAATAAATGAGGAAAGATTACAAAAATTGCACTTATTCACTCTGGAGAAAAGGTGTCTAAGAGGGGATATGATTATAATATACAAATTGTTAAATGGTGACGGTAGAATTAGTAATAAACTGAATACTCTAAGGTCCCTAAAGAAGACAAAAGACCACAACCTGAGAGTGGACGAAAAGAGATTTAAGCTCAAACTTAGTAGTGAAATATTTACTGTTAGAGCAGTAAAGTTGTGGAGCTCTCTACCCTAGATAGTGGTATTCACTGGGAGTATAGACACATTCAAAAAGTTTCTAGATGTCTTTTTCAGGGAAAACGATATAGAGGGGTATGGGAATTCTTAGTGACACCTAGCTGCACCTAATCAGCTGGTCTCGGCCCCACTACTCCTATCCAGTCTAAAAAGATAATGGATTATTAAATGATACCATAAATATTTATTTTTAGAATTATTAGATTACAAAGAATTTAGATAACGTTCATAATTATATAATGATATATGATCATTTATAGAATAATTACTACATACAGAAATATTGTCTATAACACATTTAACACTTTGCTGGTCAGCTTAGCAAGGGAGCAACACTGTAGTAGCAGGTGAGTGCTCTCTTTGGTCTCTCAGTATAGGAGGGGAGGTGGCCACTTTATTGGAGAACGGAGACAGAACTTCATTGGCTGTCTTTCTGAGGCCAGACTTTTTAGCCTTGTCAACTGGCACAAGAAAGGAAAGCTTTTGCTGGGGAGAGGAGAGAGCCATGAGGGAGTTCAGAGAATGCAGACTTTGCTGCATGGTAAGCAGGGACTGTGCATGTGGGAGAGTGTAGATAGCATGTAGAGACTGTGTTGTATAAAGAACCAGGGTTGACTTTTTTATAGAACACCAGAGGCCCTGCCTGGTCCTTGTTCTGAGGCCCCCATAAAGGGAGAAAGAACAGGTTTGAGAGGGGAGCCCCTTAGTGTGGTGAGCCCTTTCGCATGGCCAAGAGGACATGTGGACTGACTGCTGACCAGAGAGCACTTATCCAACAGTGGTGGTGCAATGCCTCTGGCCACCCTTATACAGTTCCATCGTGTTGCCTTTGTGGATATTTGACTGAAAGTTAGTTTAGGGAGACTGCTCATCCACTCCATTACTGTTTATTACAAATACTCTTGAGAGTGAAATACTCTCTTGAGAGTGAAAGCAAGAGTTAAGGGTCCCACCACTGGCAGACTTTATATTTGTTTTCTACCGGCCAGTGACTTAGTTAGGGCCTTGAATACAACATATAGGCCATACTGATTGTTGCTTTCCATAGAGATCCCAATTTATAGCTCAAACTGTCGTTACCTGTTTTGTATTGATATTGCTTGTGCCAGTGTTTAGTATTAGTATTTATTTCACTAATGCAACTTAAAAGGTGAAACTAATATATGAGATAGACTCATTACATGCAAAGCAAGATAGTTCAAGCCGTGATTTATCATAATTGTGATGATTATGGTTTACAGCTCATGCATACACCTATGAATTCCACCTTGTAGATAGATATGTTAGAGCAGGTATAGATGGTATAGGTATAGATATACACTTAGTGGCTGCCTGAGCACTATTCGCTTTATGGCTTGTGTCAAGGTATTTTTAAGGGATGCTACTAGTATCGGTATTGGTGCCAAAAAAACAAGTTTTTTGGTGAGGACTCGTACTCGCCCAAATGCTCCAGTACCTTCCCCGATACCGGAACTTCTGGTCAGAGAAGGATTTCCTCTGACCGGCAGTGCCATATGGGCTTCCTAGGCAATCAGAAAGTCGGCTGGTGAGTAATGACCCATCTCCTGGCTTCCTGATTGGCCGGGAAGCCGTCTCCATGCTGATTGGGTTTCAAAGCCGGCTTCCCAGCCAATCAGCATGGAGCCGGCCGAACAGCCAACTCGATGTAGATTGGCTGGGAAACCGGTGGGTCATTACTCGCCGCCAAGCTTCCTGATTGCCTGGGAAACCACCTTGATGCTGATTGGCTGGGAACCTGGTTTCACGGCCAATCAAAATCGAGCCAGCCAAACAACATAGAGCCAGCTTTCCGGGCAATCAGGAAGTCGGATGGCATATCATTACCCACTGCCTGGCTTCCTGATTGCCTAGGAAGCCGGCTCCATACCAGCGGAAGCACCGGTATCGATACTTGGTATCGACAAGTACCAAAAGCAAAATATCGGTACTTGTACTCGATAGCAAAAAAAACAGCATCGGTGCATCCCTAGTATTTTTGGATGCAACACTTATGTCTGTAGCAGAATTGGATTTAGGAGTCCTAAGCAAGATAGCAGCATATGTCCCTTTCGAATGAAACTAAATATGCAATAGGCACATTCTCTGTGCTGGCATTGCCTGCTCCATCAGACACCAATGGCCAACAAGTCCATCGTGGTGCAGGTGTACAGATTTAACCAGCTGTACGATCCCCCTGGTTTACTGCAAGAGAGTAAATGTTCTAACTGGGCCCCCTGGACATCCACCATACCTTAAAATCTTGCCTAAGTTGCATTGTGGATGATCCAGATCGGCTCTGTGTCATCCTTCACCAGTTATGATGCTGCAAAATCATCTGTCACTGCAGTTAAGTATATGCCTGAATGTTTCCAGTTTCTTGTGCTCTGTCAATTGTTTGGCAGATGAGGAATCCTTAGAAATTTCTGTCAAGCTGACTTTCTCAATTCAATTCAAATGAGCATGGGAATGGATGCATGCTGTCAAGAGCTGAACACTCCAGAGATCCTAAATGTTACCAAACAAATCTATGCAAGGTTGCCACTGAGATAAGTGGAACTTAAAAGAGGAACTCCAGGATTTTAAAAATTTAACCCTTGCAGTGGGGCTAACCCTGCACTGCAAGGGATCACTGCTCATTTTGTTCTAGGTAACGGAATAAAAAAGATATACTGTACTCACCTGATTCCTGATCCTGCAACATTCAGTGCTCACTCTCTCCTCCTTCGCTGTGGAATGTCCCTTGGTGTCTTCATGTGATGATGTCAAGGGTCTTTAGACTGCCGGAGCCAGGGGGAGAAGAGGCTGTGGGGACCAGACTAGCAGCCAGGTGTGAATCAAGGTTTAGGTAAGTATATTTTCTTTATTTGCAATCATAGACCAAAACAAGCAGTTAATCCTTGCAGCGTGGGGTAGCCCCACTGCAAGGCTTAACATTTGATAATCCTTGAGTTTCTCTTTAACATTACATGTACCTCACCTAAAGTTGCACAAGATAATTTCTGTAGTTTTTCTGCAAAGGCTTTCATGTTTGGTATCTGCTTTTTTTGAAAAGGGATATATATATATATTGGCCTGCTTCAAGCCAATGACAGCCAGTTCCTCAATAGGTTCTGGCATATAGGCCTTTTATATGGTACCTTGGCTGTCCCACCTTTTAACCAAAGACTACTTAGAGTGACCAAAAAGATGTCAAGTTGTGCGCAAATGCAATGTAAACGGCAAAAAAATTTACCAAACTGGGAATTTTAATCTTATTTCATTCAATTTTAAAAATTCAATTTTATCATTTGATGTCCAATTTTCTTAATGTTTGCTTTATTTATATTTCAATTTATGTAGACATATAAAAGACCTACATTTTGAAAATAATAGCACAGTGATAATGACTATATTCAACAGATACTTAAAAATCTGTTTACATTCCATATGTTATGCTTATAAAATTAGAGCCTTTCTTAACATTCTCTCACATTACTCTTTGTTTGAACAAACCTTTTTTGTTCAGATAAAATGACCATGCTTAAATAATGTCCTTGTGTCTTGCACAATATAATAGGAAACAGTAGGCCTGTGAGCACATGTAATATTTCTACTTTGATTCCTAGTACTGCTGACAGCTATCAGAAGATTTAGGGTTGGAAGCTGAAAATGTACCCATTAAAACGTTTACTTCTGTAGAAATAAGCCCTATTTTAATAAGATACGTATCTGAAAGATATGACCATGTAATAAATGTTTACCATAAATCTAATAAATTATATAAGTCATCTATCAAAACACTGCACAGTTGACATGCTGACATGAATACAGTATGACTGCATGATACAATACAAAATGGGGGGAATTCATAAAAACTGGAGCAGACGAAATCTGGCCAACCAATCAGCTTCTCTCTTTCATTTTCAAAGCTTAACTGAATGAACTGAAGAGAGAAGCTGAATGGTTGCCATAAGAAAACTATCTGCTCCATTTTTCATGAATTCCCCCCTCCCCCCCCCCCCCACAATTGTCTTTATGTATTAACAAGTTCTTACTAAGAGATGGAATTACATCTCGTCAGTAACCAATCAGCATCACACCTGCTGTGAAAACTGCTGTTTATTGACATCCAGCACTGCAAGTCTTTATCTCCTGGCCAAGCCCATCCCCTGGCTGGCAGATGGACCCAGAGAAGTCGAAGGGGCTGTAATGTGCAGGTGAAGCTAGCAGAGAAAGCATTGCAATGCTGGATGTACTCAATGGTGGAACTGGTCCCATTGAATCTCTGTTTGAAGTATGGAACTGTGGAGGGGGAGGGTGGGATTATTTAGGTCAGGGGTGGTGAGGAGCAAAAAGGATAAGTGCACTTTTTTGTAAAGTGCACTTATACTTTAAATTCAATTGGTGGCATCCACACGATCGCATGCACTCTATTCAACCCTCTCATTCTTCAGACTGCTGGAGGGGCTGCGGTCTCAGAGGCACGCATGGCCACATCTGGTGGTTTTGTCCGAAGATTAAGCCTTTTTAGCACCAAATCACTCAACTTATCACCTCTATTACTGGTCAGCCCACTCCAAATGATCCTTGGTCTTGCCTATTACACTTGTCAGATGCATCACCTAAAACCTACAAGAAATCCCTGCTGTCACATTTATTGAATGCTGCAAAGTTCCTCACCCCGAAACACTGGAACTCCCCTACCATACCTTCCTTGAAGGTATGGCTGCACAAAGTTGATTATTTATGCTTAATGGAAGAGCTCACACTCACCCGACAGGATCGTACAACTCTTTTTGAAACCATTTGGTCTCCATGGACTGCCTTCAAACTCACTCCCCAATAGTTAAGTATGATATGCTGACCATTCACTCTCTTGGTATTTTTGTTGAATAATGCCCACCCAGACCTCGGTAGCTGGGGCAGGTTCCTCTATGGTTCCGGCTCTTGAATGTGAAACTACTGTTCTTATGCTATGTATATTTATAATCCCATGGTACCTGAGTGCTCTTGCACGCCTCCTACACCTCGCCCCCCCACTATCCCCTGTTCTGCTCCTCTCTGTCTTTCTCCTTGCTCTCCCTCTTTCTCTGTCGTTTTGCTCTTACCAGGCCCTTCCTGGTATTCCTCCTTGTTCTTTGAATACCTAGGTCCAGTCAATATAAGTTTATGCCTAATTTAAAGATGTAAAGCAGTTGTCTTAGATGTATCTGTATGGCTTGCTGACTGCCCCCGTCAGTGTACTTACCTGTTCATGTGTTTCAAATCTTGTGCTTCAATAAAAATTGAATATTGAAAAAAAAATTCAATTGGTGGAAAATTAACTCCTGTTCTTAGAGTAAGAACAAGTAGTTAAATGTGGCCCAAAGTTTGTAATAAGGTGTAATGAATGCTTCACTTTTAGTCCAGTGATTTACATCTGGCTACATACATACATACATACAGGTACTTATGCAGGAGGTCATTCAACATTAATGCTTCATCTGTTCCCACTAACCCTCTGCGGGAGCAATATAAGATCCTAGTATTAATGTGTACTAAACCAAATGAGACAGGTAGAATACTTATCCAGAAATAAAGCTTTCCAGAAAATGCGTAAACCATATGGAAGCTTTTGCTGAATCCATGTCCAATTCACCACTGTGCATTTGGTATAGTAACCACTATAAAAATACATATTGTTATTTACAATGCTTGGCAGACTGGAGATCAACTATAAAGATAAAATGGTTCTTACAGAGAACCACTGCGGGGATAAAATGCTGGTTACCCAGTTTTTAGATAAGTGGGAAACTGTGATATACAGTATAACTAAACTTGGGGGATCATTAAGGTATTATCCATAAGTGATTTGAACTATTTTCACTATAAAATGATGTGAAATATTATCGGTGAAATAACTAGAATTGGATGTACATATATGTTCAAGACTCTTGATGTTAAGATAAAGGATGTATTTGGTGTATTGGTGATACACTGGATGTCAATGATTTATGTTGGGGCTTACCTTGTTTATTGCTGGCATTTGAGTGGACCTTCTGCACACCTATTGCTATTGGAATTATTGGGATCCGGTTGTAGACTCCCTCTTTTCTTCCTTTACTTTTGTTCCTTTACTTTTACTTTCTGTGTCCTCCTCCTTTCCCCATCACGTAGAGATGTCACCAGCACACCAAAATCATTTAGGATAACAAAGTGTTCATTTATTGAAGATTTCTTGTCATATAAACAAGTGCTTTCGGGGCCCTTCATCAGACTTAGCATTGACAATGTTCAATGATTACACCAAACTATAAATATACAGACAAATGCATGAAACAATTTATCAGCACACCCTCTGATGTCATAATGACCTCACAAACCCGCCAAAAACGTTATAAAAAAAACGTTATAAACAAAAGTACAAATAGTGACCATCATGTACAGGAAGATCAATGCTAACATGAAACAACGATATTCAACTATTGTTGTTTTGCTGAGTGTTGTATTCAATACCACCATATAATAAGGATAAACACTGCTTACATTATAGAAGAAGAGAAGAACGGCAAGGGACATTCGGTAAGGAGTGCAGCAAGGAAATTATTTACTCCCCCCCATGTGAGGTGAGGAGCGTATCCCAGTTTTATGTCTTGATATGCCCAGTGTATGCTTTTTATGTGTCTATAGATAGAGGATAGCTGGGGAGGAATGGCATAACCTGTACGTTATCACTTTTCCCACTATGGCATACAAAAGGCATGCAAGCATACATTGCATCACCTTTTAGGAGCAATGAAGCATTGTTTCAATGAACTGTATGGGTACCAACAAATTTGTCCATGTCTGTCAGTGATTTTCCTATGTGGAGAGTAAAGTGGCATGGGACACCCTCTTTGCCTTGTTCAAACTATTGTGATTTGGTTGTTTTTGCATGCAATTATGTTTTAAATGTTCTTCGATGACAAAAAGTAAGCAAGAGTTAGTGGGTCTTCTTTTTGGAGAGTGTAGCACATTCTAAATTATAGGAGGTTAGTAGATTTTGGAACCTGAAGGTGAAGTAAGAGGACACATTCCCAATTTGAATATTATTCAGCTCTTTCCCTGAAATGAATGGCCCCAGCTTTGCAGTCCAGTACACTACAACATCTAGGATAGGATGGACACATACAATAATTTCACCCTTAATGCTGTCAGAAAGACTTAGCAAGAAAATGTTTTATTTTTCTAAGACAGTAAGGTAGTGTGTGAAACCACAATGCACACAAGCGACAGAAGTGACAGAAGCTTGATTTAGCTGCAGGAGCTGAGGCACTGCAGGCAAGGCAAGATCATGTAAAAGTTTGTCAAGAAGGCATTATTCTATGGGAAAGGAGTCATACTTTTCCCACAGAAGGAAAACCCAACTAACAACCCCCAAAAAAATAGAAATTACAAAGGATACCTTTGCCCATTTTTAGGTAATGTTTTTGGGCTGCAGTTCAAACTGGATCAGGCACTGGTTCAGGAATCTTCAAAAAGCCTAATGATGATCATTATAGCAAGATAGAGATGTAATCCATTAGTTAACTGATGGAATTAGAAGCTGGAGAGTTTACTAGAGCAAGACATAAAAACAGTTGGTGGAGCTGGGAACTGGATTTGGGGGACATACACGTTTTACAATGATTGAATGATGCTACCTTGATGGATCTTTTGTTGCTCAACCCAGTAAATCACTGGGTTGAGGTAGTTTAGGCCCAGAGTCTAAGGGGTATACATTCTTTGCTATACTGGCCCCCATCCCAGAAAGAGGGTTTATATTTGGGTAATTTGGGTGCATGGCAGCTCTCAGAACTGCTTAATGGCTTAGCTAGCAATAGCCATCCCCAGGAGCACATCAATATAGCCAGCGGGATGTCTGAGAAGTTATCACTGGAAATGAAACCAGGATAACTGAGAGGCACTGAACACTGTATTGAACATCCCTTTAAAAACTGAGTGCCTTGGTTGTACAGAATCTGATTTCAACAACCAGAAGATAACAAAGTACTCTTTAGAACATCAAGCCTAGTCATAGGAAGCAGATGCCAGCAAAGGTGCTAGTCACAATTCTCAGATATCTCAGCCTGGAATATATACTGGTGGGTTGAATTAACCCCTGGTTTCACATGTGGACCATAAAAGACCCAGTACAAGTATGCTTCAAATGGGTGTCAGAAAAGTGACAGAATTACTTATTTCTCTGTGTGCTGCAGGGCAGTCCATTTTTCTTATGACAAATTAATTTTAAGTACTGAAAAAATATTTATGCTTCCAAAGCCTGTATTTCTGAGCACATATATTTGATAGAGAACACATTTCCTTATAAAATTATTAATGATATGCACATAGCTTTCTCTTTTACTAAGGTTAATGCATAAGTAGTGGCCTTTTACCTTTCAAACAAAGCATTTCTAGCTCTTAACATTTTTTTGGGAAGCCAAGCTGCTTGTTATGATCTTGTCATTGTTGATGCCTCTTCTCTCGCTTTCTCTTTTGCTTTTCTAATCTAGAATAATCCCAGAGAAATTCTTTGATTGTTTCTTTGGATCAGGTCCACTGCTAAAATAAGCAATGTAATGGGCTTTATGGCACTTACTGGAGAATAATTTATCCGGGAGAGTGACTATACATACTTGTTTTAATAAGACTATGCTTTATGGTAAGCGAGACCGCTATTTAATTAGCCAAAGGGAGAGAAGTTCATGATACAATCTGTTCCAATCAGCCTGGACATTAAGCTAAGAGTCAGACTCTGTTATTTATGGCTGTGCCCTTTATTTGTGTAATGTCTTCAACAAGAAGTATTTTTAAGGCACCATCTTAAAAAAAAGGGCAATGTTTCTTATGAAAAATGAAAACACAGTTATGTCAATGTTGTATGAAACAGAATGCTAAGCATTGGACTTTTGTTCGACCTACCAGGCCTTTCATTTTACCAATAAAAATCTTCTGATTTGATAGAGCACCTTTAATGTTTCTTTCTTAGTAATTTTATCCTAAAAACAGACAAGAAAGATATGTTAAATCTGTAGACCAGAAAGGTAGAAGGGAAGGTTCAGCTTAAAATAAACCAATGTTTTGATGACCTGAATTTTGCCTTTGACTGATTGATTTGACTACTATCTGCATTGCATGATGCTTATTTTCACTCTGTAGTATAGATATAATTTCTATATTATACACAGTGCTTCCTATACACAGGAAGTGAGCGCTGCACAAACCGTAACATACAATCAGATGCTGGTTTTCCTTAGTGTGACTGATTACATTAGAATGTTGGTATCTTATTACACAGCATTGCTCTTTAACCTTTTGTTACTATATCACATAATATGTTCAGTACAGAAAGCTATAAACACAAGTATAAGGATCCTTATCTTTAAAAAAGTGACAACTGTTTTAAACTGAGTCCAATTAAATTTGAAAACTATAGTCACATGGCTTAAATACAGATCCTTTCCTTGTGTTAAAACTTTGTAAATTGAGAGTTATGTAATAACATATGTTAACACGTACAAATAAAATGACCCAGCTCCATAAGCAGTTTTTTTTTGGGGGGGGAGGGGGGTTAAGCCTCATGACAGTACTGGGCATTTTTTTTTAATCCAGCCTTTCCACCTTTCTTCCCTGTTGTGTGTTGAGGTCTATATCACCCCATTACCTGCATGACTGTGATCCAAGCCTGTAACAACAGCAGGTATCGCACATAGTCAACCAACAACCCGTGTCAGTTTAATGGGTTTCATAAATGCTAGGGAAAACTCTCCTGCATCCCCAGGCATATAGTTTTAGAACCATATGCAGACTGGTGAAAGACATAGTAGTAGGCTAAAGTTTACCTTGGGTTCATTAATATAGAAGCCCATATAGTAGACCAAGCTGAGAGAGATCAAGCTAGTGCATTCACTCTAAATTTGCCAGCAGTCTCAAATATATGGCTAATGAGTTTGGACATGTACATGGCACATCTGAGAAAGTTAAAGTGACACTAAACGTAGGAGTTAAATCTTAACAATGCATTCAATTATCTTAACTAAATTAAAAAAAACTGTAACTTATTTGTGTATCACTCAGCTAATGAATCTCAAATCATCTCTGAATTGGTGCTGACACTGTTCTTCCTTCTGGGGGTTGGCTACGTTTGTTCCCCATGGTCCCTGTGTGTGTTGTAAAGTATCCACTGCTCCAAGCTCGCTCCTGTGATGAACTACAATCTCAATGCAAATGAATAAACTAAATGCAAGATTATAGTTCATCACCGGAGCGAGCTTGGAGCAATGGCTACTGTAGAACACACAAAGGGACCATGGGGAACTAAAGTAGCCACTCTCCAGAAGGAAGGACAGTGTCAGCATGAATTCGGAGATGATTTGAGGATCTACAGCAGGGTGATATACAAATAAGTTACATTTTTGTTAATAATTAAGGTACTTAAATGCATTTTTAAGATTTAAAGGGTTTCTAAACCCTCCATTTTTTTTGCATATATCTACTGCTAGCAAGCAGTAGATATATGCAAAAAGTAAAAAAAAAACAAAAAAAACACTTTAGCAGCAGTTTACACTTACCTAACTTTCGGCCCGGAGATGAGCAGAGGCGCAAGGTAAGTCTATGGACACGTGCACCCGCATGCAGACAACGCTGGATCGGAAGTGCCTGCAAGGACAGAGGAGTCAGCGCTGGATCGGAGAGCCGCCACACCGCTGGAGGGACAGATGAAAACATCAGGAAAGAAAAAAGAAGATCGCATTAAGAGACATCATTTAAGGTAAGTGCTGACATTAACATAGGGGGGG
>NW_017306485.1:63340-72606 GCF_000935625.1 Nanorana parkeri
GGTGTAAATAGAAAGGGGGGGGGGGGGGGAACATTTTTTTGCCTTTAATGTCACTTTAACTCCTGAGTTTAGTTTCACTTTAAAGTAAATCACAAAATCTCTTTGGCAAAATATGACATAAATACATACCATGGGGATGAATTATTAAAGGCAAATAGCTGTTTACTTTGCAATGTTCACATTGCAAGGGAATTTTCACTTAGCCTAGTGAACATGGTGAACATTTACTTTGCAAAGAATACCCAACGACGTGCAAGGAAAGTAAATAAAAAAAGACAATATTTTTGTTTGCACACGATTGGATGATGGAAGTCAGCAAAGCTTCATCTCATTTACAAAGTAGCAGGAAAACTTCCTTGCAAGGTGAACAGTCTTTTTACTTTTACTAAATCAGCCCCTATGTCTCTGCATCAATATAGCATTACAGGTATTTTAATTGTCAAAGCATATTTAAAATTAATATCATTTTCCTATCTTATTGTATGATGGCACACACATACCAATATATGTATATACAGTATATTAACTGGTATAATTTTTTTTCATGAGCAGACCTTTCCAGCAATCTTTTCAACAATTTAAAGTACAAATATAACAAGAATAGAAAATATCAAAGTCATTTTGCTGAATTTCCTTCTTCTTGACTTATGTAGCCTGCACTTTCACTCATTAGCCATAAGACCCAAGAGATCAAAAACCTAATGAAACATGAATTCACACAGTGAGAGATAAATACATAGCTTTGCTGCATGTAAAAGTAGATTTCCAATATAAATTGTGCATTCTAAGTGTTTTACATGGATTCATTGTTTGTCTGTGTTTATAAAACGCAGATAGCAATGCATGGAGGTTATAATACTGCAAGCAATAACCATTATTGACAAATAATTTAATGCAAATTAAATACTGGGATTATTTAGATGCATCCTAAAAACTGGTAATAAAACCTTACTCAACAAACGGTTATGTAAATTATCATCCACAGATACAGTATATATGAAGTGGATTTAAAGCTGAACCCCAGTCAATCACAAAATCTACTTAGTTTATTCCCTACTACCAGCAAGGGTTTTCCAGCTCTCCACTCCTAGTATGTGGCTGGGCCTCTGATATCCTCAGCAGCATTATAAAATACATATATAATACTTACCCTTACCAAACTATTATTACTGGTATTTATATAGCGCCGACAATTTACGCAACGCTTTACACGATTGCACATTCACATCAGCCCCTGCCCTCAAGGAGCTTACATTCTAAGGTCCCTATCTCACATGCATATATATGAAGGCCACTTTAGACAGGAGCTAATTGACCTACCAGCATGTCTTTGGAAACCCACGCAAGCACAGGGCGCACATGCAAACTCCTTGCAGATAGTGACTTGGCCTGTATATGAACCAGGGACATTCAGTGTTGCAAAGCAGAAGTGCTAACCACTATGCCACTGTGCTGCCCAAATTCACTGCATTCAGTCCTTGTTCTTTTCACAGCTAGATACATGGCCAAAATCTTTGGCTATCTATCTGACCCTTCCAGGTTTGTCAAATGCCTTTTCTTCCTGCTGATTGCTGTAGCTCCATCCCTCCCCGGCAGTTAAATCATTAGCATGTTCCTGCAGCTCTGAAGACACACACTGGAAATGTAGTACTGGTGGTGGTGGGGGACCAACAGTTAAATGCTTATAGCGCTAAGGCCCCGTTCACACTGAGCGATTTATCGCGTGGTAATTCCCGCGATATCGCGGCTATTTACCGTGCGATATCACTCTCCAATGATTGGCAATGGGGCAAAGGGTCCTGCTGTCGTGGGTCATGCGTCGCTACAGCAGGACCCTTTTTGGAGCGGATTTTGCCACGATTCTAGCTTGCGCAATGCAAATTGCACGACAAACGCGCGATTTGTGATTCGCGCAGTGTGAATGGGGCCTAAAGGGCACATTAGTGACATCACAGTGGGAAAGGGGGGCGCAGGCTTCTGACACATCCAGAGGTGTCAGTTGCAAAATGTTCTAGCTGTGGGCAAAACTGTGCAAAAGAGTAAAGAATGCAATATTGATTGTTTGTATGGCTATGCCCAGATATCTTTATGATTTTTTTATTATGGAGAAAATCGGAAGCTTTCATTAAAGGGTCAAATGTATTTCAAAGAAAATTAATTTAGATGTTCCTTACTTACTTTAAGTGCTAATGGGGTTTTGATGACCATGAGTTTTCCAAAATTTCTTAAGCAAAGGAATTAAAATGCTCCAATCTAGCTACATAGGAAGTGGGGGAAAGGTGAATGGTGATGTAGTAAGAAATTAGGACAAAACAAATTACTTGTGGGGAGGAGAATGAACTCCATTGAATTTTAAGAACAAGGGATGAACTGCTGCAATCGGTGTGTTCTGAGCGAGGGAGTGGACTCCACCTTAATATTATACTTATATTTTTAAAGTGAACAAGAGTTTAATATCATTCACTGTGCCTGGGCCAAGGTCAAGATCCTCCTAATGCCTGGAGTCATGTTTGCTGAGGTAATTGTGGACCAGAACCAGCAGAAGCCAAGTATTTTATTGTATTCCTATTAGAATTGCATAGGTTAGGCACTAGGTTAGGTATAGCTGAAATAGATAGCGAGTGCATGTGTGTATGTATGCATATTTTTATTGCTCTGTTTTATATTTTTTCCCTGTAACTAAAGTGTAGTTTGTTTGTACACAATTTTTGTTTAGTAAAAATCTATTATTATTAGCCAGATGTCCTTCCTTCGCATGGCACCACAATATTAAAATGTATTTTATTTTACAATGCTGTCTTGAATTACATTTTTGTATCTAAATTTTTTTTATTTTTTAACTAAATAGTTTTACATTTTAGTGGAGACTGCCGGATGTGTGAGACTTCATAGCATGAAGGAACAGCTCAGAGCTCTGAAGGAAGATCTTACTGCTGGGGTTCCTATAAGTTTTTAAAAAGCCAGTAGGTCATTTAGACAAAACTGCCCAAATATTATTAAACTATTTGTTTTCTGTACCTAAAGTTGGTATTCTAGCACACTTCTGCTCAAAGCACACAGCTCACCAGGCAGCCAGTTGCCAGGTTTGGTCAGAATCAGATAACCTATTCATAACCTATGTAGCCCCTACATGAGTTGCTACAGGATCAAATACATGGCTGCTTGTAATTAGTTATTCACTACTGTGCAGCCTGTAATACAGAGAGGCTTGTGGGGACACAGCGCGATCCAGTACAGTGGGGGAACTGCAGCCTGGATGACCATTCACATCCTGTGACCGGGAGACTGGCTGCAGCACTGCACCCTATGTTTCATTGAGGGATATCCAGAAAATGTTCTTTACCATCATCCACTGAACAGAACCTGCATCCACTGTGTGACAACAGTGGCAAGGACCAAAGGGAGTTGGCTATAGAAGACATGGATGCCTGCCTCTTACTGATAGACTGAACAACTACGGAACAAGCCCAGGATCTGCTGAGAGGCCTTTGGCCATTTGTATTCATCACAATCAACTACTTCAGTGACACAGTATGGGCCCCAATGATGACTAGCCTAGACTATTGCTACTGGCCAGTAGTATAGAGAGTTGGGGGATATTTGGGACTGAGTCATTAGCAACTCAGTATTTAAAGTCAGAGACAACTACTTAGATAGCTCAGTACTGTATATTTTAGAACCTGTGTATTCCAGCAGCTCCTTCAGGGGTGAGCACTACACCTGATCACAATCCTACACTGTAGGCTGAGGCTCCATCCAGGAATGCATTTACTCTCCATGCTGCCTCAAAGCAAGTTTCCAAAATGCGCCCCCCTCCCCGCCATCCCCCCCCCATGGAGAATGCCAACCAGATAGCGGGGGTGGCAGGGTTAGTTTGATTTTTTTTATTGTTTCTTTTTTTTAAACTTTTTTATCACTTTTTTTTTTTTTAGCAAGTAGTCTTTATTAAAGTTTTATCAATACATGACAAGAAGGCAAATCAGCCTGTCCCCTACGGAGTACAGACGTAAACTTATAATATACATCCTTAACAGGACATGACATAAAATAGTGTGGTATTACCAAAGGTATCAATGTACAATATTACCATAATAAACAAAGGCAGTTGTTTACAAGACATTAGTTTGGGGTAACCTGGGTTTGACTCGTGAAAAACTAGCGAGGAAGCCTCGCATTCACCTAATGACATCTCAGGATGTTTTGAGTTTGATATGGTCGGGGTGGGACTACAAGAATCTAGAGGGGACTAAATTGAATTAGATTAGTACTAGGAAGGATCAACAGAAGGCATCAAAGCAAGACAAGGGAACATTAGAGTACATTAAAGAACATCTAGGGCACCTAGGGATCCATCTAATTTGGTGGTGTGGTACCAAACCGTATCCTTGAACAGTGTCATCACCTCTGTCAGCTGTGTTGGTGATAGGGTTGACACTATAAATGAGGTCCAAGTGGTAAAGAATTTTTCTGTGGAAGAGCTATTATAGTGGGCATCAAGTTTATCTAGTAGCATCAGTTTGTTAAGTAGGTCAGTAAGGTGTTTCAATGGGGGGGGTCGTCGACAGCCAGTTCGTTAATATGGCTTTTTTAGCTGCGAGGATGCATAAATGCTCCCAGCGGGAGAGGGATTTGGCTGTCGGTACTCGCGAGGCTCCAGGTGCATGGAATAGGCACATGGCTGGATCTCGGGGTCGGTGTGCCCTTGATGTGTATTCATGAAAAATAGTACTCGTTCCCAAAATTGTTGTATAAGGGGACACAGCCAGAGTAGATGTTCCAGGTCTGGGGATGTGGCCTGGCATTTAGGACAGGAGGTGCCAGTCCGGGGGAGTGGGCCTATATTTTAAGTTGAAGGCATAATACGCTCTGTGTATGATTTTAAACTGGAGTTCTCTACATGTTTCACTAATGATGGCTTTCCTTACCAAAAGCCAGCCGGAAAGTATCATGTCGTCCGCTTCCTCCGGTGGAATCTGTAGAAATCGTGCCCATCTAACTATTTGCTTGGAATAAGTAACAGGAGAGATTGCATAGACAGTGGAGTGGATAGTGTGGACAATGGTTGATAAGGGCATTTTTGCTTCTGGCGATGATAACAGGGTCCGGAAGGGGCATGGAGAGGGCAATGACCAAGGTAGTGATGGATTTGCGCATATTGGAGGAAGTGAGTGCCGGGAATTTGCTGCATGTTTTGCAGTTCCTGAAAGGTTTTACATAGGCCACTGGGAGTCAGTAAGTCCTCGATCTTGGCAATGCCTTTGTTCTTCCATTTAGGAAAGACTTTGGATTAACAGCCCGGGGGGAATGCAGGGGAGGATGTAATGGGTAGTAGAGGGGAAACCACCCCTGGGATCTTTTAAATGTTTCTAACTTCCCTCCAAGTGAGGATGGTGTCACGTAATAAGATGTTACCCTTGATGGCCGGGGGAAGCGTTCTACAAGGGGTATGGATAATACCAGATAGGGACCAAGGTGCCACCGAAAGTAATTCTAGTGTTGTGTTCGTGAAGTATGAAGTGTCATGTAGCCAGTCTCTAACGTGTCTAAACAGGCTCACTAGATTGTACAATCTGATGTTCGGGATATTGGCTCCCAAATATTGCGTGGGATATTGGAGTTTATGGAGCGCTATCCTTGGGCGTTTTCCCCTCCATATGAATTTAGAGAAGGCTGTGTGCAGTACACAAGGGATCCCGCACATCCCAATGGCAGCTGAGAACCCCCATTTCGTGTGCACCTTACTGTATAGTTGGTGACAAATTGTTGAGTGCGTTTGTCATTTGTTTTGCTTGACTGATTTGGTGCAGTGATGCATGGGGGTTCTCAGCTGCCATTGGGATGTGCGGGATCCCTTGTGTGTTCCTGTGCCTTTAAGGGAGGTCGCGCTTCCTCCTGACAAACCTGCACCCAATTTGAAATCTTCTGCCCCCATGTGCTCCAAGATGGAGACTCTCAGTTTAGAGTTAGGACCGCACTATAAGAGGTGCCTTGGCGCGGCTGTGGGGCTTTCACATTTTCTGCAGAAGACGTGTATCCAAACCTCTGTTATTAACCTTAGTGGTGAGACAAGTTTTTTTACATGCTGACTTGTGAGTGTGCCATGATACCTTTCTACTGTATCTTGGTAGAGGGACCCCAATATTGGGGCAATGTCAGGGGAGAGCATACGATAGAATTCAGCAGAAAATCCATCAGATCCCTGGGGCCTTAGCGCATGGGGAGTGTTTGATGACTTCTTCTATTCCTAGTGGCGATATGTCACGGTTGAGGGAGGCAAGATCTTCCTCGTTTAAGGAAGGTAAGGAGACGGAGTCTAGGAAGGAGGAGCCCGTAACCTCATCCCCCTGCTCATGTTTACACAGGTTTTGGTACAAGTCTCTAAAAATTTTGCAGATGGAAGAAGATTCGGAATGCAACTTGCCCTCCTCATCTAACAGGCGAGTGATATATGTGGGTGCTGTTTTTCCTCTCGCTAGATTCGCCATAAGTTTCCCTGATTTGTTCCCAAATTTGAAAAGGTCTAGGTCTTTGGGTGATCTTATGAGTGTTTCAAGTTGGCGCAACCAGTGGTCACAGTCTTGTTTAGCTGATAACCAAGTTGCTCTAGTGATGGGTGTGGGGCCCTGTTTATACTCAAGATAGGTGCGTCTGGCTGCCGTGGTTGCCTCCACGTATCTACTCCTGATCAATTTTTTTCTAGAGGTAGCATATGCAAGAATTCTTCCCCTTAAAACCGCTTTAGCAGTTTCCCAGAACAAGGCATGGTTAGCCAGGTGCTCAGAATTATCAGACGCGTACTCATCCCACCATTGTTTAAGCTTACCCTGAAAGGTATCATCGTGTGCTAGATAGGAAGGAAATCGCCAAATGGTGGGATGAGTAGGCGCCCCAATATTTTGAACCGTTAATAAAACAGGAGCATGATCTGGGATGACAAGATCTTCCACCTCGGCTGAGACCAGGTGAGGCAGCAAAGTTTGGGCAGCAAAAAATAAGTCAATGCGTGACAGCATGTTGTGAGCATGTGAAAAATGGGTGAACTCTCTGCCCAAGGGGTGTAAATACCTCCAAATGTCCTGTAATCCCGTGGATTCAATCCAGGTGGATATCCTGAGGGTTGTCTGACGTTGAGGAGTAGGGCATCTCTCGGGAGTGGTCCTCTTGAGGAGTTGGTACTGCGTTAAAGTCACCACCGATCAGGAGAGGACTGTCAGAGTGTCGGGAGGAGAGCCTTCTGGCTAAGTCATCTAGAAACGACCGGTTGCCATTGTTGGGGCCATAGATATTCCAAAGTTCCAACGTTTGCTTTCCCAGTTGGAGCGTCAGGAAGGACCATCTGCCTGATTCTTCATCGCACTGATGATCGATGACGGTGTGGGGGTAAGGACTTACTGATGAGCGTGATGACCCCCGCCGATCTGCCTGAAGCCGAGGCTCCTATGGCGGTGCCCACCCAGGATTGATGCATACTGAATATGTCTGTGTCTTTGAGATGAGTTTCCTGTAGGAGCGCTACATCTACTTTCTGACGTTTAAGGTGACGAAGGATCTGGCGTCGTTTGCTGGGTGATTTTAATCCCTTGACGTTCCATGTGACTATGTTCAGGGTGGGTCCCATATGTGTGGTGGAGCATCATGTAATGCATAAGGAAGCATGTATACATAGTGGAGAGGTACACATTCGGGTGTCCCAGTGCCCCCGAAGTGACCATTTATTGTAGTCCCAGGAGAGAGAGAGCCCTTCAATAAGGATGGGAGAACCTCCCATTTGGAATCATCGGACAGGTGTTGGCCCTCGAGGTGTAGAATACATAGTAGGTCGATGTAACTTAGGTGAATGCGAGCTTGAGCGAACAAAAGCAATAAACAGTCAAAGGTAACTTGAAGAGCAACAAGGAAAAAAAACAAAAACATCCAGTCAGCAACAAGGTCAAGCAAGTGGAGGGATGGGGCGTCCCCGTCCCGTTTCTCGGTGTTGCATTGAGCGCACTTTTCCCGCACTGTGCAGCAATGAGTGTAGAGCCATTCAAGTAAGAAGTAGAGAACAGTGCAGGGTGTGCAGGTAAATGTTTGTATCCAGAGCACCAGGTGCATTTTAGCACCAGCCAGTAAAGAAAGAAATAGCCGCCGTGCAGCTAGGAGTTAATCATGCTTTTTTCTTCCTTGGAGGACTTTTCATCGGGGATGAGGATGTTGGCGCATCCCAGGAATCCAGGATTCTCTGAGCTTGGGTGGCTGAGGTAAAGCTCCATGCCTTACCATCAGTGGTAGTGAAGCATAGTACTGCAGGGTACTGCAATGCAAACTTAATGCGTTTGTGAACCAACGCCTGGCATACTTCATGAAACATTTTCCTTACTTTGGTCGTTGCAGCAGAATAATCCGCAAATAGGAGTAGTCGCAGGCCATCCACTACCAGGTTGCGCTGCGTGCGATATGCTTGGAAGATGGTTTGCTTGTCATAATAGTCTAGATAACGTACTATGACTGGTCTCGGCTTGTTGTCATCTCTGGGTGGGCCTAATCTGTGCGCCCTTTCCACCCTGCAAAGGTCAGGAAGGCCCAAAGCTTTGGGTATTATTGTAGAGCAATAATGACGTAGATCAATCGGTTTCACAGCTTCTGGGATGCCAATGATTCTCAGATTATTGTGGCGTGATCTATTTTCTAAGTCCTCCACCTTATCTTGTAAAGCATGTAGTTGGTTAGTGATAGCTGTATTATTGCGTTGTATGTCGACTGCATGGTCTTCCAGTTCGCCCACCCGCTGCTCCATGGCTTGTATGCGTTGCGTCTGGGCCTCTAAGGTGGCGTTCAATTTACCCATGTGGAGCTGTAAAGTGTCAGCAATTATGGCCACCATATCAGCTTTCAGGCATTTAGTGACTTCTGATACTATTTGCCTGTAATCTAGGGCTGGGAGCGTTGGTGTGAGCTGTAATGACTCTGCAGCCTCGTGTGTGTCTTCCTGCTGCATCGTCTCAGGCGTCATTTTGGATGTGGCATTGTCATCTGAGAGAGGGTTCGTTAGTGACCTGCGGGCCTTCGGCTGGCGATCGAGATAGCGATCCATGGTCGGGTGAGTATCGGGGCTGAACTGGCTGTCAGCTTTGGTCGGTTGTCGCTCCGGGACGAAGACGGACCGAGGTAACGGGACGGAGCTCGGGGCCGCTCGTCTACCTCATTAGGCGCCGGAACCGGAAGTCTTTTTTTTACTTTTTAAAATTTTTATTTATCTTGTCATCTTTTACTTTTTAATTTTTTTT
>NW_017306485.1:72624-113384 GCF_000935625.1 Nanorana parkeri
GTGCAGGGGAGGGAGGGGGGCAGCGGGGGAGGATGGACAGCCTGCAGTCTGATTACAAGTGATCTTGGCGAAATCGCCAAACAAGTGGTTTCCCTCGTTCTACATTTAGCCCTGCTTGTGCAAAGCAGGGCTAAATGTAGAAAACAAATTACCACCCGGTGCCCGGAACTCCATGTCCCGGGCGTCGGGAGACTTCAAAGCTGTGCCGACCCGAGGACGGGCCTCTGTGGCCTTGTCGGAAATCCGGCCCTGGCTCCATCCCAGCAACAGGTGGAATTAATCAATCTACCAGACGTAGAGAAAAAAAACTACAGAACTCAGAGCAATTGATGCCCAGGCTGACTACAATCCAGAAATAAACACACTAAATTAAATAGTGACACACCTGCAAACGGCAGGGTCACTACACTAATAAATGTCTGTGTCATTGTTTATATATAGGTGTGTAATTTATACTGTATGTATTTGGATTTACTTGCTATACATCTTTTGTACTGTGTTTACACCAGTGAATCTATAACCCTGATTCATGAAGTTGCTAAGTGGCACTTAACCTTCGTGGCGGTATTCTGTACCCTAAGCCTTAACCCCGAGCCACACTCGGGAATACACAGCGTGTCTCTTACCTTGTCCCTCGAGCCGCGCTGTGTCCTCCGGCTGATACCGGCATCCGTCTTCCGGGTTCCGCCCCTTGCGAGCGTCCCCGTCGCAGAAGGGTGGAACCGGCGGGAGATTCAAAAGTAAAAAAAACTAAAGAAAACCGAAAACAAATAGAACGAAAAATGGAAAAAAAAAAAGAAAAAATCATACCGCCAGGGAGGTTAAAGCAGGCCCTGCATTGGATAGCTTTTTACATTAAGTCCATGCATGCTAAGCAATATATAGGTGGGTGTAACACTTAATGATATTAGTTACCTCTCACAGAGATCATGGTACTCCTAAAAACTCCTGTATCTTACATAGTCACTTTTTTTAGGCATCATTCAGGTTCAGCAGTTACTGAACTGATGCCGCCTCAGAGGTGATGCAATCATTTCAGTCTTGGTGCATGTGCAGATCTTGGCTGTAATCACAAATGTCTGACATAGATTGGCCCCTGCTGCACCTTATACCTTGGAACTTGCTGCAAACTTACAATATTGCAGTGTAATCACCGGTGGATGGGGGGGCGGGATTGCTTCCTCCTGCGATCAGACTGATGACATAATCTCAGCATAGGCAAAGTCACTTGACTGGTGCCAAGGATATCAATCTCGCATTTTTTTGTATATCATGGGACTTTTCAAATACTATATTAGTGACACACATACACAAAATTTGTTGGAACTGCTTTTAATTAATGTAATTAAAAGAAGAGGATATTATGAAGATATTGTATATGTGTGTCATTGTTATAATGCCTGAAATTTCAATTTTGATATACAAAAATACAAGGCTTATTATTGGGGCTGGTAATGATTACAAATTTCCTGTTCGATTAATCGAAAATTTTTTTAATCGATTAATTATAGCGCACATACAGATCCAACTACATTTTCCTATAAAAGGATGTGTACTCACTGGCCCAAGCAGCTTCATCAGGTAATGAAGGGAAGGGGGAGGAGTCCAAAGACGTCACGGACATCGACGTCACCGGACTCCTCCCCCCTTCCCTTCATTAGCCGACAGCCACTTGGGGAAGGGGGAGGAGTCCGGTGTTGTCGATGTCCGTGACGTCACCGGATCTCCGTTGGAAGACCCGGAAGCCGGTGGAGAGGTGAGTACGGATCAAAAGAACTTTGATCGATCAAAATAATTTTGATCGATAAAAAAATTACCGATTAATCAAGGGATTAATCGTTAATTTCCACAGCCCTACTTATTATTATTGATTATCACGGTGCAACTAATCAGCTGCTACTAGAATATGCAATATTATATGTTATTGACCTTTCCTCCAAGAAAAAGTCAACAAACAATATGAATAATAGAGATTTAAACAGTCATTTGTGTCTGTAACATTCAAGGATTTTGTTATAATGTGCCTGTTTACACATAGTTTACAAAAGAATAGCAGTTCATTCGATTTTCAGACAATGTCACTGCTTAGTTACAGTCTTGACCCTGGCCACCTACTGTTTGTTTAATGTTATTATTCCATTTCAGTTTGAGCCTTCCTTTTGCTCAGGTACCTTGATTGTGTCCTCTTTGGTCATTTGTACCACTCGACTGATATAGTACATCCTTATTAATTGGAATTGTACTACTCTGTTTGCAAAGAGAGAAGAATATATGGCCAACTTGGTCTTCTCTAGTTCTTCATTCCTCCCTATGAACCCCTTTTCAAGGATCAGTTTAGTGTTAATGCTGTGGCTGTTGCGGTATGATCTTTTTGCCTGTCCTGCTATTATGGTTGATGCTAACTATCAGATACATAAAACTCCTAACCTGCTCCACCACTTGTCCTTTAAGATGAAATAAATAAGTTATCTCATTTCTAGCTATTGTCACAGTTTTTCTTCCCGTCTGTCAAATATTTCTTCTAAATGTGTTTGCGTCACAGGTAAAGGCATGGTACACAGTGATACGGGGCCAAACACATGAAAATGTATGGGAAAGTAACAGTATCATAATGTGACCTTAGTTACTTTAAATATCACGTAAGGTTCATTGATTCATGTGGTATTAATGCCATAAATACAGATAAGATGACACAATGAAGACTGAAGTTATATCAGCTAAATACAACAGAGCAAGTGTAGTGTTTTGTAGTGCAAAGCTATAGATATGTTTTAAATAAATGTAGAAGAAGAAGAGTGAGATACTCACATAGTTAGGTTGCAAGAAATGCCCCAAAAAGCATAGGTGCAAGACAGCAGGGGCACCCAGGTGGAAGAAATTTTCTTCAATTCAGACTTTTATTCCATGAAACACACACATTGCTATCACAGTGTCAACGCGTTTCATTGTTCTGAGATGGTCACTTCTTCAGGAGGGTGTAATGAGACACTTTAGGCAGAGTGGTAGCGTCACACAGTCACACACGCCAGGAGATGCTACCACTCTGCCTAAAGTGTCTCATCACACCCTCCTGAAGAAGTGGCCATCTCAGACCTACGAAACACGTTGAGACTGTGATAGTGTCAGAGACCTGCTGCTTCTGCGCATGCGCCAAGCCGGGGTTCCCGTAATGAGCCTGTGCGCATGCGCGCGCCAAGGACTGTCTGCGGAAGAACGTTCTCCAAAAGGCTCACAGGAAGTGATGCTCTCCAAAAGGCTCACAGGAAGTGATGCTTACAAAAGACTCACAGGAAGTGATGCTATCCAAAAGGCTCACCGGAAGTGATGCTATCCAAAAGGCTCACAGGAAGTGATGCTATCCAAATCATTTCCTTCACTATTTAAACCCAGACTCCACACCTACTCATGGCTGGATTCTTCAACCGCCCTGACGTCTCCTGATCCTTGTTTCCAGTACCATTGATTATCAACCCGGATTGACTTTGACCTTGTTTGCCTGCAGCCTGCCTTTGACCTCGGAACGTTTGACCATTCTTGTTTGCCTATACCCTTGACCTCGGATTGCTTCACTGCCTACGCAGGACTGCCTACGCCGTCTCCTTTTGTACTTGCTCTGCCTGCTCGGTGTGACCTCGGCCTGTTGACCTCGGATATCAAGATTTACAAGACCCTGCCGCAAAACCAAGGAGTGGCCTGCACGATGGAACCGCCTCTGGCCCTCCTGCCACTCACTGTCTATAAGGACTCTGTCCCCAATACCAGAGTCCCTAGGACACGAGCTGCAAGGGAAGCCTCCTCCTACATCCAGTCTCTGCACAGGTACGTGATAGATAGTTAGATGTGTGTTTCATGGAATAAAAGTCTAAATTGGAGAAACATGATAATTTCATTTCTTCCACCTGGGCGCCACTGCTGTCTCGCACCTACACTTTTTGGGGCATTTTTGTCTCATCTCTCCAATCACCTAATTTAATAACTATTTGGAGCATAAACTGTCTGTACTGTCCCATGCCATGACAATTCAAGAACAAAAGTTGTGCACTACAACTATACAGATATTTCTCAAGTTAGATCCTTTGATAAGTGAAGGCAACCTTCATCTATTAAAGCATATCTAAAGTCAACATTTTTTACAATGTTTAAAGGAACAGGGAATGGTTCAAACACCTGTCAATTTTTTTGTTGCTGCCCCCATTGCACAAATTATCCTTCACTTTAAGTCTTAAGAAACAACAGTAATTAAGAGATGATCTGAAAATAAGGGCAATCTTTTCTTAGTTGTCACCGGAACAAGTGTCCTGATTGGAAGATATTGCTTCTATTCCTGTTCAGTGACAACTAAAAATATAGATTTTTACTCACTTTCATTCAGACAACTACTCTATCCAAAATTAAAAAAAATAGACATACTTTACAGTGGAACTGAACTCTTGATGCTGTTCCCAAAAAAGGCAGACCAAGGGCAAAGGACTAATCTCCAGTATTGCCTGTGCTCTGCCTCAGTTGATCTTTCCACTATTACTAACTTAGCATGCCTTGTTGTACACTTTGCCTTTGTCTGGAAGTGGCCATCTTGGTAAAGGCAGGGCTTACCTCCTCATGTCAGAGCCTACAGCAAGAACAGTGAACAGTACTGTAGTGAAATCACCAGATCTTACTCTAAATCTCCTGACTCTAGGCACAGGAGGGCCTAGACATCAACACAAACCAGGGGGTCCACCGCTATTTTCAGTGCACAATTAACATTTCTAAATATTCCCTATAATATAGCAAATCCTCACTTTTTGAGTTCAGTTTCACTGTAAGCACTGACCGCTAACAGTACACAGAAGACTCCAAAGAGGTTAGCAGGTTCAGTATGTGCTACCACTAGCTCTATTCGCTAAGCGGAACAAAGAGTTAGTAATGCAATAAAATATTAGTAAAATGTCCATTAACTTGAGTTGTCTCTCTGCATTCAATTTATTTTGTTCAATATCTACATCATGGAATAAAGATACAGCTCTATGCTTTGCCTTTTAACATTCTTTAAGGGCTCCTAACCCTTTTGAGACATATTAATATATTGTCCATGAACCAGCCTCACAATCCATTATATCATTTTTCATTATTAGCGTACATATATGACATCTATTATCCATAGATCTGTTAACCAGAAAGTAATAGGAACCAGAGAGAAAAAATAACTAATTGCTGATTTCAACAATAATAATGGAAATTCTTTAAGTAATAGTTAGCCAGTATTAACTCCTAAAATCACCGCAAGTACATTGAAAATATATTTATTGAGGACTGGGACATTAGACTTAAAGGAGAACTATGAGGTGAGTGCTTTTCACTCACCTCATAGTTCTAGCCGACCTGTGACAATGAGACTGTCACAATAGTGAAGCCTTTAGATAATTTAGTATATTTTTGACATGAGTTACAAAAAATTAACTCATCTGGAAAAATCCAAACTCCCAAGCATTCAGACAATACCCATCATATCTGTGCTTCATTTTAATTACTTTAACATTGTCTCTAAATTATTGAAATAGAAAGGAAATGTGAGACTTGGACAGAATGTAGATATTCTAATATAACTGATAATTAGTAGTCGGATGGAGATTAGAAAGCCTTGTTGTGGACTCTGAACTCTATTTTCAAGCATAAGAGTCCATGGATTTAACCAAAAATAATACAAATAACAATAAAACAATTTATACAACTTGATAATCCAGTAACAAAAGTCTTTCAAGCATGTATGCTTGCTACCAATCCTACCAGCCTAGGCCAGTAATTTTAAGATTTGTACCCAAAAATAGTGTGGACAACTAAAAGAGCATCATTTTCTTCTGATAACAATGCTGAGGGAAATTGTGTCACTGTATTGAGAAAGTACATCATATGAGCATCTTCAATAAGCAAGTTTTCAAACTTCTAGATCGATATGGTTATTAGTTGTGGGATAGAACTTACGGAAATTCAATATAGAATGATGTATTTATATTTACCTTTTGACCATAGATACCCTATATGGTATTTTGTTGTCCCTGTCTTAATTTAATTTTATTAACCACAGTGACAACAACAAACGCTGCTAATTTCTATAAGCAATGTAAATTTCCAGATCTTATCCTGTATGAGAAACATGTTTGATATATAATACAACCCCAATTGTAAAATCTACATAAAAACAGAATGCAATTATTTGCAAATCTCATAAACTCATATTTTATTCACAATAGCAAACATATCAAATGCTTAAACTGAGAAAATGGACCATTTTAGGAAAAAATTAGGAAAAAAATAAGGTAATTTTAAAAGTGATGGCAGCAACGCATTTGAAAAAAGTTGGGACTATGTTTACCACGGTGCACCCTCCCTCTTCTTTTAACAACACTCTGTAAATGTCTGGGAACTTAAGAGACCAGTTGCTAGAGTTTTGGGAAAGGAATGTTGTCCCATTCATGCCTGATATTGGATTCTAACTCCTAAACAATCCTTGGTCTTCTTTGTCATATTTTATGTTTTAAGATGTGCCAAATATTTTCAATTGGTGAAAAGTCTGGACTGCAGGCAGGCCAGTTAAGCACCCGGACTCTTCTATGCTGTTTTCATAGATGCAGTATATGGTTTACAATTGTCCTGCTGAAATACGCAAGGCCTTCCCTGAAAAAGACTTCATCTACATGGGAGCGTATGCTGCTCTAAAACCTGGATATATCTTTCAACACTGATGGTGTACTAATGCACTTCCAAACCATCAGAGATGCAGGCTTTTGAACTGTGTGCTGATAACAAGCCGAAAGTTTCCTTTCCTCTTTAGTCCGGAGCATGCAGAGCCCATGGTTTCCAAAAAGAATGTCAAATTTCGATTTGTCTGACCACAGAACAGTTTTTCACTTTAAAACAGACCAATTTAAATGAACTTTGGACCAGAGAAGATGGCGGCGTTTCTGGATCATGTTCAGATATGGTTTCTTCTTTCCATGATAGAGCTTTAAATTGCATGTTTGGATGGCATGGCAAACTGTGTTCACAGACAGTGATTTTTGGAAGTATTCTTGAGCCCATGCAGTGATGTCCATCACAGAATCATGCCTGTTTTTAAGGCAGTGTCATCTGAGGGCCTGAGGATCACATGCATCCTATATTGCATTTTGGCCTTGTCCCTTGCACATAGTTTTTTCCAGATTCTTGCAATCCCTTGATGATATTATGTACTATACATGATGATATATTTACATTCTTTTCAATTTTACGTTAAGGAACATTATTCTGAAATTGTTCAACAGCTTTTCACAGATTTGGTGAACCTCAGTCCATCTTTACTTCTGAGACACTCTGGGGGTGATTTACTAACCTAAACACACGCACGCACCAGGTGCGTGTGATTTTTACACAGCAAAGCATATTTATTAACCAAAAAGTCTCTATAAGCATGTTTCCACTAATGCCATATATGGAAAAATCATGCACATGATGCATATATAATGCTGCTTCACAGTTTAGACAAAAATAGTTAGCTCATGCATTTACATTCCTGCATTCATCAACGCAAGCAACACAATGTAGAGCTAATTTACACAACATCACCTTGCAATTCAGGGCAGGGCTTTGCACAACACACCTGCTGGGTGTGTACACACTACAAAGGTGTTTAGATTCCACCCATAGATCATGCTGGGAGGGAACACACTACAGAGGTGTATACATGTCCGTGGTGTGTTTATAAGGTTAGTAAATCAACCCCTCTGACTCTCTAAGATGCTCTTTTTATACCCACTCAAGTTACTGACCTGTTGCCAATTAACCTAATTAGCTGCAAAATGTTCTTCCTTGTTAGTTCCACTCACTTTGACAGCTTTTTGTTGCCCTGTCCCAACTTTTTTGAAATGTGTTGCCGCCATTAATTTCCAAATTACCTTATTTTCTTCTTAAAATGGCCCATTTTCTCAGTTTAAACATTTTATATGTTTTCTATTTTCTATTGTGAATAATATGTGAGTTTATGAGATTTGTAAATCATTGCATTTTTTTCTGTGAAGATTTGACGAAGCGTCCCAACTTTTTTAAAATTGGGCTTGTATAATAATAAAATATAAAATGCAATCTTAATGGCAATGACATAGACAATAATGAAAGTTTACAATTCTGTTAATAATACTTTTGTTTCATTAAAAGCTAAGAAAAGGGCTAGCAGATACATTTTTTCAGGCTTTTTGATCTTAGAAGATGAATTTGTTTGGCTACAAACAGGTAGCATTTCAAGCAGCAAAGTTCCTGGCACTGAAGCTGGCGAAAAAAGGTTATAAACTAATAACGTAGTTTGATCAATGCCAGGTTTACAGTCAAAAGAGTCCAGTACATGGCGCGATTACAGATAACAAGGATACAAATTCTCTGCTGGGAACTCTAATAAATGTAGTAGGAGCTTGTTGTAATAAAGAGCACTTGAAAATGGATGAGGTATAACAAAATTATTCATAAAGGGAAATGGAAAAGCATGTCATGCTGAGTGGTTACACGCACTTATAGGAAGCAGTAACAAGGTTATAGTACTAGCCCAAGCTCTCTCCTCTGTCTTCCGACCAGCACAAAGATGAAGCTGTTTTAATCTTTGGGAAACATGGCAGACAATGGAAAAGCAATGCCAAATATTTCTGCGGTTTTAAATAATTTAGAAACAAAACAGCAAGATCGGACGCCCCTCTGTCATTATAGCATGTAGATAACATATTTCTTTTGAAAATGTCTTTTCAGTTAGAAGCATTTGTATTTTTCTATGACAGAGGGACAACAAGCACAGAGTGCAATAAACTAACTAAGATTCTGTGATGTTTAAAATTTAAGAGCTAAAAGAAGTTGTTGCAGTGACATTGGAAGAAGATAAAAAAATAAACACTCAACATTCGTATACAGCCATGCATAACCTGAACAGGTTCAATTTAACATGACATATTTTGTAGCACAGAAAGTGGAATATTTGATTTTCCACAATTTATAAGGCATGTGCTTCAACAGTTAGTTTTTCTGCTATATGGTGACACTAATGTGCAGCAGCTGTTTGCGAAAAGTATAAATGCAGATGATTATATAAATGGAAGGCAAAATGATTATAAAGGCTTTGACTTGGTAAGTAGATCTTTTACGTTTTATTTCTTTCAAAGGAACAGTGACAAAGGATGAAAAAAAATTGAATGAGTTATTTAAATTTAAAGGACAAGGTATGTTTGTTATCTTGACCCATTCAGTCCTTTCCTTATCCCCCCAACCTAATCTAAGCATCAACCCCCTATCTAGGTGATTTCCTCAAAGCATAAGTGCAATAAAGAGCATTTAAAATAAAGTGTATTTATCCTTTTTGTCTACTTTGCCAACCTAACCTAAACCTGCCACCCATTTCCACAGATGCATATTTACCTTGATCCAATGTCCATGATTCCATTGTTTGTTTATGTGCAGTGTTGCAAGTCTTCACTGTCTGGACCACACCTGCATATTAGTGCTCCATAGACTTCTATGGGGCTATGTCCCAAGGCCAGAAATTATCAGAGATGTCTCATATAAGTCCATTAGGTTTTAATGTGCAGGTGTGGCCTGGACAGTGAGGACTTGCGGTGCTGGATGTAAACAAGCAACAGAACCATGGCTGCCATATCAAAAAAGCATGCATCTGTGGAGGAGGGAAGGTAGATTAAGTTAGGGACTGTACTTCTACTATTGAAGTATTTACGTCTATGGGGGGGCTACTGTGCAGGTGCATGCAGCTTCAGAAAAATTTCAGGAAGAAGGCTGTAAACACAGGCCTTCTCCCTAGTGGACTGGTAAGTAAGCACGGGATGTGGGTTAGATGGGGTGAAGGATTATAAACAAATATGAACTTGTCCTTTAAGAGATGACCATCAATTTGGCACCTCATCTGTGTATCTGATCCTTCTGTGCTTGACCCCAGCTTGCGACTTCGACCCCGATTACCAGCTCAACTCCATTCTGACCTTGCAACACGTGGTACTTCAGGTTCCTGCAACATCAGTTCCTGTGGACGCATTACCCTGATCAACGTACTGAAACCACAGACCACCTCATCAGCACGCATGTCTCCCAGAGTCCTTCTCTCTCCTGTTACCATCTCCAGGGAAGTTGGACTGGTGGTGCAAGAGTAGCCCCCTATTCAGCTCAGTCTCCAATCAGGTACGTGACAGTAGTATAATAACTAGTGTACTAGTGTGTAATAATGCTGTCACTGACATGTTTTGAGTTTCCGCACATTGCTTAGAGTAATCTCTAAGGGGAAACTCCCCAACATGAACACAGACATCAAGAAAAACCTAACAAAAGATATAACCCTTCCCCCATTCTAGACAAAACTAATAACAAATACTTTGGGTTGTAATTCCACTTTAAGCTAAAATAAGAGAAGTCTTTACAGAAAATAAAGTAGTCATCATGGTGGTGACCTGTCCCTTATTAGGTGGCTTAGTAGGTGGTTTAACTCAGACAAAGGGAGCTGAAAAGCAAGCTGTTATGTACAAAAACAACTAAAATTAAAAAAAACTGACACAAAAGCATTATAGCTCCCTTGTAACTAGTAGAAGTATCTGAAATTGTTCCTAATATGGAGCTGTCACATGACAGCTGAAAGTCTAATGAGTCTTACAGAAGGAGAATCCATTGTGCAAACCAATGTGAGCCAATGTGAGGAAGGAGGAGGAATTTAGTTAGATTTATAAGAGGAAGAGAGTTCAGAACGGTTATCATAAGTGATGTAGTAGTCCAAAAAGTGGGCAAAGAGATGGCAAAGAAATGCAGGCTTAGAAAGAATGTCCCATCTTTCAAAAGTTATGCAGACATAAAGCACAGCAGAAAAGAGTGGGTTACATGAGTATGTGCTTTAATTAACAACCTTTTGTAATAAATAAATTCTCTACAAATGTTTCAACTGTGTATTTGGCTGTTTGCTTGAAGGTCGAAACACTCCTTATATTGACCAATCTAATTTCAGCTGTCATTTTTAAATGTGGGTTAGAAAAAGACAAGCCAAAGATGGAGTTCAACCCTGCAATAAAAATTAAAAGAGGGAAAAGCCTAGCTGTGTTGACTAGCTCTGTCTATAGACACTAGCTCAATAGTGTTTTTATTGTGGGATTGGACCCCAGAGTGCATCTTCTATCCTTTGTTTGTGTGGAATATGGATTTTGACTGAGATAAACTAAAGAGAGAACCAACCCCGGGGGAACGGGGAAACCAAGCAAATTGGTAACCTGGAGCAAAGCTCTCCATAGTAACAGTCTGAAAAAGACAACTTGAATCATGCTTTTAGCTGCTATATACAATCCCATCATCTTTGGTTCTCAACAAACATGCTTTTTATGCTGTGTTTTTGTTCATTTTTAAAGTGATGCATATGGTAGTCTTGATATCAATGTATCTTTTTATAAAAGTATCATTTGAAGGACTTGCTAAAAGTGGATTGTAAATTATAAAAAAGCTCTGTAGTTGAGACAACTGGACACTCTAAAGTACCATTGAACTGGCATTATTCATACCACATAGAAATATACGGCTATGATGGAAAACGCATTTGCGAGCCAATAGCACTTAAATTCACACATCACATATTTGCTTCAATACTGAATAGTGAGTAAATGACATAATGTAATTTGTACCACTCTCTTATGACACCAAGCTTGGAGCAGCTTTTCAGTATTTTGTCCCCTTAACCATCCCTTTCATCTGGAGCCGAGACCTGTCTACAATAACAGTACATGTAAATTGAATTTTGGTTAAAACATTAATTTTTAATAAGCAAAGAATGCATTTGATGTACTTACTTAATTCAGCAACAGCACTTTGAGGCTTTGGAAATGATTCCTAAATTTGGATCATTTCAATATGCAGTGACAATTTAATCTTGTGGGGTTAGAGATCCAGCCTTTCAGCTGAAAGTAAGAATAGATATCCCAAAGCAAGAGAAGCCAAATAGCATTTAATCTGGTTCATCTGGCAGCAGAGAGCCTTGACTGCGGTTTCTACTCTACAAAGTGCATTAACGTGGCGAAACACATTAATGGGTCTAGCATAACTGTTGCTTGCACAGATACTCTGAGGACATCTGAAGGGCTTAACAGTGATAGGCATGTATTAATACTGACGTCCAGGGTCATCATCTGATATATGTAAATGAACATTTAGGCCAAGATCAAAGAGGAAATCAAGCTGTCCCTGTTAAAAAGAAAAGTTTCAGGAGTCACATATCTGTACAATATTTTCCATTAAAATATGTGTACTTCATATAGAGGAATACACGTTTACTTTCTACCCCAATGATAGTGCTGTTGAATTTTCTGTTTTCAGATGAGATTTTCCTTGAGCAAGCACAGAGATAGGTGTACTTAAAAAAAAATGCTCCTCCAACTGGTTGCTCAAATATGCTCTGATTCTCAAATTTGGAGAAGTAGCACAGGGGTGAAGTTAAGAGGGAGGCCATGAATTAAGAGGAACCTGCAACTTTCATTGTCACACACATAATGTAACAAAATCTACAAACAAAAAAGTATTTTGCAGTATTCAAGTCTGTGTATGTGGTGGAGGTATTGGTTTTCTTTTTACAGGCTTTTTAGCAGAGTGATAAAAATCTAGAATGAGGACACTTGCTACAGAAAACTGTCTAATAGAAGGTGTCCCCCATTCTGGAGAGATTTTCTCAGTGCTGAGAAATTGTCAGTGCTGGCACAGGCAGAGGCAGTAGAGGCGGTAAAACGAGGATGCAGTGGTAAGCAGAGAGGTGCCTTGCCCAAATAAGTTGAATGTAGAGTCTTCTACTTGGTAAAAGGTCCTGGGTAAAATGTGTGTTGATAATGTCTGAGTTTAAAATTCCTAAACTGTTCATGCTATCCAGGAAACATTGCAACTGTGTTTACAATACACCTGTCACAAACTTTGACAATTCAAACAGAGCATATGATGAAAAGGGTAAGCAGAGGTTACCTTTAAGAAAAACCCTATGTCAAAACAACAACAGATCCCAAAGTATAAGCTCAGTATAAAGTTGCATTAAACTCAACATTTATAGGAAAAATCAAAATTTGCATATCATTTTAGATGCCAACATCTCTGGATCTCCGATCACTTTGACATACACTTTTCAATAAAGGTAACCTGTACTCTGTATTTTGCATCAGGTAATCTGCAGTTATTCACTGAGTGTAAATATGACTGCTCAGCTGAGTACATACTAGTGTTTTACCGTGCTGCCCAGATCACTCTGTAATCTAAGAAACCTGGTTGGAAAAACCTGCTTTCTTCCTCAGCACAACAAGTATATGTGAGGACATTTTTAACGAGGGGTATTGCTGCTTCTCACCTATGCCAGCATAGAGCACTGAAGTAGAAATGGAAAGAGTGCATTTACACTTAGAGGAATAGTTATTTTAAGTCTGTGACGGCTCACATTCATCCAGGTCATGGTATACTGTATCTGTAAAAAAAAAGTCAAGGCAACTGGACTTACTATATTTTTCTTGAATACGTTTCACCTGTCATCCAAACACCTTTCTCAATTCAGAATGACTTGTACAGAAATTCTGGCTGGGAACGTCAAGTGTCCCTGGTTGCCAAGGTGCCATTATAATAGGAGTGCTGATCAAGCAAAGATAAAGTCGCAGCCACTCTGATACCCGGCACATGTGCAATGGCAATAAGGTTCCGGCACATGCGCAGTTAGTGTGTATATGTCACAGTGGCGTTCTGTGGTGGGTGTATATAAGGAAATACCAAAACACAGCCGTTTGCCTCCACAGATGTGTGCAGGTGAGCTCTCCTTTCCCACACCTAACAGTATTTCTAAGTCAGTAATACTCTGGATGGGGGGCATACTGTAGGGGGTAGATGTGGGGGAGGTCAGGATCTGCTGATGGTCTGACCGCTGTGGCTCACCCCCTCACTTATCTTTCTCTCCTCTCTCTCTCTCTCTCTCCCCTTACCCCTCTTTTCCCACTCTGTCCCCAGCTTTGTTACAATTATTAAGAGAAATCTATACAACTGAAGCACTGGATTATTAACTAGGTATGTCCCGATACTGATGCTAGCATCGGAATTGGGCCCGATACAGGGCATTTTGACAAGTACTTGTACTTGTCGAAATGCCCCGATACATAGCGCCGAAGCTTGCGCTATGATTTTTTTTTTTACTTACTGGGAGAGCAATGGCGAGTCGGCGCTGGTACAGTGGGAGGAGCTCCAGGTGGGGTCCTGTTCTGTCGACACTGAGAACTCATCGACCGCACGCACTTCTGACGTCGCATCCGGGTACTGCCAGTAGGTCAGCTACACATAAGGGCCTTCCGCGCATGCATTGCCACTCACCGATCCTTACATTCCCACACTGCGCCTGTGTCCTTTTCTCACGGCCATTAACTTCTCCAACTGCACACAGCTCCTTTCCAGTTCAACTACCATGCACTGGGCTTGCGTGCCCTTCTTGTCGAGTTTGCGAACTATACACTGCGCTTGCCCTATCCATTTCAAGCGCAGTGCATGGCAGTTGAACTGGACAGGAGCTGTGTGTAGTTGGAGAAGTTAATGGCCGTGAGAAAGGGACACAGGCGCAGTGTGGGGATGTAAGGCTCGGTGAGTGCCAACGCATGCGCGGAAAGGCCTTATGTGTAGCTGACCTACTGGCAGTACCCGGATGCGACGTCAGAGGTTCGCGAGGTCGATGAGTTCTCAGCGTTGACAGAACACCGGCGACTGTCCAGACGACCTGAGAGCATTTGCAGGCCAGCTAAATTAGGACCCCACCTGGAGCTCCTCCCACCGGACCAACGCCCACTCGCCGCTGCTCTTCCGCACAGTGCGACCTCACCAGCGAGGCAACTAACAGTGAGTGAGGGCCTGGGGTCCCTCATAAGAAGGATTTATTGTATTAGCAGGGGAAAATAGTAAATTATTGTCTGCAGTGTGTACTCTTATGTACTAGGTACATATAGAGTACACACTGCAACAATAGATTTACTATTATCCCCTGCTAATATGAATGGATTAAATTATCCATAGTACATAATAGTACATAACATGTAATTGTAATACTACGGATCATTTAACCCATTCATGTTAGTCAAGGAAAATTGTAAATCTATTGCTGCAGTGTGTACTGTATATGTAGTACATATATACAGCATACACCTCCACTACACTACAGCAATAGATTTACAATTCTTCCCTGCTAACATGAATAGGTTAAATCATGATCCATAGTACATAGCATGTAGTTGTATTATGAATCATTTAACCTATTGATGTTAGCAGGGCAGAATTGTAACTCTATTACTGCAGTGTACTGGAAGGGTGTACCAGGTTAAATGAACCATAGTACACACTTCCAGTACCCTGCAGTAATAGAGTTACATTTCTCCCCTGCTAACATGAATAGGTTAAATGATCCCAGAGGCACATGCATGATCGGATTTTTAGTTTCACGACAGCTGTGTGAAAGCAAATACAAAATGTTTTATTGTTCTAAAACAGTCTTAATTTAAAGTTCTTCATAATCATAAAGAAATTGGCCTATAATCATTAGTCTGCATTGTTTTTTTTTTTAAATGTCACCTGTCCCTTTAAGAAAAAGTATCGGTAATTGGTATCGGCAAGTACATGAGTGGAGGTACTTGGACTTGAAAAAGTGGTATCGGGACATCCCTATTATTAACCCCTCCCCATCTATCTCTCCCCTTCTCCCAATGTGCTTTTTAGACACAGCGATAGAGACTGCTAGTTAAGGACCACGAGTTGGGGGCATCACATAAAAAAACTTGACATATGTTTGAAACTTGCGGTAATACCCTGAAAGGTAATATGAGTACATATCTTGTATTTGTCAGTTTATGAACAAATTATATTCCTGAGACACATTTTGGAATATGTTGTGACAAATACTAAACAAGATGTTTATTCTGACTCCATCCGTTGTATTTGTGATTTATCCCTTGCTCAGACCTCTATGCCTGTCCTGTATAAACAGATACAATCACAGCAGACAGTCTTTATCAGATAGCTGAACTCACCAAATACCTTTCCTCCACAAAGATCTTTATTGAATGCAGTAGGTTACCACAGACAACAGAATGTAGCAGATTATTGAAAAGACGGTATTTGCAGGTCAAAGTTGGTAATGCTTTCCCCCACGTGAGCAAATTACCATGTGGCCATGAGACAAGAAGCCATTTTGATGAGAAAACCTATAATGATGAAGAAAGGGAAATATATCATCAAAATGGGAGTAAAAACAGTAAAAGATGGTGCTATAACCAAAATGACTACAAGAAGGCAGCATATTAACCAGCTTTACTGATGCCAAAGAACAATGGCTTAAGGAAAATTAACTATGGAAATTCTCAATTGATAGTTATATGAATATTAACCACGACTATGCATTGTATCATATTCTCATACAATCAGCGGTGTATTTACAAATGCTGATGCATACAATAGATGTACAGCACAAATGTTAAAGGCTAAAAATGTTAAATAGCAGTCGTTGGGGGTATGTAGAGGCATGATTGATTTTAATGGAGTCTATGTTTTGTCATTTAAAAAAAAAAAAATTATTTGTGTGTTATCTATGGAAATAAATGCTGTATGTTTATACATAAGTTTGTATTTGAGTAGGTATGGTTAGTCCCCTGGTTCTCAACTAGTGAGATGCGACCCAAAAGTGGGTCATAGCCATGTGTTCAGTGGGTCGTGGAGTGTTGCCACCTGTCTGCAAGTTCCATTCTTCTCTGGGTGGAGGGGGGTTGGGATGTTCTGGGTGAGGGGACCCCCAGGGCTGCCATCAGAGTGGTATTGCTGATGCATATGCAAGGGTCTCAAGCAGCCTAGGGGGGTCCAGACCACAACCAAGGAGTTTTTTGCTCTATAGTGTGATAATCCCAACTCCTTGGTACGGTGCAGGCCTCCCTATACAGAATCACCTATTTGGTACCTTCCTGTGTAGTGACAAGAAGGTTTTGTTTTCTCTTCAGGAGGCGGAGCTGCAGCATTCGTGGAGGGAATTGTGGCAGGATTGGTAAGTATCATTTTAAAATACATTCTTTTTTTTTTGTACTGAGGCTGCTGGGGTGAGGGGGTGATATGGCTGAAGCTTGTTCTCCCCTGCTGACAAGTACTGCCAGAATGCTTCTTTCTGTTGTTCAGGCAGCATGCTCTACTCTCCTGACATCCTCCCAGCCCAGCCTTAGGAACCATTAGCACTGCCCACTGCTTATTCATATGGAAATTGCAGAATTTGCATATTAATGAGCACACCCACACATGCTGTGCATCCACAGCGCCCACACACTGTCTTTACCCACAACACTCACACACTCTGCACCCACAGCGCCTACACGCACACTGGGTGCCCACAGCGCCCTCCCACTCTCTGCACCCACAGCGCCTACATACACACTCTGTGCGCCCACAACATCCACCTACTCTCTGCACCAACAGCACCCACACACTCTGTGCGCCCACACTCTCTGGACCCACAATGCCCATACACTCTCTTCACCCACATGCTCTGGGCACCCACACTCTCTGCACCACAATGCACACTCTCCTCACCCACACACTCTGTGCACCTCCAGCGCCCTCACACGTTGTGTGCCCACCCACAGCGCCCATACAGTCTGTGCATCCAGACCTCCCACACTGTGCACTCACACTGCATCCACAATGTGTAACCCCACATTCCCCAGCTTCACCAGTGTGTCAGTGTCAGTGTTATTTTCAGTTATAATTACACTGCCACACCATAGAAACTGTTTAAAATGTGCATATATACATTGTGGTGTACTGCACACATTGTTTTGCAGAATAAATTATAATGTTTCAGCAAATAAATTATTTTTGGGTGGTGGCAAGTTGAGAACCACTGTTTTAGTCCATACCACCACATATCCAAATGAAATATCCAAGGTAAAATAAGGTAACAATCATTACATACATTACAAACAGTGTAAAAGAGAAAAAAATATTTTAATTGCGCTTCTATAAAGATATTTTGAGTTTGACACACAAACTTCAATGCGTTTACTTACACTAACACAAATATACACACTCTGTGTGCTCTTATTTGTAAATATTAAAAGAAAAACTGTGAACTATGGTTGATACACCACACTTATAAGTTAAATTCTTTAGTCGTTGATGTTTCTTCCTACATAATGGGCTTGAGATGTGCCCTTCTGTGCCAGGTCAGCAAAGTGTTGTGCAATTATGTTGTAGTCACAGTACGAAGCAGGGGCAAGCAACAGGAAAACAAGTACTTAGGCATAGCCTCATTCAATGTCACTGTTAAAATCTGCTCCAAATATTTGTATTTATATACATTTCTGCTTGCAGCAGTGTATTAAGAATAGGAGGGAATAGTATTGCCCTTGGGATTTCAAGATTTTGAACAAGAATAGCAGACTTTCAAAATGAAGTTGAATAATAGGTGTTGTACAGACAAATACAGCTTTTACTCCAAAATATTTACACCTTATTTCAGCAGTAGATACAAAATGTATTTGCTGTTGGATTTTTAGAGTACCATATTGCAGTGGTAAGATAACACAGTGTAATTTAAAGGTTCACTGAAACCAGGTAAAATATGATGAAACAAATTACTTTGATGAATTGAACTGGAGCTCCAACACTTTTCTTTGTCTTTTTGAGGCCTTTTTTGGAGGGTGGGGGTGGGGGGGGGTAAAATGAGGCAGTGTTTGATCACTATCCATACTATTTTGCTGTTTGTGTCTTCAGCAGAGAGATATCTTCCACCCATAGTCTGGCCATGATAGTCACGGCTGTGCCAAAGCTTAACTCCAGCCAGTCACGTGCACAGATGCAACTAAAGGAACTGTTTTACCTGCCAAAGGATTTGTATTTCTGTCCAGTCCTCATATTTAAACACCTATGTCACACCACACAGCACTGTCTGACAGAACAGGAGACCTGATATTTCCCTGCTGCAGTTGAGTAGCACCTACAGGTATTGGTCCCTCCTCCAACCTACAATTGGATAATAAAAGTAGAAGCAGCTGACTGATGGTTTCCTCTTTAAGTCACTGTGCTCATGTTTCCTATCAGAATTTCCCTTCCACGGTAGCATAAACGACTGGCTCCTTCTGCTGCTCCTCCCTACCCCAGCTTGAGTTCTGCTGCACAGGGACAGCAAGAGGCTGATACCAATTCAAATCAGGGTACTTACATTGCTTGGATTTAAAGCTGATATTTAAACTCCCCCTTTTCCCCCCACATCCACTCTCCCTGCCCCTCTAATTGATCGCTGGCATTACAAAAAAATATTCTAAATGCATTTTTTTACTAAGCTAAAGCTGTGGTCATGTGATGCTCAAGTCCGAAGACTTCTCCCATCTTCTGTTTACAAAAGGGGGCATTCTCTTTCGGGTGTCCATGCCATTGCCTGTGCGATACGGACACTTCCTATTGGCTGTCCAATGGAGGGTTAATCTCAGGATCCTTAAGAGCATGCAGTGATGACATCAGTGCAAGGGGACAATCAGGGACCAGGTTGAATGAGCACATATAAAGTACGTCACTGGATTGGTTGCACTTGTGAGTGAACTGAGCAAATTTCAATGGACATTTTCCAAATACTTGAAAATATTTGTAAACCCTAAACCTAGTACCAGAACCCCATTCAAATCTTGGGAAAAAGAGTGGCTGGGGGATGCTGGCTGATGTAATTGACCACATAAAGTGACCATATGTGGTCAATGACGTCAGCCAGAATCCCAGTCAAGTCTCTTGACATTTAGCTGCTGATTGAGAGCTGTTGCAGGTCATCGTGTATGTGTTTGAGGGTCGGCAGGGGAACATCATTCATTGTAATTGACAATATATCTACATCATTGAACGACATTATTGACATCAAATTTACATTGTGGGACTTTTTTTCAGTGGTGAATTTATTTTATTTACTAATAATTTACTATTTACATTTTTTTGGGAATCAGCCCCTTCCTCCTAATCCATACTCATTCCCGAAAAAAAAATGTATATAGTAAATTAATAGTAAATAAAATAAATTCACCACTGAAAAAAAGTCCCACAATGTAAATTTGATGTCAATAATGTCGTTCAATGATGTAGATATATTGTCAATTACAATGAATGATGTTCCCCTGCCGACCCTCAAACACATACACGATGACCTGCAACAGCTCTCAATCAGCAGCTAAATGTCAAGAGACTTGACTGGGATTCTGGCTGACGTCATTGACCACATATGGTCACTTTATGTGGTCAAGATAATGATCTGGCATGGATTGGGGAGGAAACTACATGGTCTACCCAAACCCAAAGCTCATCGCTAACCCCTACACTCGAAAACAGCCCCTGGGAAGGACCCGGATGGCTAACTTAGGTATCCAAATAACAAAATAAGATTAAAAAAGATGCAGGATGGGTTAGAGAGGGTTATGAGGGAGAAGTGGTGGGTTTATATTTGCCCACAAATGAATTTTAAAACATATCTACAGCCAAAATTGTCAAGAACCCTACTTCAACATCAATATGTAGAGGACTTTAAGGAAAACTTTTAAATGAAATACATGGGCTGCCATTGCTGACCTCCTCTAGAAAATACCTTCTGAGTCACTGGCCTAAAGTAAGCACACAGCCAGTAAAGCCAGAATACAGTCAAAAGTAAACTGCATACTTCTCACAGGTTTCCATTACTGAGAAATGTTCCCATAGATTAAGATCCTGATTAGATTGGTAACAATATTTATGTTTATCAGTCTGTACACATATGCATCTCTCAAAAGCAGTCTATGCCAACCTAATAGTCATTGCTAGCGATAGCATTTTGTAATTAAATCATTATTGTTTATCAAAAGACATGTTTCTATTAGTTCCAGCTTTCTTTCTGACAGCTGACAGGCAGCTGAATCAGATGATTACACACAGAAAGAAGGATAGGTGTTCTATAAATTGCACCACCAAGGGAACAGCAGGGAAGGGATGGCTTGAACTGGTGTGATGAGGCAACTTACTGGAAGTAAAACAATTTCAAAGCCAGCCAGAAAAAGTCTTTAAAATGCTACATAATTATAGAGTGTTGCATTCATTTATTTTGACTGATTTAACTGGTTACAGCTATATGGTTCAGGATACCCTCATTTGTAGCAAATGGCTTTCTATGGTATATGCAGTTTTTGTAACGGTTTTAGCCAGTATGACTGTTAGCATTAGTATCTTAAACAGTATTATCAAAGCGGCCTTCATTGTCAGTGGCATTTTATGTCTTTGTCAGTTTCATTGTCAACATTGTCTTATTACTGTCTGTTTAAATTAGCATCATTCCTTCTGTGTGTTATGTATGCATGTGCATTTTCCTGGAGAGTATATGATAAAGGACAACACATGGGCGCCACTTGTGGGATGGAAATAGAGGTGAGTGAACTAAATATCCAGTCCTTCAGAGAATCATCTAGTTTGACCTTTGATACAGTGTGCAGTATAAACATCTACTACAGTTTACAAAGTGTGCCCCTTTTGGCTTTTATAGGGTAGCTATTTTTTGAGAAAATGCTGTCTGTTGAGTTCCCATGTGTTATCCTTTTTTGACCTGAACACAAATCCAGAAATATGTCCAAACAGATATATCACAGGGTAAAAAAATGCTCTGTTAAACCTGAACGCTAGGCAGATATAACAGACACAAATTAATACAGCTCTGTAATCATTAATACATAATTAAATGTAAATGTAAGCAGTTTAGGTAGCTGCATTTGACCTCATATTAGCCTCTTGCAGTCCCTGTACAGTAGGGCTGAAATGTAAGAGAAAGAAGCAGTATAACGAGCCAATTGGCTCATGTGCTAACAAGAAGCATGTTAAAAAGGAACTTTACCCATATCTTTGAAATGACAACAAAGGTAGATTTAGAAATGTTTAGTGATGACAATCTACAAACAGATACGTCTAGATAATTGTCAGCTTTTTTATTCTTTGCATGCTTTTTCTTTGCCTCCTCATTCCTCTCACAGTGGCCATTTTTACTAAGGTCATACTAATATATCTCTCTTTACTTCCTGGACCTCTGGCACATGTGATACCCTGAGATCTTGTGAGATTGCAGATGAGATTTCCCAGCAATGCTCTACTGATGTAACCTTCTCAGGATACAATAATGGGCACATTACATCACTAATCCCCAAGAGGACCAAGAAGTGGAAAAATAATAATTGTAAATAAAAGAGAAATATGTTTGTTTAACTAATGAATGTAAGATGATATCATATCAGCATGCAGAGGTGCATGCTAAGGTGATTTTAAGTGAAAGAAGGTAAAGGACCACTTTAATAGGAAGAGTAAGCAGAGGGATAGAGAGATAAGTTAATAACACTTCTCCATTTATTGTCCAGTCACAGCCTGAGGAGGGTTTAGGTACACCTGGGCTCAGAGGAGGTGCGTTGAATGATGCTGGCCATCAGGACATTTAGTGACAGAAAAAAGTACTGCTGGGAAAATCTTTGGGTTAAAGCTAAATATTGAAACAAAGGGTATTTTTTTTTATTATAGCATTAAATGTGCAATTAACTTGTATCTTGTTATCTATGAATGGAGTTCTGCTTCAAGGGTATTGGTAAATATTGTATTATTTGTTAATTACTTATTTTGTGTGTGTTGTGCTCTGGACATTGGCCATATAAGGTGCTCATCTTATAAAAAAAAGAACAACATGTTAGTCACAGAAATAGAAAAAATAATTCCACTCACCATACACTACGTGAGGTTATCTGCATTTAGTATTTTTTTTAACTAAGAACCTGTAAGAACTATGTTTAAAAGGATTCCTAGCAGTTTTGTGTTTAGAAAATAAAACAGTGTTTATAAGAACTGACAAAATAAAGAATCTAAAATGGCCCATATCTACTGATGAAGTTCAAGTACAAATAACTGCAAAAGCCTTTGTTAAAGTCTTCATATAATTGTGGAGCCCCTTAAAGCCTGGGCCCAGATGAACATGGAGCCTCGACTTTGTGAATTGAGATATTTTCTTTAGTGAGATAGTTGAATGATGGGAAAGCCACTTGTATGCACACAAACTAGTAACACTAGTGATGCAGCTCCCACTGGTCAGGGCAACCGACAAACCGGAAAACATAAAGCAAAAAGGAGCGCCTCCATAGTATAAAACAGCATTTATTAAAAATAAGGCACACAGCTAGGGCTGTACTTACAAACAACTGTAGAACACAGGCATGTAACAAGGATGGGTAAACTAAACCGTGAACAAAGATGAGCTGGAGTATTGATGTTAAACCAGAGTCTTCTGCCCCCAAGTATTCCACGGGTTTACATGTTTCAGAGGCAACGCCCCCTTCATCAGAACCTATGTATTGGTCAACTTCTAAGACTTAAGAGCAGGATAGAGAGGAGTGTTCCATAGGTTCTGATGAAGGGGGCGTACCCTAGTCAAAAACATATATAAAGTGACAACAGTGCTTAAAGTGACACTAAACTCTAAGTACCCTATAAAAAAATATTGCTTAATTGTGTATCACTTAGCTGGAAATCTTTGAATCATTTTCAAATTCATGCTGTCACCGTCCTTCCTTCTGGAGGGTGGCTACTTTTGTTCCCCATGGTCCCTGTGCATTGAAAAGTAGCCACTGCTCCATTTACAAAAATAAAAAGAAATCACCTGAAAAATAGCAACTCTTTAGCAGAGAGATTTGGAAGAATCCTGCATTCGAGCAATAATACTTAATAGGTAGTAAAATCTATTTTAATTCCCTAATGAATGTTCCCATGACTGCAATGCAGCTGACATTTTAGGATCTGCTATTCTGCAATGGCCATTTTGTCTGTGCCTCAGGTAACAAAGAGTGGTGACTGTTTTGTCAGGTCATATTGCTTAATTAGATAACAGTTTTATCCAGAATTTGAAAATTATTTTGGCATATGACAGCGTTTTCACAGTTACAGTTTTTAATTTGGAAAATTCTTAAACAAAATGCAAAAGGCACTCTGAGGGAAACAGTATAGGTTATGTACGTATTACAAGAGTGCTTTAGGTCAATACAAAATGTAATGTCGCAAAGAGAAAGTTGACTTTTCATAAGGCTAATATTGGCATTAAATAATCTTAATTAGAAGGGCCCGAGGCCAGGACACACAATGGCAATACACAAGCTTATTTTATGTCACTTGGGTTAACTATTGCATTTTAGTTTTTCTTTTCAACAGAACCAAGAACAAAGGAAAATAGATATTTCTGCTATAGGAAATACTACATTGAGTGCCTGTGTTCTTTTTTTTGTGTGAAAAATAGAAAATGTATTACACTGTACATGTTTATCTATCTATCTATCTATCTATCTATCTATCTATCTATCTATCTATCTATCTATCTATCTATCTATCTATCTATCTATCCTATCTATCTATCCTATCTATCCTATCCTATCCATTGGCATAATTATTTTATAGGTGTTATAAATGAGCAAGGAGCAATTCTGATTAATTGTTAGAAAATCTTTAAACTGATAGAAGCTGTAAAATAATTATACAATCACTATAGGTTTATCAAAACAAATCCTTCATGCACCCTCCTTCACTGTCATACCAACACAATCTGCCAGTATAGGACCTTGAAAATGACTTGCATAAGTAAAAGCATACTCCCCTGTTCCCCACATGAAAACACTGGGACCTGGCAATTGGCCACTCAGGCACTGATCACTTGAATTTTGGGAGGTGGATAAGAGAGTGTCACATGTGTCCCAGGTCACAGATACAGGTTTTTCTCTCAGGGCATCAGTGATATTTTTAGGCAGCTCAGAACCAAAAACCTATCCTTGAAATAGGCTTTAAGTTAAAATAGAACTATGGGGTAACCTTTTTATCCCATAGTTCTCTTTAGGGTTACGGGAGAACATATACTAACGTCCTCCCGTGACCCAAAGCTATATAATGACTGACTGACAGTCACCGCTCTCTGCAGGCATATGATCAGGAAGTGAGCAAGCGACAGTATGTGTTTGCTCACTTTGTTATTATACAGTTTCAATGTCATACGTCGGCTCTAACTATGAGGGTGAATGCAAAATCACTCACCTCATAGTTCTCCTTTAAGAATAAGCACCATAGGGTGTCTGCTACGAAATTGGAGGCTTGGCTTAATAAACCTGTACTATGTACGTTTTCTTTAAATCTGATTAGTAGCTTCCGCCATCAATATGTCTCTGTGCACTGTGTTTGTATTTCTCAATCTCATATAATCACTGTTGTGCATGTTTTGCTATATTTGTGTGAACATGTCTCTAATGCTGTGTTGGTGTATGTTGTTTTGTCTTTATTTACATTTTTTTACTTAAATGAATAGTGTATAAAGCAGTTCCATACAGTATAACAAATCATCCAATCAGCAACTTTTAGAAACATAGTGGAATCAGACTTCTAATGGGTTGCCATGAGATACAGCTCCTTGCTTTTTGCAATTATAAAATAATAGGTGCTATGAGTATAATATAAAGATAAGTCCTCAAATAGATGTATAGTAATGCATCAGGAAAATATGAATGTGCTTTATTTCACCTTTATGGTGGGGTACTGCTGACTCCACTCCACTTACTCCATATAGCATAATATTGACTAAAATCACTAAGGGCTCATTTACTCCAGAAAATATGATTTAATGAGGGGGATTTATCAAAATTGGAGGAGACAGAATCTGGAGCAATCAGCTTCTCTCTTTAGTTTGTTCAGTTAGGATTTGAGAATGAAACAGAGAAGCTGATTGGTTGCCATGGTCAACTGATCCAGATTCTCTTTGCTCCAGTTTTGATGAATTCCCCCCACAGTATATTCAGTTGACGTGTTTTAGATACCTTGTTCTGTAAGTGGTAAACTGCAGTTCCATGCAGCAAAATGCAGCATTTAATATTTTTGTAACTCTCTGGAATGGAAAAAAGAATACAACTGTGGGACTGGCAACAAAAAGGAAGCAAACAAGTAAAGACAAGACACCCACATACCATTCCACACGACAGGTCCTTTTAAAGCAACTCTGACTTAAAGTATACACCGAAAACAGGCATACCTGCAAAAGAAGAGACTAAGGGGTTGATTTACTAACCTTATAAACACACCACGAACATGTATACACCTCTATAGTGTGTTCCCTCCCAGCATGATCTATGGGTGGAATCTAAACACCTTTGTAGTGTGTACACACCCAGCAGGTGTGTTGTGCAAAGCCTTGCATGAATTCCAAGGTGATGTTGTGGAAATTAGCTCTATGTTATGTTGCTTGCGTTGATGAATGCAGGAATGTAAATGCATTAGCTAACCATTTTTGTCAAAACTGTGAAGCAGCATTATATATGGATCATGTGCATGATTTTTCCATATATGGCATTAGTGGAAATATGCTTTTAGAGACTTTTTGGTTGATAAATACGTTTTGCTGTGTGAAAATCACACGCACCTGGTGTGTGCGTGTGTTTAGGTTAGTAAATCACCCCCTAAATATTTACCTCCTGTTTGCACCACCAAATTCTTGCTCCATTAAACAGAAATCTGCTAAAGTCAGCTTTAAACTTTCGGGAGTGTCAATCTACCGGGTCCACCACAACTCTCAATCACTCCTCTTGCCGATGTGTAGGTTTGCGGGAGGAACCACTGAAAGCTGCAGGGGTCTAGGGCGATCGCTACTTCCAGAAGTGTCCGTTTCCCAGCAGATTTAAGTGGGAGATTTCTCTTCAAAGGTGTGACATTCTGACAGTGTGGATAAACATTTTTTTTAAAATAAGGATTTCTTGCACCCATTTTTATTTTTCATTAACTCATTAGTTCAACAAGACTACTCATTGATAATCACGGTCCTACTTTGACCTAGGTTCACCCAAAAGTGCAAATTCCTCTTTTTAAACCACCTGCAGCTCTTTTCCAGCCAGGTGAAACTCCAGATTGAAGTAGTGCTCACGGAACCAACCCTTGCTCTTTTTTGCCAGGTTCCAGAGCCCAAAACTAAGAGGATCCAAACCTCTTTGAAATCTATTAACTTCCTCTGAAGCTGATTTAAATAAAGAGACGATATGATCTGATGCTGTTTGTCATAATACATACATAAATTCTAGTGTAGTAAGTTAATTACAGGTTTAGAGTGTTACATATTTGGAATTTTGCACTCAAGACACACAGTTTGTAGTAACAACCCACTGATATCAAACATTGCAGGCAACAAACCATTTAGCCATGTTGAAGCCATTAATATAGTAACAAGACTCTGGTGACGCATCATTGTAAAAGCCCAATTATATTTCAGTGATATACAAAGGCCTTCTTCAGACTGACACTGTACCCCTTGCCCTAACTACACCCATAACAGCTGACCCTATTGTCCACCTGTGGTTGCACAAGTGTGCTTGTACGTGCCCATTTTTAGTATGCAGTATTACTGCATACTGGCAGTATGCATTAGGGATGCACCGATACTTCTCGAGTACCAATGCCGATACTTGGCATTTTCATGAGAACTTCCTGGCTCCGGCGCTCCACCACTGTCCTGAAATCGTTAGTCGATAGTGTTTTAGAAAAACTGTCACATGACTATAAACTAAAATGTATCAGTGCTTATACTTGTAAGTACTTGGGCAAGTACCAGTAATTGTACTCGCAAAACTGGTATCGGTGCATCCCTTTATTCATATTTATAAAAACAAAATCCGTGTGCTCTTTACAAATGGCAGCTGCCTCCTAACTTTAGAATTTTTTTCTAGTCTAGTCTTGGAGCTTGAAAAGTATCTGTACTTGTACTTGTACCGAGTACTGTACTTGGTATCGGTGCATCCCTAGTATGCATATATACAGGATAATAAAAACAGTATGACGTTATGATACTGCTGTTTAGTGATCAAACTGACAATCAAACTGAGTCATTGTTAATTTGTAACAAAATGCATGTATTAGCACAAATAGTTTTACTTAAAGGAGAACTATGGGGTTAAGGCTTTTCCCCATAGTTCTCCTTAGGGTAACGGGAGGACACAAACTAGCATCCTCTCGTCACCCTAGGCTCAGTATACCGCGAGATGCAGCTCGCGGTTTACTGAGACGCCGCAGCTGAAGCGGACCCCGACAATTATGCCGGGATCTGCCCAGCTGCGTGACTGAAAGCTGGCTCTGCCTATCTAGAGGCAGAGCCAGCTGTACCCGCCCCCTCCCCCGTCCGTTCCGCCAGTCAGCGCTGGCGGATCGGAGCGGGGAGGGGGGAATCCAGCCCCTCCCCTGTCACGGCAGAGAGCTGTGACAGGATCGAGAGGTGAGTGAACGCCGGTATGTGTTCGCTCACCTCCCGATCTACTGAGCCGACCTGTGACAGTCTCATTGTCACAGGTCAGCTAGAACTATGAGGTGAGTGAAAAGCATTCACCTCATAGTTCTCCTTTAACAAAAAAAGAAAGGACTGAAGTGCAGTATAGCCGAGGAAGTCTAAAATGGAACCAGAGTGGTTGTTATGCATACAGTGCTTTGCACTTAGCGCTGTGCTCGTTGCGTAGCTCTAATGAATAAATCTGCAACTCTCCTGCGTATAAGCTGCTAAAATTATGTACAGTATATTGCACTTCAGCACTGAAAATCATTATTATAATACATTTGGATGCAAATCCGCGTTATCTGAAGGTTGAGATATTATCATATTTAAACATCCACAGCCAAAAAAAAATCAGATATCTGATTGAAGATAATATCAAAGTTATTAAAATGAAGTGTACTAGTGTCAGTTTTTGCCTTGGAAAGGGCAAACAAATTTAGCAGAACAGCAATCTTTAAAAGGCACTTATGTTAAACATGGTTTTAAAACTCTTTAGAATGAATATATCATAACTCTAGTCTAAAAGTACACTTTATTCATGATTAAGTATTTTCTTCATAAAAATGTTTCTTTAAGGCATCGTTTTTATAATCACATTTTATTTTTTGAGCTGCAGTCACTGTTTCTTAATCTGCTGTTTAGAACATTCTGTTGATCCCTCAATATCACTTGACAGTCCTCAGTATCTTGCGTTAACCTGCAAACAAAGCTTGGATAGCGCTCCTCCCAAAGTCCACAGTCGTCAGGACCCCTGGATAAACTCTGTAATGCCGAATAAAGTTGTGTTGCAAGGACCAGCTTGCTGCTCTGCTTATCTTCTCAATCAGGATTTTGGCCTGGGCTGCACACGGCGATGCCATCTTTGTGGTCGAATGAGCTCTCACCAGATCAGGAGGTTGCTGACCCACTAACCTATATGCTCTGCTAATAACCTTCATGATCCAGGAAGATAGGGTTTTTGTCTTTGCCTCTTTGCCCTTGAATCTACATTCTGGGACTACGAACAGATGTTTTGACGGGATGCGTCAGCTTAACCTCTTGCCGTCCGCCCGTAGTAGAAAAACGGACGGACGGCACTGCAGCATCTGCGGGTTGCCGTCTCCAGAAGTCTTGAGAGTCCTAGCCGTATCAAGCTCATGCAGGCTTTGCTGATTCGAATCTGCCAAAAAGGCTGGTAACACCCATTCCTGGGCCAAATGGAAGAGAGACCACCTTTGGAAGGAAGTGAGGAAACGGGCGTAACTCTATCCTGTCTGTGAAAAACAAAACGAAAGGCTCTTCTGCCCTGAGGGCCTGAAACTCAGATACATGACTACCAGTGGTGATAGCCACCAAAAATACTGCTTTGTAAGTAATGTTCCACAATGAAATGTAAAACAAAACGAAAGGCTCTTCTGCCCTGAGGGCCTGAAACTCAGATACATGACTACCAGTGGTGATAGCCACCAAAAATACTGCTTTGTAAGTAATGTCCCACAATGAAATGTCCTCCGTGGGAACAAATGGCTCCTTAGACAACATCTCCAGCACAACAGTCAGATCCCATTGGGGGAAAAAATGGCCTTCTTGGAGGGTGCATCTGTTGCAACTCTATGATTCATCTCTGTGACACTTGTTTCCTGTGATGCGTTTCCTGTGCTGTTCTGTGGGTTCTCTTCTAAGAACATGACTTCTGTATAACAGCATCATCAACTTGCGAGGCAGTAGGAAACGATAGGTCATAGTCCACCTCCAAAACAAAATCCAAGAATTTTTTCCAGACACAGTCATAGATGTTGTTAATCAGATGTCTCCTGGTCTCTTGTAGAGTCTCTATCACCACTGAGGAACAGATCAGAGAGATTAGCTTCTTCCCTCAACTTCCAGGCATAAAGAGCTAGTCTGCCGGGTTATGGATAAAATGTCCTCCCTTGTGAAAGAAGTTGAGGAAGACTGGCAGAGGGATTGGACAGCAAACACTCAACTGCATGGCCAGAGGAAAACACAGCCTGCATGGCCAGTATGGGAGGATCGCTATAACTATTAGACATGTGCGATTCGTTTCGGAAATATTCATTATTCGGACGAATTTTCGTTAAAATACGTTCGGATACATCCAAATCTCCGAATGACAGAAATGATGAATGAAAACAAATCAGAATTCCCAAAAATGAACATTTTAGAGGAAATTTGTTAGCGGTAGTCTGTACGAATGTTCGTTTCTGGACAAAAAAGAAAAAAAATTAAGAGAAAAAAAAGTGTGAGGTTCCCCCCGAATTTATACCAGACCCTTAGGTAGAAATGTTAGGAGTCAATTTTTGACTATTCCTTTATTTAAAAAAAAAATTGATCCATCGATGTAATCCAGCATCAATCACGATGCACGATGACCTGTCCGAACCCGACGAAGACTCGCAGCAAAATGACATCTCTGGGCTACACCCATCTGACATTCTATGCTGTTATTGAACATGAACACAATAGCATTTGGGAGCTCCATTCCAGTTTTGAGGATGGATCAGTCACCCAAGGCTTTAGCCATAGAGCACGTTTTGCTGTTACCGAATGTAACATTGAACGAGATGCACATCTGATGGCAGCCTCTCCTATGAAATCTGCAGTAAGCTTGAACTCATCCAAGGCCTTAATAACGTCTTCCTTGGGAAGGTCTTGTCTAATAGATGCCTCAATATTGTTTGTCCAGCATTAAATGGCCTTGGACATAAAAGTGAGGGCAATAGCGAGCTTACAGGCTGCTCCAGCCACCTGATAAGATTTTTGTAGATCCTGATCGATCCTTCTATCCAGGACATCTTTGAATGAAGCAGAATCCTTCATAGGCAGGGTGACATTCTTAGCTAAACACACTGTAGCAGCATCTACCACTGGAAGAGTATCTAGAGAGGCAGAGTCTCCTTCCGCTAATGGATATAACTTTTGCAGACAATTTCCCATGGCTCTTTTGTCGACCACCTGCCATTCTTTTGAAATTAGATCCCTAATTTCTTCCATAAAAGGAAAAAAGGTGGTCTGCTTCTTCAAAAAGGAAAATATTTTTTTCTGTCTTTTCGGGGTTTCAGGAGTATACTCCCACTCCCACCTCCCGCTTGTTTCACGGTTGAACAAAGGAGAAGCTAAAACCCGAGCACACTTGTTCCTCATTTGATGAAGACTCAGACTCCTCCCCTCTCTCAAACTCCTCATCTCTCACAGAGCCAGACTCCTCTGCAGCTAGTATATCAGGAACTGGTTGAGCCGGCTGAATGGAAGCTTGTGAGATTAGCTGAAGGCTACGATTGAAGGCCCTGGAAGACTAGCCCTGAGCTCTGCTAAGGATTCCTGCATAACTTCCTTAAGAAATGAGGCTACTCGCACACCCTCATTATTCTGATCTCTAGAAATGTCCCCCAGACAACTAGCACAAAATAGCTTATCTGGCAGAGTAATTTCCCCACATGCCCAGCACATGTTCTTATTGGGCCTGCATGGGTGTTCAGGAGAGGATGACAAATGCCACTGTTTTGCTGTTCTCTTCCTAGGTGGGGATTGAGCTCTCTCCCTGTGCTGGTACGATGCAGAAGAATGGCTGCCATGACTTGTGTATGCACTCATGTGATAAGTCTTGCTTGACTTGGAAAAGGTAGAGTGAATAGGGCTGGGAACAATTTTTAAACTGCACTCTTTTTTGCCAAACAGGTGGTACCTTTCCTCAAAGTGGCTAGAGGTTCTTGTGCATGTGGTGAGCGGTTCGTAATGAGAAGAGGGTGTTTCAGGAAGTGATCTTTAGAAAAAAGACTGAATGGCAGAGAGCAATCAGAAAAAGAGATCACTGAACAAGAAGAAGCTCCCCCAAAATTTCTAGCATGCACACAGACACCAACCTTAAGCTAAATAAAACACTGGTGTCCTCTGCAAAGTGACCGGACCAAACAGCACTGCAGGAAAATGAGTGCACCATCCCAGAACTCTTCCCCTTATATAGGGGAAAAAAAGACCTGCCACCCCCGATCCTCCCCCCTTCCTCGAGAACCACCCAGCAGAAAAAAGGGCGCCTGCACACAAGCAAAGTAGAAAATTTGCACCACACAAGTGCAGACGAAAGGCGATCGAATACACAAAGACTCTTTGTGTTCTGGGGCAGGAAGGGGCGTGGCAGTGTCATTCATGTCACTGGCAATGCAGACACGCCCCCTGCATGCACGATTTTCTGCGATCAGAGGCCGATCGCACTGTGGGCGGGTGGCACGTCTGCAGTGCTATTGACATGAATGGCACAGCCATGCCCCTTCCCACCCCAGAACGCAAGGAGACTTTGTGTATGCGATTCCGCTCACGGGACAGTGCGATGAGTGCACGGGCTGGTGGAAACGAGCCCATAAAGTTAACTGGTATGCAGGTTGCGATTGCTGATCTAACCATTTGTCACATACAAATCGAGAATAAAGGTGAGGGTAAATCCAAAAATGTTGAGTTGTCACCAGAACAAAGAATAGAGTGGGAATCTTCCGTTGGGGACACTTGTTCCCTTGATAATTGTTGAAAGGATGTCTCAAAGGATTGTCTGAAAGAAAGGGAATAGAAAACGTTGGCTTTAGATATAGTTTAATAAACACTAAGCAGTGAATTTATTGCAGCCCATTTAGCGTTGTCACTTTGTGGGAGGAAGAGGAATTCGCTGGCAGGTTCACTGAGTATATATATATACAGAAATATGCGTCAACATTAGTTTTGAATAGGTCAGATAGCTTGCATTTGTGAAGATATGTTATAGAGATGTTCTGTATTTTTTTTTTTAATATGAGCATATGCAGGGGTGTTTCTAGCCTTTTTGCTGCCTGAGGCAGTGGGAAAGGGGGATGCTCGGTCAGTGAGGGAGGAGTGGGGGGAGGTTGTGCTGTTGTTACATACTATGGGTGAAAGGGGACTGGATTATCTCACCACCCAGCCCACTGACAACACTGGTTGCCAGGAGCTGGGCAGGTCGCCACCCAGAGCGTCCCAGGTTGCTAAGAGCTTGGCGGGGAGATGTGTATGGCCCTTACACATCTCCATGCCTGCTCTTAGCAACCCGGGATGCTTTGGGCAGAAAGGAGGCAGCAGCCATTTTGCAACGATTGTGCAGCTTCCAAAGAGATGCTACCTGAGAAAACAGCCTCAGGCTGCCTCATTATAGGGACGACTCTGAGCATATAGTTGTATTTTAAAGCAGAAATACAACCTCATATCCCTTACAGCCAAGGAAGGTGCCATTTAAGCATGTATTTGGATTGCAGTTGCCATGGTGCACATGTGATCAGCTATGACACCAACCATTTGAGGGCTTGAAAGTTTGGTTGAGAGCTGAAATAAGAACAGTGACAACCTTGATAGTTGGCATGCTTTAAAACAATTGTTTCTATGTGTCCTATTCACACTACAACATTGTGAGAGGTGTGCTGTAATAATATGCAAACATATTAACATAATATTTGAGGTTGAATAAACACATAAGTCCATCAAGTCCAACCTATTGCGTGCATGTGTATGGTTCTGCTTATGTGTGCATATGTATAGGTCCCTGTGTCATCTCCTTTTTAAGAGTACCTGTACCCCTGTATATTACAGTCCCTCAGGAAATCGTCCAAAAGCTTCTTGAATGATTCCACACTCTTCGCTGAAATCACTGCCTGTGGCAGCGAGTGCCAGACCCTAACCGCTCTGAGAAGAACCCCCTTTGCCCCTTGGGCTGAAATGTTTTCTCCACCAATTTTAGGTGGTGGCCTCTAGTCTTTGTTATGGAGTTAATCGTAAAGAGTTTGTTGCTAATGTTGCTACCACCATTGAACATCTTGTACATGAAAATCATGTCCCCCCTCAATCTCCTTACTTCCAACGAGAAGATATTTAAATTTAGTAGCCTTGTCTCATAGCTCTGGTCCTCCATCCCCCTAATGAGTTTGGTTGCCCTCCGCTGGACTCTTTCCAGCTCAAGGACATCCTTTCTGTTGACTGGTGACCAAAAGTGGACCACATACTCCAGATGAGGCCGAACCAGTGATGTGTAAAGTGCCATAATTATAGACCTCTCCCTGCAAAACATCCCCTTCTTAATACAAGACAGGACTCTACTTGCTTTGCTTACAGCAGCCTGGCACTGCAAGCTATTATTCAGTCTGTGGTCTACAAAGACCCCCAAATCTGTTTCTATTTCTGACTTCATGTGGCATACCCATAATTGCATAGCCGATTCGCCTATTTTAATCCCAAAGTGCATTACTTTGCATTTATCGACATTAAACCTCATCTGCCATATAGATGCCCACTCCCCTATTTTATCCAGGTCCTCCTGTAATGTTATACTGTCTAAGTCCGTTTCTATTACCCTCCCGATTTTGGTATCGTCAGCAAACACTTGAACATGGCTATTCACACCCTCCCCAATATCGTTAATAAACAGGTTGAATAGCATGGGTCCCAGCACAGAACCCTGAGGCACACCGCTCATGACCCTAGCCCAGTCTGAAAAGGTGCCATTTATCGATACTCTCTGTACACGTTCCTGTAGCCAGTTCTCTATCCATGTACACACCAATTCATCAATGCCCATGGATCTCAGCTTGTGTAGTAAGCGTTTATGTGGTACCGTATCAAAAGCCTTTGAGATATCCAGATATACTACATACTATGCTACAAACATGATCCATTTTATTGCAGCGCAATGTATGCCACCATACAGCAGCACTTTACTGTGGGGACCTGAATGGAATGTACACATTGTACACGTCACATAAAGTTTTAAAAAAAAATGTAAACAGACAGTTTTAGCAGTTTGAGATACAATGCACACTACCAGAGCTGTCACAATGCACTAGCCGTCTGCTGAAGCGCTGTGTGAACGGGCCCTCAGTTGTTGGCTAAAGCTCCTCTTTAACCCTTTGCTGGCAGGCACTTCATTAATGCAGGATTTGATCATGTCTGTAATCATAACAGTGTTCTATAATGTTCTATAATGTGTTTGAATGCTACACATGGAATGTTTTCTAGAAACAGTTCAAATAACATTTTCGGTTTTCTTTTTTGTTTATTTTTAAGCATATGACTCAGCTTTTCCCTCATCACATGGGCAAGCATATATCAGATGCAGCATTGGAACTGACAATACAGGAATCTGTTTACATAAAATGCCTTTTACTTTCAGTTTCCTCTTCAGCTGTTAGAAGCCCATCCCACTGATTGAGCTGAGTGGACAGAACTATTTCAACTTCCTGCATAAACAAACAAAAAACAGCTGATGAGGAATCAAGAAGGTTTCTTTTTCTGTGTGCATGGAAAGTAACATTGGTGGATTTTAATTAAAAGAGTGAACAGAAGACATTTTAAGTGGAATGCAATTCTCTACAGACTGAATACCGTCGTAAAAGGAAATATTTTGGTGTGGTTTTAAAGAAGTTTCAGAAGAAAAGCACTGCTCAGCTGACGGTTTTTAAAAGGGGAAATGGACAGTGATTTTGTCTCTGGCAGTGTAAACGGTTATTCAGACGTGACTGCGATTGTTTTCACAGGTAACTTTTTTTTTTTTTGTCCATGTTAGTGTAATATTAACACATTTAAGGTGCCCATACACTTTACAACCCTTGGAAGACTTTTGTCTTGCGAGGGTTGTAAAGTACTTAAAAAAACGAACGATCTGCCCATCTTGGACAGGCAGATCGTTCTTGCGATGACTGCAATGAGGGGCGGGCTTCCGATGACTGCAAACGTTCAGTGTGCGCGTGCGCACACCGGCCCATTTGCAGTTGTCAAAAAAGCAGGCCACTAACTCGCCGAGAATCGTACGATTCCCGGCAGGTTTTCCAGCCTGCTTGTTTGACGGAAGACGTGCGACCGTACAGTAGAGCAGCTGGAGCAGCTGTGCATGGCAACCAATCAGCTTCTCTTTCATTTTCAAATCCTAACTGAAAAGAGAAGCTGATTGGTTGCCTTGCACAGCTGCTCCAGATTTTCTCTGCTCCAGTTTTGATAAATTTCCCTTTTTAGTATTTTTCTGCATGGTTTTTGTTTTGTAATGCTAATGTGTAGCTTTGAGTCCTAGTTCACGCTGGCTTCAATTTGTATAATAGCAGTGTAAACACTACATTTTGGCAAGCTTTCTGCAGCTTTCTTGAATCTTTCAAAGCACCCATCAACTTCAGTTTGGGAGTGTTAAACACAGATCTTAATAGGAGTGCTCACTGTCACTTTATGACTACATTCAGATGGGCGGTAAGGGGCGGCCGCTAGCAAGAATTATTAGCATTCCTGCGCCTGGAGCTACTGCTGAATGCACACAGTGCAAGCAAATAGCAGTGGCATCTGTCAGATTTCTATTCTGTACAAATCAATGGTTTTGGAGTCCTGTGTCCAGGAGTCAGACCAGCTGTCACCCGGTTAAAAGACACTTAGTGCTGATGCCGGCACTTAAAAAAAGGTTTTAAGATTTGGCTGCCTGAGGTCCAGCGTGCTTGCTGGGGACCTCAGGCAGCTGAATCTGTCAAAAATCTGCCTGAATCCGCAGGCGCCTGTAAACATCTCCTCCTACTCCTCTGGCTCCTTCCTTACATCATGCTGCTCGTCTCTGGACCTCTGAAGAGACCCTCACCCTTCCAGCACAGCCTCCTGTAAGACAGCACAGCCCCCCTTGAGACCCTGGAGATATCAGGGCATCACCCCGGAACAACAGAGTATGTAGCGTCATATTATTTTGTATTGCTGTATCATGTATTGCTGGGATTTGTAGTCCTCTGTAGCCGGTCTCCTTACTCCCTCCCATGACTGTCTCTTCTTGCTCTTTCTCCTGGCTACCTCTCCTCGCTCTCTCCTCTTTATTCTAAAATAAATTGAAGCACACAGCGCTAGGTCTCACTTGAAGAAAAGGTGGCAACCCTAGTGTATACCATTCCCAAACTAGAGCTGAAGGGTGCTTTACAGGCTTCTTCAGTGATTGCCGAAAGCTCTGCAAATGATCTGTAAAAAAAATCACTTTGTCAAACTTCTCTTAGATTAGCTGAAGCCTTTGTGAAATAGGCCCTAGCTCCATTTCCACTGTTTTGTTGTGGTAATGCATGGTACAGCAACATATAAAAGTGTGGTGCAATGCCTTGCCATTTATTTTGACTTTCACTCTAGTTACCTAGCCAGCGCACAACAACATACATACACACACTTTAATGCACCCCAACATAGATGTGATGATACCATCTGTGCATTGTGGTGCGCTGCATTAACAGAAATGCTGCAGGTCTGTTAAATCCAGCATTGCAGTACGTTGGTAGACCATTCAGAATGAATGGGTCACCTTACAGCGACACAGTGGAACAGTCTTTTTTTTTTTTTTTTGGGGCGATTTTTATTATTTTTTTTCTATTTTTTTAAATGTTATACTTTAACCGTTGCTGGTTGTTTTGCACTTTTGTTTTAATAACATGAGACCTGTATAGTAAGTGGTGAAACATTCTGTAAAATATAATATGATTACTGGCATCAAAGCTGTTGCTACATAAAGTACTTTTCCACTTTGCAAAACTGACTTCCTCATTTCCAAAGCACATGTTGTATGCAAATACCGAGCCATAATTTGATTCCAGAACTTGGTAAAGATTGCAACTGAGAAGAAGGAGGATGGGTTACATCTGCAGAGTGTAAGGGAGAAGGGGGAGGTAAGGAAACTTTGAAAAATGCTTTTTGAAAGTTTCCTTACACTTTAAGTCATTGGGCTTGAACATGCAGACAGAAAAAGCAACAACTTTAAATCTGCTACTACCTACTATCTACATACTTGTTTCATGTCTGTGCCTCGGAGCATATGAAAAGAAAATCAAAGGTCTACATTTTGAACTTCAATTTGTTTCCATCCATAGCAGCCAAATCATATCAGGTTTCTAGAGTTTGAAAATGGATTCAAATATTTGATCAGTAGCTATGGGCCATATCACTGCTTTTTCATTACTTACATTTAAAAATAAACACAACTGTAGTTGATGAATGTTAAGAGAGTTTTTAGGGGCGAATGTTTAGTTTTGGATGGAAAGAAAGGTAGGGGTAGGCAACCTTGGCTCTCCAGCTCTGCTGAAACTACAAATCCCATCATGCTTCATCCTCTGGGAGTCATGCCTGTGGCTTGCAATGCCTTATGGGATTTGTAGTTTCCGCACAGCTGGAGAGTCAAGATTGCCTACCCCTGTCGAGAGAGAGAGAGATTTATGGAGTACTTCTGGTTGCTTCCAGGTAATTTTGGGTATGGCGGGCATCCCAGAGGACTGACCATATTGAAAGAGAATTATAGGGTAAGCGAATTTTCATGCCCTTACTTCAAGCCGACCTGTGACACTGTAGCTGTTACAGGTTGGCTCTATTGATCGGGAAGTCAGCGAACACATAATACCGATCAATGACTTCCCAAACCTTTCCCTGCAGAGAGCTTTGACTGTCATTCACTGCTCCCTGTTTAAATACCATTTGAGCAGCTGTGTAAGCAGAGAAACCATACAGGTCCTGTAGTGGGTGGGCTTTCTTTTGTCAGGGAAATGCTAGGATAAGACATAAGTACCCATGATGCCAATAGATAACAGAAAGTTCCTGAGCAAGGTGCCAAGGATTGCTGTCATTATATGGTTGATCATTGTTGTGAGGGTTTGTGTGTTCCAACCCTTGAGTGAAAACAGAGGCGTGGATGTTATGTGACAGATGGACAGTCTGTCACTGTTTAAAGATTCAGATAGTACCTGTTTCAGCAGGGAAAATGTCCCTGAGCAGGTATAAGACATATTGGAAACAGGTGGGAATCCATCAAGCTAGCAAGTGCTTCCTCCACAGGAGACAGATTGCTGCAGTAGCAGCACGTCTTCGGACAGAGACAAAAGAAGCATGTGTCTATGTCTGTGTGGCCTTTTAGATGGCTAGGCTGATGTCTGAAGAAATGTTTTTAGTATGTGCTAAAGCAAGCTGAGGGTCTTTGCAAACCAAATAGCCAGTAGGGATCAGCTCGATGTTCGAATCGAGCAAGAGTTCGACTCGAACATCGGCACTTCGTGTGTTTTTCGCACGCCGAGCACCCCACAAGGCACTGCATCGCACAATACCTTGTGAGCCCTCATTAGCTAAAGCCTTGCACTTAACTCTGTACTCTGTAAGAGCCATGAATGGGCAAAGTCATGACGACTTTTCCCGATCATGGCTCACCTGTCAGACGCCGTACAAATGTAAACAGTTGGGCGGAGCTAGCTAGCAATTATTTATATTTTGCCGGTATCATTTAGAATGCCCTTCTGCGGCGGGAGTTTGTCACGAGCAGACGGGTCGGCGGGCGTCTGTTTTTTTTTTAATTTCTATTTTATTTTTTCTTGTTTTATTTTGTTACGTTGTGGACAACACTGGACATCGGGATTGACCCTGGGTTACGTCTGTGGATCCATTTATTTTTCTTTTTTAATTTAAAGGATTTTTCTAAAAGTCTGGCCTCTTCTTTTTCTTTAAATTGATTTAACCCTTTCGGTGCCACCGCCGGAATATAGCGGTGGCAGCAAGGCATAAGGCATACGGCGGAACAAAACTGTTCCCAGCTGGCCAGGTCAGTATGCCTTATGGCACTGGCATATACAGTTCTGCTATAAGCTCATGGACACTTTAGTGACCATGAACTTATACCAGAACTGTTCCCCAGACGGTCCTTGTTAAATTAATAGCTGTCATCGGCGATGACAACTATTAACAAAAATTCTGGGTGCCCGTCCCCCTCTGGCACCCAGAATTCTCAGCCTCTCAGCCCTGCCTGGAGACTCTCCAGGCAGGGATCTGTGACTCCATGGATCCCCACTGCTCTCCCCCTCTTGTAGGGGCTGTGGCAGCGGGGATCCACTGTCATCCTGTCAGTTTCCGGATGACAGCGGCTCTGTGCATTGCCGAACGGAGGATCGGTAAATATCATTGATATTTACTGGTCCTCCGTGTGCAGAACTAACACCAGAAAGATCGTCTGATCACTCCAGTGTTTGTAAATAACTGGGGACAGATAGTACTATCCCCAGTTATGAATGATGAGTTATGAATGAATATCCACAGATATACTATCCCCAATTATGAATTACATCACATCCTGTTCATTCATTTTTGAATGGGGAGTAGCACTCACTACAGAGGCTCCTCCCCATTCAGAAACTGGTGATAGTAAATATTTTACTATTAGCAGTTTCTGAATGAATGGGAAGCCTCTGTACTGAGTGCTACTCCCCATTCATTGAGTGCTGAGGCTGTAGAAAAAGAAATTGTGTCCTCAATTTATTTTTCTATTTCAAAAGGGAAATGTCAGGGGTCTGTTTGGACCCCAGATATTTCACCGTTGCTCCCCCACAGTAAAAAAAATATATATATTATTTATTTTTTTAAATGTAAAAAAAAAACACTA
>NW_017306485.1:113996-130988 GCF_000935625.1 Nanorana parkeri
TTTAAAAAATTTGTGAAAAAAAGAAACACAAAACCCCCTCCCCCCACACATGTAACATACACATGTGCTGCAGTGCGTTTAGAATGCATCGCAGTGCATGATTTTTTTTCTTTTAAAAAAACATTAATTTAACTGTGGCAGCGCATGGCAAAGCTTTGTGATGCATTGCCATGCGTTGTGGTACCTTGTGTTGCAATTAAATATACAGCTGTATCATTTTATCACAACACAAATACCAACACAGCGCAAAAACAATTCTTAACATAAGTCACTTATTTACAGTTTTGCGTTCCTTCATTTTTTTTACCTTTTTGCAAAAAGGCACAATTTAAAATTTCAAAGTATTTGTTATTTATCAACTCAATACAGTTTTACCTTTTAATCTTCTTGGACACTCAGCCAGCATCATCATCTCCAGCTCTAGGTTTGCGGCTGCGCCGTGGGGAACACCAATCAGAGGAATTGCCACGAGGAGAGCTCTCAGATCTGGGGGTAGATTCGGCAGATGGCCGAATATCCCATTTTTCAAGGAGGGATAGACCTTGTTCCGGGGATATCACGGTGTAGGTGTCATCACAGTGAATGGGTGGGGGTACCTCTTGCTCATTCACAGGGGGGGGCATCTGGGTGCCCCTGATAAGCCCCCTGCCTGCACCCCCAAAACCAATGCCCCAGGCTTGTGGGGAAGGGCCCTTGTCCCCATTGGCACGGGGACAAGGTGCTTTTCCAGGGGCGACCCTGGAAATTCTCCATCCCAGTGCCGAGGGCATGTGGTATGGGAGGGAGGGGCTCACTTGGGCCTCCCCTCCTTTCCCCCCCCCCCTGCACTCTGATCAAGGGCCTGGTATTACTTTTGGGGGGAACCCCAAGCACTTTTTTTATGGGGTCCCTCCTAACATTCCTACCAGACCTAAAGGAAGGGGGAACCGCATACTGTTGTTTTGTTTTTTCTTTACAAATGTCATTTTTGCTGCAGCAGGTTCTGCACATTGTACATACGTGCCACTTTACAGGCAGTTTAAGTGGACCCCCCAGGCATGATGTTTTAAAGGAATTTTTAATTTTTGTTTTCACTTTAAGTAATGTTAAAATCACTGCTCCTTTAAAAACTGTATTTTTAAAAAGTTATTTTTCATTGATACATGTCGCCCCCGAGGGTAGTACCCGCATCTCCATACCCTTTTTATGGCCAATAACTTGCATATAAGCCTTCAAAATGGGGTCAATTGATTTTCAAAGTTCTAGCAAAGTTTTTGCAGTTCGAATTCAAGCTTTTTCCATGTTTTAGAGTTCGAACTTGAACCATGCAGGGGGGTGTTTGGCCCATCACTAATATCACTAATAGCCAGGAGGCTGAAGATTTTATTTGCTTTTTTGTGATGCTGAGAACCCTTGGAGGAAAAAAAATGTCTAAAGGCACTTTTGTTGAAAATGAGACGGAGTCTTAAAAGGTTACCGACTGTATATAGTATCTTTCCACCTATTTCTGCCTCAGTATCTTGTCTCTGGAATACTGTCTGCCACTGACCCAAACCCCAGCCTGTCCCTGGGAAAACACTTTCTTGTCTGCTACCTGCTCTTCCTTGATATGTATTGTTTCCCTCTGCAAGCTGCACTTGACCCTGACCTGTCCATCACTAACCCCGTCTCCACTGGAGAGCTAGCACCTCCTCCTCCATTGCCAGTTGGTACATTTGCCCTTTATCTGGGGCCCGCCTGTGACATTCTACAGTCAGTCTATAGTTCACGACCTGAGAGCTTCAGAGTAACAGTGATGCATATAATTCATCCTCCAATGGTTGCTGCTATAGGTGAAGTCCCTAGTTGGTGTACCACAGCCTATGAGTTCTAACCATTATCCACTATTTTTCCCTTTTGACTGCAATTCATATGATAAAAATCTACTTCAAAATGTTCTTGTTTTTGTTTTGGAGAACCTAGTACTAGATTTATATATGGCCTTTGTTTTTGACGACAGCCTAGTTGTGTATAGTTAAGTAATTGAGTTGGAACACTGTTTGAGATCTAAAGATTTTACCACGCTTTTTAGCAAATGGAAATTTTTCTTAAGATCAGGATTGTGTTGGTGACAAGGTTACCACAAAGATTATGTGGTCAGAAGATTAGCTGCACGTAAGTGTTTTAAGGAAGAGCATGACTACAATCCAATCCTCTCTGACACTCATTCTACTCAATAGTCTTACACAAAATGCAATATGGTCTTGAAATGCAATAGTATATGACTGTTATCTGTTTTACACACATCAGATACACGTGTGGTTGCTTTATTGTGAAAGTAGTTTTTATCTTTAAAAGAAAGTAACCACCCCCTCCAGCCTCATTACCAATTATACAAAGATTTTTTTTTTCTTCTCTGCTTGAGTTTTATAGACCCTGAGTCAATTCCAGTGGATTTCAGTGTCATTTTTTTTACACTCAAATTTGAATTCTCTTAAAAGCAAGATCTCACTGCCAAAATTCCTATTGCAAGATCCTGCCAATGGGAAAAGTTTGACCCTCCCCCCCTTTCATGATGGCCACAACTGACATGCAGACTCGAGAACTGAAGAGCATATGCCTTGCCAATTTAGTCTCTGAGAGATATAAGCAATTGTCGGGTGGTTTAACCTTCCTGAACCACCCTAAGTTCAACATTGAAAGGTGATGCATGATTATGATAGTACAAATGGAAATAAGCTCGTACATTGGTACCTCGGTTCACGAACTTAATTTGTTCCACGATTCTGGTTCCAAACCGATTTGGTCGTGAACCGAATCAAACTGTGATCAGACTGCAATCTCGACAAGAGGAAGCCATGACCATGTGTCAGAGCAGGGAAGATGGTTGCTGTTGTGTTCGTCACCCGAAGCAGAGATTGCGAAAAGAGGATAACATTTTGCAGAACTTCCTGTTCGCGAACCGAATTGTTTGCGAACAGAAGCGTTTGTGAACCGAATATACCACTGTATATAAAAACCAAAACTGAAAATGTTGGGGTTGACCACAAAGCATTTATTCACTGTGAACTGGTTAGGAGAGTAAAAAGAGAAGCAAATCGGTAAAAAGGTGCCAAGCCTCACACCAATGTAGATGGACTAGTTCAAAGTCTACAAACATTGATGTGGATGCTTTTTTCTATGCAGTAGCAGTCTGTAATGTGAGATCAAAGTGTGCATAGCCCTCTGGGAGAGAACTTATACAAGAGATTAGGTATACAGATTTGGGAAACTCTTCTCTACCAACTGAATATTGGAAGGAAGAGTGTTTGTTTTGCTGTTCATAGAACATCATGGTGGTGTGTAGGTTTAAATGGAAAGGACATTTTTAATAAGATAAACAAAGTGGCTTGTGTGCCAATGATTAATCAATGTATAGTGAAACCAGAATTATGTATAAGAAACATCACTGTACACTTATGATGGTAATAGACAAGGAACAGGACTAAGTGAAGTGAAAGCTGTGGGCATGTAAAGAAGAGCTCTCTGTCTGACTTCTGATTCTTGCCTCTTTGCTCACGTGCTTCTCTGTTTTAATGCTTGGCAGATATGTTAGCACTTTTAACTCAATCTCCATGCAATATTTCTGTCAAACTCCAAACCATTTCTTTTTTGGCAAAGTTTATTCTTTAATATAAGCACTTAGAATTTAACACACATTCAAATGCAGCCAACATGTAACAAAAATACTAATGCAAAATCCAATAAAGTAATTTAAGACAAATTTATCTGCAAATGTTCTAACGGGTTAGTCACTTAGTGCTTACAGTAAGTCCTTTCCAGATGTTAAAATTACTTGAATTTGTAAGCAGCGAATTAATTGGCATAAATCTTTTCTATATAAGGATTTTTTTTCCTACTTGAATTCCTTTTATCTCTGTAAACCCTTGTTTTAGGGACATCAGATATAGTTTATTTAAAAGCCCTGTATTCATAAATGTATAGAGCTTTGAAATGCAAAGCTAAGATAGGATTCCACGGACTAATATTTGCTTTTAACACTTGTGTAACTTTAGGATTTTGGCTAGTATGAGTTTAAAATAACATAACCTGGCTTTTTTCCAGGTAAATTCACTTTACCTATCTGAAAAGTGGTGAATTGGGCATTAGGCACAAACCTAAAATATATATATTATAATACATAAAATATTTGTATGGTGACTTTAAAACTGGGTTATGTTGTCTGGAAGAGTGTATGATGGGAGGTATGTGGCTCCATGGACTTTAAATATTCATTTTAAGATGAATCCATTGAGTCACAGTGCTAAAGAAACCTAAGCCTTTACCTGTTATATACAAAACATCCACTGGGGCTGGTTTCACTGGGAAACTTCACATGCAGGGTGGAGTAGATTTTCTATCCTGTGGACCATGTTTGTTTTTTTTCCTCTCCCAGGCAGGTCTGCTGAAAAACCTCAACTAGGCAAATCTGTGATGGTAACTGTGTATTACTCGCTGGGTCAGCTCAGAGAAGGCTCAATGCTGCTGTTCTAAGACTGTAGGTGCTATAGGTGCCTGTTTTGAACTGCTACCATTCCCAAAAAAAGGAAGATTACCTGAAACAAGGGACTTCATTCAGGATATAGACTAAGGCTCAATTGAACAGAAGCTTGGTTTACCATTTAATTTGTAGCTCGTTGCCTGTATATGCTTTGTTTCTTTCTGCTGGAATAAACAGCCTTCTTTATTTAGGAACTGGACATTTGATGCCTCTACGTTAAGTCTAATCACCAAAATACATAATACAGTATATAAGCCATTAGGTGAGTTGCATGTCTCCATGAAGCAATAGGCTTGGATCAGTGCTGACAAACAAGCAGGCTCCACTCTAACAAATGTACTTCCCAATGAGTTGTCTCACTCCAAAATCTTGCTGAACCACAGTGCTTTAATTCAGCGTAGATATATGGGTTTGTACATACAGCAGATGGCAGCAGAGAGCATTTAGTCAGTGGGTTAGAGAGCTTCATTTGTAAATCTTCCTCCCATCGTGTAGCCAGATGGATACCGTTTGCATGGCAATAGTGTCCCTAGATGACGCGGATAAGTATAGTAATTTCCCATATGCATCAGTGCCACCCGGGGCTGCTAGTGCCGTACAAAGGGCATCTGTCCAGCTATACACTTGGTGGAAGTTTTATAGGTAAAGCCTTTGGTATTCAAGGAGGGCAAAATGCCCTCCTTGAATACCAAAAACTAGCCATCAACAATCTGATGGATGGGCAGCCACAGGGAGATAACTTTATCTGAAATGCTGTGGGGACCTGGAGACAAATCCACTTTTTTCCATAGATTGTAGAAGTATCAAACCTGTATGTGGAGCAGAATGAAAATGGACAACAGCCATACATGAAAAGAAAGGCCAGACATTCAACAGAGGGCTGTGCACTGGGACCTTTTTACTGAATAGTTGTTGTTTTTTTTGTAGGATGAAGAGGTTGACAAAGACCACTCCCATGTTTATCATTTTAAGCTGGATTAAAAGAGGTCATAGAATTATTGTGTTTCTGGAGATGACCCCTTTTGTTTTAATCAACTGATATCATAAAGCTATTTGCTGCATTCTATAAAGAAAGATACTTTCTACGCATCTAGGTTCTAAAACTTTTCAATGTACTTTTATAGGGGTATTGGGCCTTTCACAGATGCTAGATGTACAAATATGTAAAGACATGTATGTGTGTATAATTCTTATAATATATTTATAATGGTCCATTTCTAAAGTATGCATCATCACCTTGCTCCATTTTTAAGTCCTTTTACAAAAAAAAATCTAATCTTCGAAAAAGATGTGAAACATAATGGAAAAGACAATATGTATTAAAAGAACAAATGTCCAGATTAAATAGCTCTCGACATCAGCAACAATGATCCAATTTTGTGACCTTGAGGACAAATTCAGATCTGCATTGAGATAGCTGCATCGGCTGTCAGCTACATTTACGTTATAAAATGGCTTTTATGCATAAAGAAACTAAAATGCGCACTATAATAGCAGATAGTCTATTTCTTTACTGACAACATGAATAAATCAGACAACATTTACTTTGAGTTTGTATTTTGATACACTTGGATATTTTTACACGTAACATGCACATTATAAATGAATGTCTGTCTTTATGTTGATGTTTCCCCCAGGAATACAATTTGAGAGGCTGATTTAAGAGCGCACCCATTCAAATTGTGTTTTCGGATTTCATCTGATGCTCCTTGTCTTCTACAGAGTTGATTTAGATCTCTTTAATTCAAACAATCCTATATCTTATTGTTTCCCCACTTCATATTTCTGCCCCTCCTTCATATTTTGTAGCTTTGACATCTAATTGAACAATGTATGCGCTCATAACGAGGAGTGCCAAAAAGTAGATATTGAAACACTGATTGCAGAGTCTATATGCATACTAATTCAGTCCTTTAATTTTAGTAGCTCCCCTGGGTTGGGGACCTATGTAACAAAGTGTTGGGGCTTTTTGTGTTAGCAATCCTGTCGCTGGCAGTAAATTGCTAAAGAAAGAGACATATATTTTAATCTGCCCCTTGTTTGAAAGTCCTTTTATGTAAAACGGATATAACCTGTAAATCACAGCCCACAAGTGAATTTTCATTCATGAGTGCCACTTTTGGAAGAAACATGAATTTGGAGTCTGACCAATCTTTAAACTGTCTTGTCGTAGAACCTGATGCACAGTTTGTGCTGCCTCCCACTTTAATGGAAACCTCTAACAAGAAATACTTGGCAGCAACAGTTGACAGACTTCTAAGATTGCTAGTTGCTTAGCTTTTTCTGGCTTCTGTCCTTGACCCTTGGCCTTGACCCTAAATAAACATGCACATCATAAAGTTATTTGTGTTCAAGGTGAGTGTCTGCAATGAAGTTATTGGATTAGCCTGCCAGTCGAGCTACTAGTTTTTCCAGAAGAGGTCAATGGTAGCATCCACAGTCTCTCAGAATAGCTCTTCCTTCATACACAAAACACGTTCATTATTTATTTAGTTAGTAAATCAAAGGATGCAGTAGCATTGGTTTTCCATGTAGCAGTAAGGACACTTGACTAAGTAATTAACTAAAAGATTTAAAAGAAATCTGTAAGGAGAGAAACATGGAGGCTTCCATTGCTGGGCTCGCCTTCTAAAAATGTTAGTTCTTTGCTTGTCATGCTGACCCTCTTACATTAAAACTTTTTGTGTTCAACATGAAACAATTTTAATGTACAACTTTACCATGCTGCAGTGTGCAGTCTGCTTAATGCAGTCGAGAGAATTCAAGAAACTTTGCCTATGCCATTAAGTGAATTGTAATGCATAAATCCAACTTGTTATAAATTCATGGTTATGCTATAGTGAAAGCAGATTGTTAGGATACAGTCAAATGTTTCATCTTGCCTTTTAATGCAATCTTTTTACTAATACAATACAACACTACATATTATCTAAGAAAGTTCTGAATTAAATAACCCATAGTGCTTTAGACAAAATGGTATAAAGATGCAAGTAAGAAACGTGGTAGTCTGGTTTTAAAAGGCTGTTAATAGGTTCTTGTTCTTCTGTAAAATAGGCTCAGAAACTCAGATAATAACACTTGACCTAGCATATTGAATTTCATTTTCATAGGAAAATTCCTGTTCTCATTTGTGGATTTTAAGTTGTGCCCACATATATGTGGGTCCATCAAGGAAAGGGGGTCAGGAGACTGCATGTGACTATATATCGGGGTCTGTTTACACTTGTGTATTTTCCTGCAGTAAGACACATGAATTCTACTGCATGAAAATGCATTTTAAGTAGAATTTCTATTCTTTCCTATATGGCTGGGTAACATTTATGCACTGCAATTCAATGTGTATTGAATAAAAAATGCTGCTCAATGGGCATTGTGTAAACAAGTCCTAAGAGTCTCATAATACCGATGCATGTGTGTCATGCATGCTGTCCATGTGAATGGGATGTTTAAGCTACCCTTTAAGTATTTTAAACATTTTTAGCTAGCAGCCCCTGCAAAAGAATATGGTTAGTAGTTGCCTTTCTGGCAGGTGGCACATACAATTTTCACTGTTTAAACCACTTCAGGTGGTGCTATCCGACACTTCAGGTGTGTGTGGTACAGTTCTGTATGCTGTGGGTCCTATTGCGAGCTGCTACATCTGTACTATGCCCTTTTCCATATATACAATGATTAGTTGTGTGCGTTTTTTAACTAACATTTAAGCAAAACTGACCTATAAGTGTATGTATAGTCAACTTTAAAAAAAAAAAAATCTTTGGATAGCGTAGGGAAGGGTTAAAACCCTTGTCATTTTATTTTAAGTCTTTTTACTTCCTGTCCTAGAAATGCAAAAGGAAGGGAGATGATTTGCCTTCTTAGATTGTTGCCTCCGTAGCAGGTGTCCCTGAAAATTTACCCTCACTAGTTGTTTTGGTGACCACTAGACGTGCATTCGGATTCGGCTCATTGCCTCCCAAACCTGAAACAACATAAAAATGTGTTTCCTTTAACAAAACGAATGAAAACGTTTGTTTGATTTTCATTTATTTCATCTGGAAACAATTTTTTTGGTTGTGCACATGCCTAGTGACCACTAGTTGACCATCTCTGTGGCAATGATCATCAGAAGAAAAGATGCATTTACCTAGTGGGGGCAAACAGCCATAAAAACTTTACATCCCTCCCTACCCGTTTGTAAAAAAAAACAAACAAAAAACGTGAGCTATTATTACACTTTAAAAATTGGTGTCCCTTGGCTAAAAGTGATCTGAGCAGGTTTATAAATGTCAGATTAGGCAAGGAAGTGAGGTGAAGCCCCCTATACACTTTCACAAAAAGTGCTGACAGTAACTCTTATATCTCACATTGGCCCACTCATTTGACCTCCCCCTCCATATTCAGCATACAATGGTATGTGCCATCCATTGTGCATAGAGAACAGTTTGCGGTGGAGCTCAATTGACCTTTTATAATCCAATCATGTACACAAAATAGTGTTTGTGTGTGTTTTTTTTTTATTGCATGCATGTGATTGGGCATTCTTTGCAAAGTGATCCTTCTTCATATTCACTAACCTAAGGGAACATTCCCTTGCATTTTGCCTTTAGTAAATCAACCCAATACACCTGATTGACAAAGCAATGAAATGTGCAATGATTACTTCTAGCAACCATCAGATTGCCTGCTGCATTTTATCTCTGTTTTTTCTCTTTGCACTGAAGTGCCTCTGCCTATGTTGATTTCTCTAAAATCAGTATCTAAGTTTAGGCTTCCAATTATATTTCTGGGTGATTTTTAATTTTCAAACTGTGGGCCTAATTTACGAAAGTATAGTAAATGCCTGTGTAAATTAGACCTTATATGCCTCTACAATAGTTACTAGATTATTCTGAGGTGAAAAAAACGAAGGTGGCTAGAAATATTTTCTTTCTTTATTTTTTTACCAGCTGTGTTCAAGGCATGAGACCATGCAATAAAATGTATCTAGCTAATTCTGTGTCCTGTAAGGGCAATCTTCCTGAGGTGAGGAGGAATCCTTTCTGCACAGTTGTCACTAGAACAGATGTCCCAAGATTTTTTCCGCCTTCTGCTCCAATTTCAACTGTAACATTTTGACTTTACCTTCAAGTTTTGGTCTGGTCCCAGTTGTCACCAGAAGGTGAATTTCACAGTGGTGGCACACCAGAATAACCAGACAGGAGGTCAAAACCTTTCTCATTCTGTTCAAAAATAAACATTTTGGCTAGAGGTACACATTAAAACTAACCCATGCTTTGCCCATGCAGGGCAAAGCAACAAGTTTGATTTAATCCTTCTATACCCAGCATCATTTTCTTGTTTTTTTTTTCTTCACTCTCCCACTGACATTCTTTTTTAATTCTAAGAGCTGAAGGAAATACCTGGTACTTCTTGAGTATGGAGGAGCAAAGAACTCACCCATGTCACGGTGTTGATTGGCCACATGGAGAGTTCCTGTGTAATTTGACTCAAGCAGCTCCTTTTAATTACTGTCTTTTGCTGTAGGTTTTAGGATTGCTCAAGCTTAAAAGGTGTTTGTTGATTTTGTGTTTGTAAATGTGAATTGGGTCCAAAAATCTTATACTAACATTCAGGAAAAAAAAACTTAAGCCGGCCCTTGATATGTTTACTCTTCAATATCTACGTGGCTGTCATGTTCAGTCTGCAGATTGTTATCACTATATAGAACTGCCAGAAAGAACAGTTTTAGTGGTCAAGAAAAGCCAACCATCAAGCACTAATGAAATTGCACAAGATGGGTCTGAATGTCTCAGTATGCAAATCAGTTTGTGATAGCTATCGTCCAGTTGATCGGAAGTACACAACAACAACTATTTTACAACTGGATGATTTTCGTCTTTCAAGCAGCTTAGAAAATATTTGTCCGAGTTGGACGAAAATTGATTTATTAGTGGCATTTTCGTGCAACAAAAATCACATAATGAAAACTGAATATACGCAAATGGAGATTTTGGTCTTTTGATCGACAAAAATCAGCCAGTTAGTGGTGCTGACAAACGAAAATCACAAACTACATTGGTCTGTGCATAATGGGCTGTTTGAAAATTGAGGGTGCAATGTCGAGACAAACAAAGTTGTACAATGGTTGTAAGGTGTATGGGCACCATTAGGCATGAAGGTGGACTGGGTGGCCACTGAAATTAAGTAAGTGGCAGGCATTGCCCCAATGCCTCCCTGTGATTCTGGCATTGCCTGCTGTGGTCATTTTTATGATAATTATATGGACCTCATAAAACCTACAGATGTTCTTATGATTTTGACAAACAAATATCTGTCCATAGATCTACATTAAATATATTGCATTATGTATCTCCTAGTGGCTTATGTTATATCAGCTGTTGTAGAGAGGAAGAATAAAAATCTGATAAATATATAAGCTAATGAAAATATTAGATGGAAACCAGGTAAATATGAGTCACTTACAATACTTCTAGGTGAACTTCAATAACTCAAAATGTTTTCTCGCTAGAAATGTTTTATTTACGCTTTAATAATGGGTAATTATATAGTACTGCCAACCAAGGCACAGACTTGGACAAGTGGCTACCATAATACTAAATAATTTAAATGTAACCATTTCTATAAAGCTTGAGCTTTCAGTGACTCTTCAGTAATGTGTAGAATTTTAGAAAGGATTAGCAAGTCTGAACCGCTTACTTACTGTATGTAGAAATACTCGGATCATTTTGTTTTTATGAGATTAAAACCATATTTTCTACAAGTTTGTTTTCGCCTACCCTTTTAAACACATTTGTGTACATTGGCTTGCTTAGCTGTGGCTACTTAATACAAGGAGATCAGGAACCTGACTCTGTATGTTTTTCATTCTAGTTTGTGGCATTTCTCAGTTGGAGAAAATAACTTTTTAATTAGTTTTAACAGGGACCAAATGGACAAAATCTTTAATCGGACACAGATGAGATTATTTTCTTCTTTCTTTTAACCAGAAAAAGAATGTTTTATCTGTCGTGAAGCAGAGAAGAAAGGCCAAGAAGAATTGCACAACTACTGTGATTGCAGAGATTTAGTGGGACATCACCAGTGTTTGCTGACATGGATACAGAAAGTAAGGAATCTCCAATACAGTTTATCTGAACCCATGATTACAATACAATACAAATGTAAAAAATTACAACTTACCAGTCCTTAGATGTGGTGGGGGCATTTTTTTTTTACCTAGAGATCTGCTAGTAACTCACTTCCTTTCCTAGAATGACAATGCTCACTCATTGTACTCTATGGAGCTTGGTTGTTGCTCTAGAACAGGAAGAGTTAGGACTTCAGAACCACTCTCCTCGTCTTCATAACATGTGGGGGGAATTCTGTACATGCATAAACTAAGCAGGACTGATCATATTGTTTGTGTTAACATTGTAGAGTATATAGTACAGCACTTTATTTGTGGAAGTATGCAATTTCTTATTGAACATATAACAAAATTAAGATAAGTTTATTTGTTACGGTTGACATACATTTTACTGAGACCCTGTTGCCAGACCATTCTTTTCAACAATCTTCAATATGTGCATTAACATATTTTACCTGTAAAAGCCTTCCTTGTGTAGCGCTATTCGTAACCATGAAGACATAATTAAAATATGGGACTCTTCATCTTCCCAATAGTAATATTACCAAATGCTCGAAATCCATTTACTTTCAGTAAAGTCCTAGAAACATTCTTTTCAGGTGTGGCTGTCCATCACAAATTGTTTATGGAAATTTCCTTTCCATAAAAGGAACTTTGCAAGTAAATATTTAAAAAACATTTTTTTCCTGCATTGTTTAGGTTGATAGGGTCTCTTTACGTTCTTGCTCAATAGTCTCGGTCTATGGCTTTATTATTCTTAATATCTGAGGCCTACTAAGAGTAATAATAGCATTTTGGCCTGGAATCCATGTTCCCAGCTTGGTATACATCATTTTATTTGAAAACAAACAAAAAATGTACTGCCCTTCCTACCCTGCAAAACTATGAAGACTAGCAGGCCCTGTGCAGCGCTCACAAACTTTCTTCTCTCCCAAAACCAAAATAAACTGTTTTTGTCTAAACAATATATTTTTGATTTTGATGATAAAGCGGTTTGCTTTTTGGCATATCTGGCGGAACTGAAATACACTCCCATAGCTATCCCTCGTGCCTTTGTGTCCTATTATTATTCTCTGCTTTATTCTTCTACAGTGTCTTCCTCCTTTTTCAGGCTTTTCTGATTATCTGACTCCAATTCCCCTCCCCTCTCTCCTCAGCAATGTAGAAAACTGGATGCCCCTATCACCATTGAAGAGATTTCTCAAGCCATAACCAAATTACCATCCCTCAAATCACCTGGATCTGATGGTCTCCCCTCCGAATGGTATAATACCTATGGTGACCTTCTAGTTTATGTACATTTACATACGTACCTCGAGGCTTAAGAAACGGGTAGCCTTCCTCAGTCCATGTAGGAAGTCCTGGTTGATACTTTGTTGCAAACCAATAAAGACCCAGTGAAATGTGGCTCCTATCGCCCAATATCGCTTATTAATGCAGATGTTAAGATCCTTCCAAAAATTATTGCTTTGAGACTTTATCTTGGTGTCACCCTACTGGTGTTGAGTGACCAATCCAGTTTTATACCAGGATGGTCCACTAGAATGAAGATTGGGTGGTAACTTAAATTTCCACACCCGAATTCTGGCACAAGAGCGGACTAGACTAGACTCTTTAGATAAGGCCATTCTACACTGTTGAATGTCTTGAGTGACACAGAGGTGTGTCTTTTGGGCCTATTTGTTAAAAGAAAATGGCATAGTGCCAAAACTCCTTTTTTTCTAAAGGAAAGATAGCGGCCAGGATCTGGGCTCCTTTTTCTTGGTATAGGCTTACTTGATTCTCCCATTTAATTCCCGTATACTATATCAGAAAAGCAAATATAACTCTTACAGCCTTTTATGGCAAAACAGTCCTTTTGGTTGGCATGCTGCACAAGACTCCTCATAGGATACTTCCGGTCAATGTTGATCAAATACACTAGGGCCCAATCTTGCACCCCTAAGTAACACATGGCCCAGTCATTGAATGACAGCCCAACAATTAAAAAAAATATATATATATTATATATATATTTTTTTTTTAATAGTCCTGTACTTTTTACTTCCTATAATGAGTTTTTTTTTTTTAAAGGCAAATGCACTATTTTCCCAGGTTCTATCCTGGGGTGAGTTTTAGTCCAAAACCCATCAGCTATTGAGTCTGGGAAAACCGTACAATAGCATTCCAGGTTATTTAAACCAGGAAAACTCCTGAAGTGGCTAAAAGCTACTAGCAATAGAGTCTGAACAGTATACAAAAGAGTGACTAGAGCGCTAGGATCACTATAGGATCACAATATGTATATCTGTTGCAAAGGTGTCATAGTATTCGAGGGCATGTAACAGAGCTTTAGCTGCAGCATAAACTGATAACTCGTGGTTTGCCTGGACAGATCTGAGGCGTTGTTACCTGGTCTAATTTTCATACTGCTGTTTGACACGACTAGTTTGCTCTACTTACTCAGTGAGAACCTGGGGTGCTTCGATACCGGTTTTTCAGTTCGAGTACTGATCATCTTCTATTTTTTTTTTTTCAATCCTCGCCAATACGGATACCAGCATCTGTGGGCCTGGATTATCGGGAACTGCCGCCCAGCTCCCTGATTGCCTTGGAAGCTGGTGTTCTATCGAAAGAACACTGGCTTCATTTCCCTTGAAACACTGCAAGGCACCCTGGCTTTCTGACCAATCAGGAAGCCGGGGGGCAGGTCATGACATGCCGCCCAGCTTCTTGATTGGCCGAGAAGTTGGCTCTGTGCTCCCTCGCAGCACTGCTGGTCAGAGGGAGATCCCTCTCTGACCAGAAGTTCTGGTAGCGGGATTAAGTATCTGGGAATTTTGGTGAGTATGAGTACTCGCCCAAATACTTGGTATCGTATTCGTATCGGTGCATCTCTAGTGAGAACTCCACCTTTTAGAAAGTAGATTCTGAAAGCAGTTGCCCCTAGTAGGCTATTTGTAGCTTATTCTCTCATGTGCCGTCCTGGAAGATTATTGAGCTACCAGGTAATTAACTCTGCTTTCCCCAGTCTCCAGGAATCTTTCAGCACAGCAGGGAATTCCCTGCCCTTATTTTAGTGATTGGAGGTTTAAACTTAGTCATAGTATGTTCTATTGTTTGCCTTTTAGAATGTTAGTATTACTAAGTCAGTGAGTTTAAACTTGTTTTTTTATTTTCTGTGAGCCTTGTGTTTCCTGTTTTTAGGTGGGCGGAGCAATACTTTTGTGTTTGTCCTGGAAGATGTCCAGATCTTTTATATTTTATTTAAACATATTGGTTACCAAGCTTTGAAAGACTTGGAAACAAGGAGGCCGAACACAAGTTCCTACACCAGCGCTGTTGTATTGGATTCTGCCCAGAGCTAGCTTCTACCAGTCAAAGAAAGTCCTTCACATGGAACTAGAACTGATGTGTCAATAGAATAAAGAATATTTAATCAGAAGAAATGCTGGAGTGTGATTATACATTTTAAAAAATAGATGACACTTTCCCATTTCTATGTCGTGACTTTGTACTGTGTAGTGTGTGTGGGTGTTTATTTTTTTAATAATGTTGTAATCAATCTGCAGACAAACTGCTGCAGATAAGCAAGCTTTTTTTTCCTGTTTTTTAAGTGTAAGTACTTATTCAAAGAAGTGTCAATCATGACAAAAACTTTGATTTTTGTATGTTTTATGGCCAACACAGTGAAACAGTTGTTTACTTCTCGCAGTATAACTTTATGCAGCTTTATGTAGAAATGTAAAGACAAATGGCATGCACATCAAAGAAGGAGATTTTATGCAAATAAAGACTTCAGCACATGTTGTCTCCAGCTGTTTCCCAGCATAGGTATTTTCAGTAATCTACCCCCTTTTTAGCCATTGATCTTTCATCTAAACTAGAAATGACTTGTTGCTAAACTTTTATACTTTTGTACTTCCCTACAGTGGTCTTCCTAAAGTGCGTAGTATCCACCTTCACTCCCACAATTCATTATATCATTGTGACAACTAGATGATTTGATGGTTACATAATTGCATAGTTGCACATTTGGTCAGGTTGAAAAAAGACACAAGTTTATTGAGTTCAACCTCTAGAGATAAGCGGAGGGAAAAAAAAAAAAAAACTAAAATAGAATGCTATGCTCTGCTATGCTCAGTTACCCACTGTTGATCCAGAGGAAGGCAAAAAAAACTCCTATTAGGCATAGTTCAATGTACTCAGGACAAAAGAAATTCCTTCCTGATCCCATAAGGCAATCGGATATTCTCTGGATCAACAATTTCTGGTGCTTAACCACTTGCTGACTGGGGTGTTAAACCCCCTTCCTGTTCAGGCCATTTTTCAGTATTCAGCGCTGAAGTACTTTGACATTTAGTGCTGAAATTAATGTTATACCATTTTTTTGGGGACAGATAGAGCTTTCTTTTGGTGGTATTTATTCACCACTGGGGTTATTTTTTTACTATGTTAAGGAAAAATTACTAAAGATTTTGAAGACAAAAAACCTGTTTCCCGGATATTGTTATGAAACATTTTATTATTACCCAATTTTTCAGTAAAATTTAAAAGATTGGGTCTTGTTGGGTAAATGGACACCAAACATGTCAAGCCTTAAAATTGTGTGTGCCTGCAAAACCACAAAAAACTACAATACCCAAAATTGCCTATAGGCGACAATTTAAAGCTTTTTACTGCTCATCAGTTTAGTGTAATCAGTGATTGATGACCCTAAAATTATTGCTTGCACTCCAACATTTGCGGTGATATGTAACATGTGCAGCGCAATTGTCATTTCCGCGCGATGGTGCATACGTTTATATGTACGTATACAAGGGAGTGGGGGGACTTAACAAACATACTCCCCCTAGAGCAGGGGTAGGCAACCTTGGCTCTCCAGCCGTGCTGAAACTACAAATCCCACAAGGCATTGCAAGCCACAGGCATAACTCCCAGAGGCAGAAGCATGATGGGATTTGTAGTTTCAGCAGAGCTGGAGAGCCAAGGTTGCCTACCCCTGCCCTAGAGTATATGAAGCATGCATGTTTTTAGTTCCCAAATGCATAACTTTACATTTATCAACATTTAAACCTCATTTGCCAAATAGATGCCCAAACACACAGTGCATTCAGATCTGCTTGTAGGTTGGAGACATCCTGTAAGGACTGTATTCCACTACATAAATGCTTTTGCACAGTCCAAGTGTACTTTATCCAGAGCCATTCCTCTGTTCAATTTTTTACTCCCTCATAAAAAAAAAGTAGATTTGTTTGACAAATTCTGTCTTTTGTGAATCCGTGCTGAGTATTGCTTATGCTATTATCCTCAAGCAAAAACAAGTGCATGTGATCTTTGATTCACTTTCAAGTATCTTCCCAACTACCCGACTGGTACAGAGGGGGAATTTCCCAAGTTGGAGGTG
>NW_017306485.1:131233-190936 GCF_000935625.1 Nanorana parkeri
CTTGCCAGGGGATCTAACCACTGACTCAAACGTTTTGGCTTTAGATATATTTTAAGCTGTTTCTGTTGTAACAGGGTTACATTCTAAATAACATTTATTAAAGTTATTGGTTCTGCTGTTTTTATATGTGGGTGTTTTGAATAATCCTGTGGCTAGACAAATTCTGTTTTGTATGAAATCATGCCACATTTCTGAATGCCAAACCTAGATTACTCATCTAAAAGTATTTCTTGTTATAATACTGAGTCAATCATTTTTTTTTCTTCTTTTTTTATATTGTCATGTAATGTGAGCAAAATGGTACCATTAAGCTACTAAATGGCACTAATATAGACTGAAGGCAAGCAAGATTTCTCAAAACTCAGCCATGCAATTCACCTCTTCAATCTGTCTTGCAGCATGTTAACCTAGCATACTGTATATTACCAGTATGGGTTTTTAAGAGATTAAAGAAAACCCTTTTGGTGGGAAAGAATCTTATTGACCCCTTATTAATCAAGCTGCAATAATGTGTTAAATCATGCTAAAAGGTGACTATTACATTCTAAAGATGATTTACTAAAGGCAAATAGGTTGTTTCTTTTGCAAGGGTTTTTTCTCTTTGCATAGTGAATGTGGTGAAAATTAACTTTGCAAAGAATACCCAATCATATGCAAGGAAAAAACACATTATTTTTGCTTGCACATGATTGGATGTTGTACTGTAAGTCAGAAGGGCTTTATCTCATTCACTAAGCTAAGGCAAAATGTCCTTGTCATGTGTACAGTCTATTTGCCTTTTAGTTCTCTGTAGGGTCACGGGAGGACCTATAATAACGTCCTCCCATGAACCAAAACTCAGTATATAGTGGGTTATTGCCCACTATATACTGAGAGTGCCGCCGCCGGGAGGGAACCTGACAATATTGTCGAGATCCACCCTGCTGGCTGATAGCAGGCTCTGCCTATCTAGAAGCAGAACCAGTTATGCCCTCCCACTCCCCCATCCATTCCTCCAGCAAGCGCTGGAGGATCAGACAGGGGAGGGGGATCCCTGTGGGAAGTGATGACTGACAGTCACACGTCAATGGGGGTGAGTGTAATTCACTCACCCCATAGTTCTCCTTTTTTAAATTGCTATTTTTTTTTCTTGTAGTTTCGCCCTGCAGTTCCACAAGTTGAAACTAAATGGCAATCTTAGTGAACAAAAATCTACAAATTTTTGCAGTGAAATGCATTTGACCAAAATGTTGCTCTTATCTCTCAAAATAAGGTGTTTAGCTTTTGAGCATTGGGTTTGGCTATTGTGAATGCCTTTTTTAGCACTCCTTCGTAACTTCTAACATTGCATTCCACAAAGCTTCATTTTATTTTAACTTGTGTAAGTATGTACTAGCCATGCTAACGATATGATGATGTCTCTAAAGTTCAAAGGAGTTGAGTATTTCACATTCTATTGTGCTTCACATGATCCTTGTAAGCATGAAGCCCCCTGTATTTAACCACATTTCATGCATTTAACTAGTATTGAAATTCAATGCTGTTTCTGGGCAAGTACCCTAGAAATCTCACCAGGGAATGGTTACAATGCACTTTGTTAAATTGACCAAAATGAAAGACAGGCTTATATTTATGAACTGGAAAATAGACCTTTTTTTTAAAAAAAATAAAAAATGTTGCTTTATAGTAAATTGTTCATCCTGTTTTGTTTACAGATTGTATTTTATTCAATGCTTGTACAAACACTTGTAATACAAAACCATCACCTTGTAGTATAATGGCATTGCTATCATTTACTGCTAACACACTTTCGTTTAGATAAGTTTGTGACTCTCTCTCTTGTTCAAAGTGAATTAATTCCAGATGTCCTGCCTGGTCTCTCTCCTCCGTAATTATTCACTGTCTTAAAATCCTTGCTTGTAGGACTATAATGTATTTTGGGTTTTATGATTATTAGACATATCTGTAAACTAACTGCTGTACAACTGTCTAAATAGTTCCTCTAAGTAAACTGTTGAAAATTGCCCCCATTATTGATTTTTTTTTCTTCCTGCATAATACTGATTAACCAGTAGATTCTCTCCAGGGAACATACAAGTATACCTAATGCTTTTGTAAGACTTGTGGGGGTCTTTTTTAAGCATCCAAGAGCATTAGTTAGAGAGGAAGCATACTCAACAGGTTGGGCACTTCCATGGGGGACATAATGGGGTACCAATGCAAAGAGGGGGAAAAAATACCATACAGAAGTAGGTGGTCTCTTCACGCAGCATTGAAAGCAACATTAAAAACGCAAAAATCCTTTAACATGGCACACAATCAATCCAACCCCCTATGGCTGATCAAAGGATTTTAAACTTTTTTTGCAGACCCTGACATTTTATTTTGTTCTGGAGAAATGGTAGTTTTTCACCATTTCTTTTGAAACATGGAAGTGACTATGATTTAAGTCCCTAACTATTTCTCAGTGGTCATTCCCTGGCCAGGGAAGAAGGTGATTTAAGCATGATCTGTGCTTGATTGGCTTCAGTGGGCTGTAAAGGTGGCATTAGGGGTAGACCCCTAATGTCTCAAAGGGAACCTGTCACCACTAAAATGTTATCCCATATGGGGCTTGTGAGCCCCTCATGTGGTAGCAATAAAGTTAAGGTGAAAAAAGCTTTGAAAATGTTGAGAAAAAAATGAAACGTCCCAAAAAAGACCTCTGCATACATGCACATACAAATGCAAAAACCACTTCTGGTGCTCCTTATGAAAACACAAATTGTGCCACACTTTAGGTATTGCGATGTAGGTGAGAGTGAAAGCAACCATTCTAGGCTGTTACGGTGAACTTTAAATTGGTGATTTGTAAAAGCTTTTAAAGCGCCATGGGTTTACCATCGTTTTTTTACCATTTCACAGGCACATTCAATTTTAATGCTTGACATGTTTCGCCGCAGCCTCATCTTTTTATATTTTACCAAAAATTAGACTTAACTTAATTGTATTTTTTACTAAAAGTTTGATAAAACAGTTGTGCCAGTTGTACTATTATCATGCAACATAAAAAATTGCAACTGCCACCACTTTATTCTACAGGGTCTCTGCATTCAGGAAATATATACTTATGGGGAAGCCTAATTTGATCTGCAGGCCTATAATATGCTTTACATCTCCACCATAGTAGTGCTCAGCCGCACTTTACCAAAAGCTTGAGAATTGCCCTTAAAGGCCATAACACATTACATAATTCAGCTCCTACCAACTTGAATGGGTTTTGGGCACTATATTTGGATATTTTTTTTTAAATTTGGCGAATGTTCAACAAACCAAGATTTGCTTGGTTCACTCATCACTAATAGCTAAATATGAACTGTTGGGGGTGTTTAACTGTACTTTAGTACAGTTAAACCCAAAGTAGTGCTCTAGCGGCTTTAAGTTTTGATTCCACCCAAAATATGTTTAATTAGAGTTTACATCTGTTACAAAAAAAAATGACATTTATTTTGTTAAACACTGGAACGTTTAACCTAATCATATTTGGTATAAACAAAAATGTACAACTTTTTTTCTAATATGTTTCCAAGACGAATGAGCACAACAAAACACCATTTACAGAGTCGACTGGGTGACTTCCCACAACTTTTCACATTATCCATATCGTTCTATAATCAACTATGTGTAACCATGTTGACTCGGGAGTAGTCCTAGAGCATTTTTAGAAAATGGAAATAGAAAATATGCCAACTGTTAAATGTGAACCAGATTTGAAATAATAAAACATTCATTTCTCATTATTTCTCTGGCTAAATGCACCTTTTACCAAGCCAGAAAAAAATGAACTTTTTTTTAAAATTATTGTTCACAATCCATTTTTTTTTAAAATGTTTCTTCCACAGGGTTCTGGTAATGAAGATCGACAACGATGCAGTGCATGTACAGCTAAAGTAAGTGAATAACTTTTTGTTACCTCAGTATTACATTTCTGTATTTGTATAAAACGCTATTTTGTTTTTACATATTATATGTATATACTTCTGTGCCCAAGCTTTGCTTCCCAAGACCCTTTGGCAGAGATTGTGACCAATGTCTAGGTTTTCCGTCTATATTGTTCAGAAAATGTATTTAATCCCTTCTTTTCCTGTTTTTTATTTATTCTTTTTATTCTATGAATTCAATGCAGCAAAACTGCAAGGCCAACTGTAGGTGGTATTTTGACTTTTGGCAAGATTTAATGGGAATCTATAGTCCTTTCAGTGTTTCATTTTTTAAAAGTTTAATGTAAGTAATCTTATCAGCATGTATTAATAGAATAATATTGTATGCAATTCTATATCTATATAGGGGTAGCCATATTTGACGACTACATATGCAGGCTCTGCTTCCGTCAGTTGCAGGGCTGCATTATGGTTGTCCTTTACTGCTCCTTATAACAATAAACATGGATCTGATGATCACCTGTAATCAATACATTTTTATCATGGCCAATAACTTATTTCATTAGTAGAGTAGTTGCAGTGAAATAAATTGCTTCTTCTAGTGGTTATCTTTCATATACCTATATGTACTACAGTATATTTACAAAAAAAATGTGTGTGAGCATACACCTAAATGTGGTGGTGATCCTATCAAAATGCTTTCAAAATGCTTTGAGGTAAACGGCAATAATAACTAAAAACAAAATCTCCCTTGCCAAAAATGCTTTTCTTTAAGGTTAGATGGGGTAGCATATCTTTAACTGCATGTATTTTGGAATAAAATATTTAATGTTATTTGTTTTTATATATGAACTGTGCTCAAATATTTTTGTTTTTCAATACAAGTATTTTAAAGAAACTCCAGGAGGAAAATTTGTGGCCAAGGCACGCTTTTGTCTAGGTGATAAAAAAAGTTATACTTCCCAGACCATGCGAGCCGGCTTGTTCTTAGACTGGTGTCCAGAGCTTTTCTCTCCCTCTGCTGCATTGGTCTAAGGATCCTGGTGTCATCACGCTCTATACTCTGTGTATAGACGTTATGATGTTGGGGAGCAGTCCATCTGTGCAGAGGAGTTGATACGCTTCAGTGATCACAGAAGCAGGGAGCCGCTCAAATAATCTGGTGAGTATAACTTATTTTTTTTAAGCGCCTAGACATAGGTGCTTAAATTGTAGACATTATAAGCACTTAACCCTTGCATTGTGGGGGTTAGCCCCCCTGCAAGGGTTAATAACATTTTTTTCTTGCAGTTCTTCAATTACTTACAAGCTCTGACTTTTGGTACCAACTTTTTTGTCATGTGACTGTATCGCAGTCAAAGGGAGTACATATTCTTACATTTACCATAAATTATATACTAGGTAATTATTTGTGCATTGTATTATTACATGAATTTGTGGATGGATATAAAGTCTTTTTAATTGTCTAACTTAACAAAACTGATGGGTTGATGGAGGCTATAAATAAGACTCTTGGCAGACCTATCTATAAGGAGTGGCACTAAGCTAATAGCCTAGACATTGTACAGGAAATCTTAACTGCACATATGCAGAGAGAAAAATATATGTTCTAATTATATGAAAGATTTAAACTTCCAGGCATAAATAATTGCTGTTAATCTTAATTATCATGCTTATGCTTAATGATGCTTAATAATCATGTTTGATTGATATATATATATATACATATATATATATTTTCTGACTCCCCTTGTTAGAAAGCAAGAAATCATTTTTACATATATTCTAAACAGATTTTTGAGTTCAATTGTGGGTATGCCAAATTTCCCATGACAAGACTGAAAGCTTTGCAGAAAGAACTATTTCTTTACCAATAATTGGTTGGTCTCCAACTCTAACTTGTCTATAGGAGACTCTGGCCATCATTGTAGAGAAGTGTTTTACTCAATTCGTTACTTCGTGCCCCTTAACTGCAAATCTTTTTCAGATAGCTCCTCATGCATACCCCTTTATACTCCAAAGTGTTATTTGGGTTACATGTTTACTACTCCTTAAATGTGCATGTCTGTCTTCCTAACAAATCTACTATTAATACATGAATAACAATGTTAATTGTTGAAGGCTATTTCCTTAAAGTGGAACTAAACTTACAATTTAATGTATAAAAATGGTAGCAGGTAAAGATTTTGTCAGAAAAAACGTCTTTCCCTTTTTAGCTAGCCATTTTTTTTTAAATTGTACACTGATTGCAAGGCATGAGCAATGTACACTCCCATAGAGAGTAGAAACTGGGCGGTCAGAAAATGTAACTACTCATGCCAATTCATGGACATTTAAAGTATTTACATATTCTTAACAAGCAATAAATGAGCTTTAAAACAAGTCCACACTGATCTCTGTAACTGCAGTTACTGTGGGGTAATTCTTCATAGCTAGCATGACCAGAATTGCACTTTATACTATTAAATTAAGGATATTTAAGCAGCCAGCCCCACCCCATGAACCTGACACTTTCAAGAAGGCAGTACTTAATTCAGATTCTCTATGTACCTGGCTAGTACATTGATTCAGTGGTTTCAGTATTTTGAGTCTCTTTCCAAAGCAAGAATACAGATCAGGTGTTCAACAAGAAAGTGTTCTCAAGTATCCTTGATGTAGGGCGGAAGGGATCTCACAAGCGGTTGTAGTGCTGAATCGATGAACATGGCCACTGGTTGTAGGAGGCTGTGCCGGAGACTATTGATCTCTTTATGTACATTTTGGCAGGCCCTGAGGAAGGGACCCTCTGTGGCCCCCGAAATGTTGGCTGTATGACACTTGTGACAATTCAATAAATGTGCTTATACTTCTCGCACATATCGAGTGCTGGTGACTATTATGGACTGCACATTTCTGTCAAACTGTTAATTACAGTATTCACAGCTGTATCCATATGATATTGGATGTATATCTAGAAAAATCAAGGTTCTGAAGGGTGTAGAGAAAACTGGTAGGTGAGGAAAAAACATGCCAGCAATATCCGCTTCAAACGTATCCATTTTTTTTTTGCCTTGAGCACCAATATTGCATATGCGTTGTGGGGAACTGCAGTCCAGGTCTGTTGGCACATGAGTGCCATGTGTTGCTGTAAAGCGAGCTGAAATGTTCACAATCATGGACATTTATCATATAAGGTAATGCTGCTTGAGAAGGGAATGAATTTGCACTTTTTCAGTATTTTCTTTAATAGGTGACTTTTTTTCCCTTATGGCCAAAGCTTGTATATCTCATATGTGGTATATCAGGGCCAATCACAACTAGATGTCATGGTTACCTTGCTCATACCTTTTTATAAACACTGATAATCCTAAGCATATTCTACTTCCACTTCCAATAAGAAATGTGCATTTTCCTACAGTATTTAAATGGGATTTTACTGTTAAGCTTTCTTTTCCTGTAGTGTTCTTGAAATGTGGGGCACTGTGTATGAGTTATGTTAATGTGTTAGGGCAATGAATACATTAATTTCATTAGTGAATGGCCTGAAAGCAATAATTACCAGTGTAGGTGTGTCAGAAACGATCATGTTCAGTTTTGCCAGTTAATTATTAAGATTTTGTTCTGAAGGGCCCAGATCTGACATCCAGCTTTTAATTTAGCTGTAAATAAAACTCTCTAGTATGCAGGAAAGAAAAGCTAAGCCAAGAACTTGCTTTGCTCTTGGATTTCTGCTTTTATTTTTTCAATCTCGACTTCCAATAAGATGCCAAAATAATTAGTGTCAGTGATGTGAATTTTATTGCATAACCCCAAAAGGGCACATTATAATAAAAATAGCAATTTTGTTTTTTTTAATCCTCTTGTCTCTATTTAAGTTACAGTATATAAATTTTCTACTGAAAAAAAAAAAACTTGATACAACATGATCTTAAAAAGCGAGGTAGTGAGATAGTTTTATGGCTCTAAAGGATTTTGTTGTTTTTCTAAACTCTCTGGCTCTTTAATGAGTTCTCAATTTGTATTCTTTGCTTACTCTGTCCAACAAATTGCCAGAAAGGATTTCTGCCACTATAAAATATGTGTTGTGTGTCTATATGTATCTGTGTATATATACAGTCATCGCCAAAAATATTTGCACCCCTGCATTTCTGTCAGATATTGCACCACTTTGCACAGAAAATTGTTGCAATTACAAGTGTTTAGGAAATAAACATGGGAATGCCTAAACATTTGTAATTGCAACAATTTTCTGCGCTTAGTGGTATATTAATTTCAGTAATATTATTTCTAAAACCTACAATGTGCAGCGACTCCTCCATCGTACACTGAGAAAGCAATATTCTTTTAATGTCATCTTTGTCACTATTAAAGGCCATCTCCAGCTGAAATGATTTTGTTAATAGAATGCAGAAGGTTTAGAATTTTATTGCTGTCAATTATTTCATTGTGAGATTTGACCTCACAATAAAAAAGAAGGTGCATACCTCAACAAAAACAAGTGGTTCTAAGCCTTTCACACATTTAGTAATAACTGTTGCTATGTCCCCATTGTAAATTTTCGATTAGCCTTCTTTTTCTGTGATCCCCCTTCCCCTGTCAATCAAGGCAGGCATTGGTGACCTCTGGTAAACCTAATATAAAAGTTATGACTCTCATAAGTAATACACTGTTAATGTTAAGGCCTTGTTCACACCAAGCGTGACGCAGGTGCAGAGCGGAGCAGTTGCAGACCGGATCAAAACTGCGTCCAATGTATTCCAATGGTATTTTTTTGCTCCAGTTCACATCGCAGCGTGCAGTTCTAGAGCAGGTAAAAAAACTGCAGCAAGCTAAATTTTATCTGCTCTGCAACGCATGCAAACGCATCATAAATTCATGCAAATGCCTGGAATGCACTGAAAGCCCATGTTAAACAAAAAAAAAAGAATTTTTGTGTTCACCAAAAATGCGGCAAAAAACGCGGCACAACCCACTGCACTGCGTGTGCAGAAACCTGAGTGGATCTGCTCTGCATTTGGTGTGAACAAGGATCAACTGATGCCTCTGGTCACCCCCCCTTTGGTTCGCAAAAAATAGTGAGGACCCAGTTCCTTCACATTGGCTTTATTTGGTTTCACACTTAAACAATCAGCAACATTGCAACCATTTTCAACCACTTTCTCTATAAAACCAACAAGGAGAAAAAAATAGCTTTCTGAAATATATGGGAAAATTGTACATATTGGAGGTGATTATTAGGAATAGAGGCTGTTAACTGTAAGAGCTTGGTAAATGGCTAGGTGAAGTCACATTGATTTCAAAGAACCAATCGTGTCCTAGCAAAAATCCCTTTTTAATCTCCCTCCCTCCCCTACCATAATATGGTATCCAAAGTTTAACACAGATTAACCAGATTTACTAACATTTAGCTTGTAAAGTAAACATTTACTGAATGGTCTTTATTTCTTTAGTAAATCAACCCCATAGTATCACGGAAGCTGGGTAAAACAGAATGGATAGATCAGAATTGTCACATACTTTTTTTTTTTTTTTTATTCCACATCATACAGTTCTATTTAAGATGATCAGCCAGAGATGTCTTTTCATATATTTGATTAGCATTTTTCATAACATATTTTCTGTTAGAGAAGCACCCTTATGCTGTTGAAAGTACTGTTTATGTTTACATATGCATATCAAATGTTCAATCCACTAACTTTTGTTACGGCTGTTAAGCTATGAGCTTATACTAATGTTGTTAGTTGCATTAAGAAGATGCAAGCCATCCCATCTGCTTTACTGGTGAGTCAGCTCTGAGTTTATGCATCATATTCTGCAACAGAAGGCTCAGCTATCAATTGTTTACACTATATTTGAAAAAATATATATTTTCAACACTGGTTCACAAATGGCTTTTAACAAATGGATTTGCAGCTCCAAATGTTATATATGTAAGGCAGTTGAATATTTTATATTCTTTCCCAAATTGTTAGTGGACTGTTGGCAGCCAAGCACTATAGTCCGTTCAGCTAATAAGACCTTCAACTGAATAACTTGCTTTCCAAAATCAAGTAAATGATTATACCAGAAGCTTAACTAGAGTTTTGCAGTATAAGACTCCAAAGTGTGATGGGAAATGACTTTGTCAAGTATATGTACAACTCTAGAAAAAAAGGGGGGGTTAACTCGTCACAAGATGACGGGTTGGTAGTGGTCAATTTCAGGATCCGGACAAGTCAGTTGGTTACATGAAAAATTGATTTTATTGAAAAAAGACATACAAGATAACACATTTGACTAACAATACCTACATAAAACCTCTTAAAAATACAGACACTAGTAAATTAAATGTGGATCGATCCTCATTCGCTTCTATCATTAATTTCACCGTAAGGGGTAAGTAGCTGGTGTGTTTCCCGCGTTGCCACTTATCTCTCCGTGAAATGGCCCATGTGTATATCAATAAACATGGGCTATCTAGATGAAGCCATATTCCAGGGTATGGGCAATCAAAAGGAAAAACATTCTGGTAATTTCATGTTGTGAATTAAAGAAAAGAGTCAAATTAAATTTGAAATGGTAACCTAGGTTTCGTACATTTGAAATCAGGTTATATAATGTGCTTAAACACTGATGCTTGTGAATAAGATAGATCCTATATGGCTATTTTCTGGTTTAATCAAATATGTCCTCAAATGTTTTCAGTTCCTTTCCCTCTATTAATTTGTTTTTTCTTTAGGGATTCCTTTGATGGGTGTTTCACTGTGGGGTTAAGTTTTCCTTACAGGAAAACGGGATAGTTAATGACAATCAGCATGGGTTCAGGAAAGACCGTTCCTGCCTAACTAACTTGCTAACTTTTTATGAGGGGGTAAGTAGAGATATGGACGGAGGTAAGCCGGTGGATGTGGTATATCTGGATTTCTCAAAGGCTTTTGATACGGTACCACACAAACGCTTGCTACACAAGCTAAATAAACATGGGCTATCTTTTTCCTTTTGATTGCCCATACCCTGGAATATGGCTTCATCTAGATAGCCCATGTTTATTGATATACTCATGGGCCATTTCACGGAGAGATAAGTGGCAACGTGGGAAACACACCAGCTACTTACCCCTTACGGTGAAATTAATGATAGAAGCGAATGAGGATCGATCCACATTTAATTTACTAGTGTCTGTATTTTTAAGAGGTTTTATGTAGGTATTGTTAGTCAAATGTGTTATCTTGCATGTCTTTTTTCAATAAAATCAATTTTTCATGTAACCAACTGACTTGTCCGGATCCTGAAATTGACCACTACCAACCCGTCATCTTGTGACGAGTTAACCCCCCCTTTTTTTCTGCACAAATACGGTCAGGGATCGGACTACACAAGCAGTTGTGCAAATACAAGGAGGGGGATTATAATTCATCGGATCTCCAGGTAGGAACAAAACCCATTTTGAACTATATGTACAACTCTGCATAAGCTATTGAAGAGAACTGTTTTTAAGCCTTGAGATATCATGCTTTATGTATACTTCCAAACTGTCCATTTGGAACCAACTCCCTCTGCCCCCCATATCCTCCTATAAAAAGGTACTATTTACCTACCATAAGTGTTATTCTGCATTAAGACTTTAGCTTATCTCTTCTCCTCCTCCTCCCTCCTCCGGTCCAGAGTTTGATGTGCATAACAGTCAACCGCAAATGACTACATTTCAGAGCTCAATGTGTGCCCTTAAGCTAAGTATCATACATACTTCACAAAGGGCCATTGTTAGGGTCCATTCGTACCACATACATTGGAGCTGTGCTGGCCATTGTTTCTAGCAGAGCCCCTATGCAAGACCAGGCAATTTGCCTTGTCACGGATGAACACATTTCACACCACCGTGTCGTGGTGGGAACCCAGTGGTTTGCTCGTAGAACTGAATGAAATGTCACTTGTCATTTCAATAAAGTTCTAAAAAAATAAATAAAAACAGACCCTGCGATGTGTCAGGCACTGCACACTAGCCGCTGGCCACAGTGGCTGGTGTGAATGGATACTTACTGTGCCAAAAAGAAAGCTGCTTTATTATTAGTAATGCATGCCAATACATGTGAAATATTGTCCAAGATCCGGGTTGCGGAACTGATTTGCTGACCAGAGCGTGACACTTACAGAGAACTTAAACTTCCTGTTGATTCAATCTGCAAGTACCCTTTTTGTGGTCAAGGACTGAACTTGTACAGCTGAAGACAGTTGCTTCCTTGAAGGTCATCTTTGAAAGCAAATATCTGTTAATGAGTTGGTTGCATAGGCATCACAGGATCCCAGCACCAGAGGCATGTGCCCTGTGTCTAGCAAGACCTAACAGTCATTCTGATTTTGTGAGTGACCTGATGGTGTCTGTATAGTTGTGACTCTTCTGGCCCGACATGGCTCTTCAGAGATCCTGGAGTCAGAAGGAAGTGACATGGGACCTCTGCAGCACTCCTTATGCAAGTATACATTGCTTGTGCTTCATCTATGTAAAAAAAAAATGAAATTATTTATGCTGAGCTATTAGTCAGTGTCAATTTTATTCATTCCGTGCACTATTTATGTGTTTTTTATTTAATTATGTCCAGACTTCAAGACAGACATTTTATTCTTGTGTGCCTTGGTATGGAATTTGACTTTTTATTTCATCCATTGTCTCAGACATGCCTTTATCATCGAACACAAGAGATAAACTGCATGTACTCAGAGATTTCAAATTATCACACCGGCATTAAATTGCCCTTTATATTTATGGCTTTAAGAAAGTTCATCATCTAAGTGTGTTCCTTGCCAGTTAATTTCCTGCTAATGAACGTTTTACAGGTTCTCTTTTGAAAGTGCAGCTCTTCTTCCTAAATCCTTTTGTCTGTTCTTTATTACTTTTGTCATTAAGCATAATTTCTGGATGGTAGCTCTTCATCTACAATACGAATTATCTTTTTTTTTCCTTTTCTTTAACAACACCCAGCTATTATCATATGCACACAGCCACAGTATTCTGGCTTATGAAGGCCCTGTAACCTGCATTTGAGGGTTTGTTGTGGTTTTTTTCATAAAGGTCTTTACATTTGATTAAAAGTATTAAAGAATGGATCAAAAATGTGACATTTCCTTTTTAAAAATTCTACCAATTGAATGCTGGATTTAAATTGTCCACATGAAGATGGGACAATCTGATGTGAATTGTGCAAGGGTTTTGCGATACACCTATTATGTGTAGATTATTTGCATATTTTCTATGGTAAAATGGAAAAAGTGCAACCGATTCCTCCATCTACGCTAAACTGTGTGGATGGAGGAATCTCCCACTGGGCAGCAGTGATAACCTGAAAGAGGTTCTAATTAACTCCTCCTTTTTTCTTTTTTTTTTATTTGGGTTGTCATACATCTTCACTATAAATAAGCATTTGGCAGACTTCAACTTTAGCTGAATCCTGCTTTCTCTTCTGCTGATTTGTGATGGGCTGATTGATAGACAAGTGCAAGGCAGAAAAGAAAACCAATCGTTCTGACCAAACATCATAGAGTCCCTTCATACAATCTCATTGTGGTCATATGTAACCATCAATATTTGTGTGCATAGTATTTTTAGATCTGTAAACAGACTTTCCATCAAAGCATTTAAAGCTGATCTGTGGCCTAATCCTACTTTCCCTGCCACCACCACTAAACTTTACCCCCCACGCACAAACTTAATTTTACAACTAGAATAAAGAAAAAACCTAAATTATATTGAAGTTTAAAGTCTTCTTCCTTCTTCTGCAATGAAGTGGGAAGGTCCCTCTTTGAGTGGCCACATTTCTTCCTGGTGATCTGGACACTTCCTATTGGCCTTCCATATGCGGGGTCCTCACAGGGTCCTGAAGATTTCCACAGTGGGGTAATGACCTCCTGACGACAAAATATTTTCATGTAAACGCTATACAGTCCCTTTTAACTGGGTCAATATAGTAGACTGCCTTTTCTAAGCTCCTTTTAAAAAAAGGTTGATGTTATGAGATTAGCATGATGGCTTTGCAACCAGCATTTTTTTCAAAAGATATAAGCCCCCATTTTCTGTTAATTTAGCTACTGTATACTTGAAGTAATAGTAAAACATTAAAGTTGTTGTAAGCGCACTACTCTGGTGGTAAATGGAAACGTTTTAGATGGCTAACGGGGGGGAGGGGGGGGGCGTGCTGCCTCCATGAACAGGGAGAGGAACCCCGTGTGCAAGCAAAAGAAAACTGGGCAAGGAAGCGCTACTATCCTTTTGAATATATGTGGTCACAATATTGCCTGTATGTTTGTTGAGTGTAATTACTCATGGATATTGGCATCAAAGAAAAATTGGAATAACTCACTGTTAGATGGTCTGTATGCGGCCAGAGAGAGGCGTTGCCCTGCCGGGAGGGTCGTGGGCCAGAAGACCGTGATGCTCGATGAAAATGACCTCTGTGTAAAAGAATCAGTGAGCACAGATGCTTAATTGAGAAGGGGGATATAGAGCATATTGTCCCCCGACATTTCACCATGACACATTATAAAAACACATCTGCATTACACATATACGCCATTGAACATATATCCACTTAACGATCACCCTCCGAAAGGTTTCGCCAGTTGTGCAAGAGAAACTTTTTGGATCTACAAATTAAATACACTAGTACCAACCGGTCTGAATAAGGAGATTGAAATACATACAATCTTATGAGCAGTAGTCCTTTTAGTCAATATGTTCCACGCACAGAAAATCGAAATTATTTTATCTTCATTTATACTGTGATTTACAATTTCATGCAGTTTTACCATGATCCACATCCTTCTTTTCGTAATTGTTTACCTATTTTTAATAATTTTTGTATTTTAACATTTTTACATAATTTTATATTATTTAACATTTGTTATAACCAAAAGTCCATGATTTTAGATATGCAGCCTTCGTTCACAATTCCCCATTCAATTTTAAAGTCCTTGTTTCAACAGCCGAATAAACTAATAAATGTTTTAATATGTCACCAAGATTTGACATGCCTGTATGTCCAAATGCGTTCTATCTGTGAAGAACAGTTTTATCAATGCGATGTCTTAGCTGCAAACCACACTCTCGTTTAATCCTGCACCAACCAGTAATCGACACGGGAGGTGTACCCGCCCACCTGTCACATTTTAAATAAGTCTTCCTGATTCCCGCCCGTTCTTGATTTTCTTGTACGGCTTGAGAAAGATGCACCGGCCTCAAAACGCGTAGCCATTGGACAGCTCCTTTCCAGCCCCTCACTGACCTCACACTGTCATTTCACGTTGCTTCTCACTGACAGCTAGACACAGCGAGCCGCGGCTTAAGAGGCAGCTAAGCAGCGGTTTCTCGCACGGATTCGTTCAGGCTCAGCTTGGCCAGCTGAGTTCTGTCGATTCCCCCTAAGATACATCTCACATATACTACCTACCCCAGACTGAGGTCCTTTTCATCGAGCATCACGGTCTTCTGGCCCACGACCCTCCCGGCAGGGCAACGCCTCTCTCTGGCCGCATACAGACCATCTAACAGTGAGTTATTCCAATTTTTCTTTGATGCCAATATCCATGAGTAAGTACTCAACTAACATACAGGCAATAGTGTGACCACATATATTCATGTATAGGGTGGTAGCACTTCCTTGCCCAGTTTTCTTTTGTGTACTTGAAGTGACATCTTTGTCTGTCCTTCTTCTTCTTTTTTTTTTGTTATATTCTTGGTGATTTTTGAGTGCCTTTTTATAAAAGGCATACACTTTGAGGGACGCCATGTTGGTGCGACTTTCTATTTTGGGATTTACCAAATGGAAAATAATCCTAGACTCTTTACATGGTTAATGTTTTATTGCTCTTTGCTTACTGTGGAGAACAATTGGAACACTCATCCCCAGACAGGAGCAAGAAGAGGACCAAAGGGCCTTTGGTCATATTTGTAGATACTTCCTGTATTGCTTTTGGCCTTGGCATGCCTCAAGCATTGGCTACCAGCTCTTAACATTTAAAATTTGACACCTGACTCTAGCAATAAAATCTTTTATATAAAATAACCCTTTAGGATAATACACAGTACCGATAGAGGCATGTTTATACATTTTACAGAGCTGCCCATAAGAAAGCAATCGGAATCCGTCTTAAACGGTTCTTCATCAGAGTGAATTCCAATTGTCTGCAATGGGTTACTGTAATTTAAGAATTCTCACTTTAAGAGTAAGCGCTTTTTATCCAATAATGCCATATGTGGGGTCTGCAGTGAAAATGACCCCCTTCCAACCGCTGCCCTTCGTCATCAAGAGGGGAAAAAAAGCAAAATACACTGATACTGTTTACTATTTTTTTTTATGCCAAAGGATTTGTAAATTTGTGCAACTTGCCTTTTGACTCATACACCTCTGCCCCCACTGTGCAGCCAGGAAGCTAGCACACTTATCAGCTAGTTTAGCAATGCAGTTTGCTGTATAACCCCTTTGAACGCATATTGGTAAATTAATCAGCATTATCACCTCTGTCCAGTGAGCAGGGAGCTGACCTAAGAAGCAGTAATACTAGCCAAGTAACTTTCTCTATAGACAATACATGCAATATTCAGTATTACAAGATTCAATGTCCTGACCATGTAGGATGGTGTCTTCAAGTCTTTTGATTAGAAACTTGAAAACATTCTGCTCAAACTAATGCAACAATACCAACCAAACAAATACAATATAGATAAATGCTGTTACGAGGATCAGATTTATCTATTTCAGATATTAGCTGCTCTGAAGATGGTTGTAGCAGGTAATCAATGTCAATGTGTGTGTTTTTTTTTTTTGTTGTTTTTTTTTTTTTATAGCAAGTTTTTTTTTTTTTACAGCATTTTCCTGAATATTTAAACTGAAAAATCCCAAAGGCAAGTGTGATTTAATAGCTGGCCTGTCTAAAAGGCAGAGAGTAATTGTTGCTGCAGGTTAAACTAGGGCACGACCCTAAATCTGTTCCTCTCATTTGTAGATGTCCCAAAAAAAAGTAAACGTGGGGTTGGTTATCTAACCTTTTTATTGCAAGGACAATAACAAATAAATAGTATAATGCTGGCTGAACATTTAGACTATGCATCACAGAATCCCAGGGGCAGCTTGAACCTAGAGTACACTCAACAAATATTGGTGTACATGGCATTAGTCATCTTTTTATGCCTTGTAGTCAGAGGTTTACTGTTAATTTCCCTTTTTACATTTTTTCTGTCTTTTTATGCGGTCTAAAGCAACAAAGAGTTCTGCAACCATGAGTTTTTTTGTTTTTTTAATGTAACTGTCAATCCTCAAAATCTTTATCTGCTTTATCTGACACAAACGTTTGTTTTATGGTTGATTACAGTATTATTCCACTATTTTTATAGTCCATGAACAAAATTGGTTGTAGTGATGTTCCAACAAGTTGGTAAATCTTTACAGGCTATAATGAGCCTTTTAATGCTTGTACTTGTTGCTTAGGAGTTGAAAGCTGAAGTCCAGGCAAACACATGAAATACAGTGGAAATTAGGGACCTATAATGCCAAAGGATTTGTATTTATGTCCATCCAATTATTACACAGCTCTGTCTGGCAGGGGAGGAGACCTGTTTTTTCTCTGACACAGTTCAGTAGCACTTGTCTCCTTCCTAGCCCCAGTCTGTTACTGGTCTGTGAAAAAAGAAGCAGCAGATGAATGAGCTAATCAGTCCCTTTGCTCACTTTGCCTCATACTGTATATCTGCAGTGTGAGATTTAAGGCAATGCCACCTGACTGATGATCTCACGAGACTGGGATTTGCTAGTATGCTTGCTCACTGTTCTCTTTGCTGGAGGACATGAGGCAAAGCCCTTCCTTTCACCAAGATGGCAGCCTTTACAGAGACACAAAACAAGGCATGGCAAGTCAGTAATGGGAAAACATCAGCTGCAGGGAAACCACTGCTTTATTGTGACACTTCCCCCCCACACACACACACCAATACTGTACTCGGTCATATGCACAGTCTTATTACAAGATTGTTTTATCCATGTTGTTGTCCGATTTCTAGATTATTTTTGTACTTGCAACTTTGAAAGCTTCATTTTGTTAGCATTGTTTCATAGAAGGTTATGGTTTGCTGACATTCTTTTAATGGATTATTGAAACTAATATGGTTTGTCTTAAACAGCAGATTTTACTCGCATATGGCTTGCAGAGTTCAAACTTTCTGACTTAACTCTGCCATTACCTTTTGTAATGCTACCCCCGAAAGGGCTGCGGTATGAACTCGGGCCCTCCTGACCCACTGTGGTGATGACAAGTTTCTGTACCAAACTCAATGTGACACTTTGTGGGAAGTTAAAATGGGCTTTATTCAAGTTTAAAAGCCCTATGAAGAGAGAAAGGGTTAACAACATAACAATACAAACAGGGAGAGACTACACAACAATGATGAGTTAACTGAGGCAAAGTAATCCATGTACACACTCTTAAACAGATGCAAAGTCCCATTTAAAAAAAAGTGCTTTAAATGACAGCTATCTAAAGTCTGCCCCTTCCCTCCCCCACTGGCCATGGTAAAACAGGTTAATGGTGGCTGGCGTTGGGGCCCAAGTTATGGCTGGAGTAGTGCATGTTCAGTTTTGCAAGAAACATTCTACACCGAGCAGTGAGTATTGGCTAAGGGTGGCACAAGGCCTATCACCAGATCCTGGAGGCTGTATGTAGTCTCAGGTGCCTTTAAGTCCCTCGTGGGCCAGCGAAATGCTCTGCACCTCTCATGTTGGCTGGAGATGCAGTTAGCTGGATGAAGCAGAAATCTGAACAGTTATCATCTCTCTCTGATGGCTGTAGAAAGCTTGTGATCAGCGGGGACACAACACTAGAGCACCAATTACTGGATGGCTAGACACTAAAATACCTGAGGCTGGCACTGTATTCTGTGCAGTGTTATTTTAAAGTTTATATCTCTCAGCACAGGCTGTCACTACACTTTTTTTTATTCTAGATGCTCTGCAGCCACATGCTTTCTCCAGGACACAGTACCACAGTTTTTTTTTCAGCAGCTCTGTCCCCTTTGCCCTTTGCAGTCTGTTTATGTACACTTCTGGGAAGAACAGCCACACTCAGCCTGTTTTTCCTACTCTCCTGGGCTGCTCTATGTTATGGTAGCCAGTCATCTCCACAGCCATTCAGAGCAGTTTCTTCCCTCTCCTGGGTGGTGGACAGGGCTAAAACAGCCTGGCAGCCCATTACAGCTCTCCTGTGCTCCTAGCCAATAAGGCCAACAAAGGTGATTTGACAAAATTATTAGGTTAGTTAAGAATTCTTTTCTAATGTTAGCTTAAAGTGACATTAAAAGTCGAAAACTTTTTTCCCTCCCCCAAATGTTAATTAAAGCACTTACCTTAAATTATGTTTTTTAATCCGATCTTCTTTCCTGTCCTTTTCAGCCTTCTCTCCAGCGCTGCGGCGAGTATCAGATCCAGCGCTGACTCCTTTGTCCCACGGTGTCTGCATGCGGGTGCACGCGTCCATAGACTTGCTTTGTTTCTCTCCTCGTCTCCCGGCCGAAAATCTGAACTGCGCATGCGACCGCCCCAAGATGCTTTGCAGCCGCCCGAGCATTTTCGGATTTTCAGACGGGAGCGCATGGTGAAGACGGGTAAGTTTAAACCGCTTTTAAAGGGTTCTTTTTTTTTTTTTACTTTTTCCATAGATCTACTGCTTTTAGCAGTAGATCTATGCAAAAAAACGTAGGGTTTAGAAACCCTTTAACCCTTTTGTGACTGCAATATGCCTTGAAAAGTTCAAATGTAAAATGCCATTTGCTAGAAGTGTTTAAAAAAAAACTTTCCAGCGGAGAACTAGAAATGTGCAACTGTGTTCCTAGTTCTCAGACCTGCTGTCAACTAGGAAAAATAGTAGACCCAAATGGATATTTTAATTGGGGCTTTATAGGTGCCAGACTACAGCAAGTAATGGAACTTAAATGTGTTCTTTAAAAAACATATGATATTAATATGATATTTAATATCTTAAAAGCATTAAAACCATAAACAAACAACCATTATTGTGTGTTCCTTCTATAATCAGGCATACTGTATAAAGATGGTAAGATACCTCTCTGGGCCAATCTGATCAATGTAACCATACAGTAAATCAAAATAGATATTAGACATTGAAATATCAAGTTCATAGATGTACATAGACTGGTTGAGTCCTCCAAAAGACCAAAATGAAGATCATCTTCCATGAAAACAAAAAAAAATCATTAGCAGTTAGTTTAGAGTTTATAACATTCATCTGACTGGTGTTTAATGCATGTTGAAACCATGCATATCTTTAAATAGGCAAGTGTAATCGGTGTCCTATAAAGTGGTATTTTGCATGCATTATTTTATGTTCTCTACTGCTGTTTTAAATATTTATCACATTCAAAATGATTTATTGTAGGCCAGTACTCCATGGTAAGATAGTATGTTTGGAGGTCATTTTAGCCATTTTTAAAATACTTTTAAATAAAAATTGGTCTTAAGTTGTTGTCATTTTGATAAGAAAACTAACCATTTATGTCACAATTTGCTAAATCTTTGTCTGATAGAGTGCCTCCAGTGTGCAACCGTCAAGCATCTCACCCAGGGTGTTCCATTTTTCATAAGTTATAAACAATAAAAAATTTGATTCCATTTTACTTTGTCTTGTTTTTAGATCTTCTGACAAGTATAAATTCATCTTGTTAATCTGTCTAATAATCAATCATAACTGGGTATTTTACAAACACTTGAGATACAGTAACCTTTCAAAGAAAAATCTATTCCCTGAAGGAAGTATTGGTACGGAATAAAAAGGGCAGTTTTCTTTAACCCTTCATTATACACTTAGATTAGAATAACCTACAAGCACTAATATGATTCTCTTTGCATAAAGTACTTTTTTTCCCCTCCTTATCTTCTTTTTCGTCAACAATGAGCAAATTTAAAGTAGCTCTGTCCCTACAAAAAATCTAATTGAGCCTGTAAAAGAGAGAAAGCTTTATACTTGACTTTCCAGAATGTAGTGAGTAAAATCTTTGCTTGCTTGCAGACCTAGAGGCACCAATTGTAATCCACACTTCTGGGTGTGTTGAATACCTGGTCCCCTGCTGGGCATTGTGGTTCCTTCCACCAGCCCAATCTAGTTCTTTGAGAGAAGACTTTTTACATGCTGCATGCCGCAATTGGTAATGCCTATTAAAGGCTGTCACCAGTAATCCAATGAATGTAAAGACATATTCAACAGCCAGGACCTCAATGTAAAAAAATTTATTCTCAGGAAACTACAATGTTACAAGCATGACTAGATCCATGCTTGGATCTTGTCACGCTTGCAACATTGTGGATTCCTAGGAATACATTTTTTTTTACATTGAGGTCCTGGCTGTTGACTGTGTCTTTACATTCATTGGATTACTGGTGATGGCCGTGGTGTGCCTCTGTCAGTCGCCACCTAGCTATTTGGATGGGAATGACGAGTCCGGGCAGACCTATGTGAACGGTGACCTTTTCACAAACTTGCCTATTAACCAGTTGCCGTCCGCCCGTTGAAAAAAAAAACGGATGGACAGCACTGCTGCATTGGCGGGGGGGGCATTTTTTTCTGCTCGTGAGCCCCCCCCCTAGCTCGCGTGCACGGGCAGAAAAAACCCATGCACTGCATAGAGCTGTTACCGGCTGTGTATATTTGTTTGTGTGTGCCCCCCTCACCCCCCTCGTCTACTGCTGCTGCCCCAACTCCTAACCCCTCACCTTTTAATCCCGGGATCTGCTAGCCCATCTGCGGGAGGGCAGAAGGGCTCGGGAGGGCGTCAGGAGGAAGAGGGAGGGAGATCAGCTCCTTGATGATCTCCCTCCGGGCTGTGAATGCAGAAGTGATGTGTATTACATCACTTCCGCATTCACCTGTCAGTCATCTGGCTGCAATAAGCTGCTATTGATTCGTATATACACTGAGTGGCCAGATTATTATGACCACCTGACGTTTGTAGGCAAATTAGCTATAATAAGCTATAATTTTGCGCTGAAGTTGTTAGAGGGCCAGACCATTATAAATAGGGAAGCAGGTTGTTTACCACGACAGTGGAAGTGATTTTTTTCTGAAGATATGGGTAAACAACGCGATTTAACAGCCTTTGAACGTGGGGTGATTGTTGGCGCAAGCCATGGTGCATGTATCAGCTGAACAGCAGAATTCGTTAAATGTTCGAGGGGCTCAGTGTTAAAGTGTTTAAAGACTGGACTGTCAGCCGAAAATCTGGGTCTGAACGTGCGAATTGTGGCCGTTAGCGACTAGTCAATGTTAGGGCAGAACGGCGAGTGGAAAGACTGGTACAAGACAACAGAAGGGGAACAGTGCAGTGTCAGATTCCTCACATCACCTTTCAACATCTCGTGGAGTCACGAGGTGGCCCAACAAAGTAATCTTGTGGAGTTATCTCGTGGCCCAACGAAGTACTGATGGGGTGGTCATAATAATCTGGCCACGCAGTGTATATTTTTTATTCTTTTTTTTTTTTTTGGTATTGACAGGATTGCTCTAAAGCAACATTTACATTTGCAAACAATAAGGTCCACTGTTAGCAGTCTCACAAGCCACTTATACTTGCATTTCCTTTGTTGCCCCAATGCAATGTCCATTTTGTAACAAGAAGAAAGGAAGAGTGAGCCACGTGTAAGCTCCAAGAAAAAAAAACAGTGGGGTCACATAGGAGGGAAGAGTCCAATGATCTCTATAGCCTAGAAGGATATAGTCACCTTAAGTCATGCAGCCCTTTAATTAATTCATACACCCCCTTACTTCCGAGTGCAGCTGACCTGGGGTATTTAAAAATATGTAGGCCTATGCTCCTAATCTAACCTTCTATCTAAGCCAGGGGTAGCCAAACTCCTGCCCTCCAGCTGTGGTGGAACTACAAATCCCATGAGGCATTGCAAGATTCTCTCAGCCACAGACATGACTCTCGGAGAGAGATGTATCATGGGATTTGTAGTTTCACCACAGCTGGAGGGCCGGAGTTTGGCTACTCCTGATCTAAGCTTATGTGCTAAAGTGAATCTCCCCATTTACAAAAATAACATAAATATTGTGCTGCACTAAAATATACTAGACTATACCTAAATACATAATCATTAAAGCAAACAATTTCAACCCTATAACACAATTCAAAAAAATAAATGCATAACTTGATCAATAATTGATAACTAGAAATGTGATGGATTTAAATCTATAAAAAAAAAAAGTCTTCCAAGTGTTTTACACAAAACAGTGCTTCTCCAATCGCCTTCCTGTGCCGTTTCCAGATTTAATTCACTCACTAAATAAGGTGAATGCTAACAAATATTTGTCAACTTGCGCTCAGCCTCCTGCCTGGTTTAGACCCATACACTTTCCAGGATTTATTAAATAACAGCTTCACAGTTCACTTTTTTTTTGCAACAAATGGCCCAAGAACCGAACCCAAGCACATTCGTTAATTTCCTCAAGCCTAGCATATAGGTTTCTTTACTACTAGGGGCAGAAAGAGCAAATTGGTTAAATAGCTTAATAACCATGGGCACTGTGTTGCACCAAAAAAATAACTGAAGCTGAACCAAAAATAAAGCTGAAGCACAGGCCGACCCCAGTACAAGTACTGGGTATTCTGTAGCGCCTATCACTTATGTTATACAAGCCCTAGATCTTAAAATGTGGAGACTAAAGTAAAATTGCATGCAACAGAAAAGGCTTAAAAACTACAACTACAGCTTAAATAATTTGCTTGGACCTTAAATAGCGAATCTTTTCTGGAACTGCTAATTCTCTTGCCACTGTGGTTTTCTTAGGTATCTGTTTTATAGACTTTGACCAGAAGTATGCTGAGGCATGCTAAGCTTTAGTAATAAAATGTCAGCTGTTACACTCCGCATTGTGTCAGAAAGTGTAGAAATTTATTGTCCAATTTAGAAACCTGAGATGTTACCGGGAAGTGCTGTGGGGTGCGTTATAATGAAAATACCAATCCACATTAGACATGGTTGCCATAAGCAAAAATTGTAATATCGTAGCAAGACTTTAGGAGTGGAAAAAAACCTCCCCAGCTCATTGAAAGGAGTGCAAATCATTACTTTGCAAATATTTGCAGCTTCCCTCAACTCCAAACGGGTTAAGCCTGATTTTGTAATAAACTTGCATTCCTAATTTTCCAAGTGATGTGCCAAGTTAAGTACTATGATGGCCTTTGGACAGATTTATATTTTGTCTTCATCTGAATTAGTGATGACTGACAAGAGGACATTGTTTTATACGCAGCTATTTAAATAAAGGCCTGCAGGGTGTTTCTGTAATGTTGTCACTTCAAGTCCCAACTGGTAACCAAGAGATGTGTATTACAGAGTAATCTTCATTAGCTTTTATGATTTTAATCTACTTCAGAGGGAGGCTGGCTTAGATGGCAAGACATTTTAATATATATAGACAGCTTCGCTTCTGTTGCTCGCTAACTCTGTCTCTTCTTTTTTTTATTTTCTCCCACAAAAAAAGCCTATTAACACTAGATAGCTTGTTTATATTTACTGAGGGTGCCTATTTTCTAGTGTGATGCCTCAAACACAGAAATGTAGAAGTGTGTTTTTATACTGTATCTGCGAAAGCAAGTTTAAAGTAGGTTGATAAAGTAATTATCTTGTGGCGTCTTTTCTTTGATTTTTGTTTTGGTGATTTGTTTCGAAGGTTTATAAAAATGCACAATGCTTTTCACTAGGGCAGACTCGTGTTTTTCGGCTACCTTTAATAGCTATTGCATAGCTGGCACTAATTCATTCGATATAACAAATGGTACATGGCCAGGGTATCTGTTGGGGTCTACCAGTGTTCCTATTCATTCCATTTGTGGTTGATTTTTAATTTCCGCTCCATCTATGTTCTGCATTATGTAGGCCTGCACATTAAATCTAAGTTAAACTTTCACAAAATAATACTTAAAGGTCCACTTAAAAAGCAGCGGAATGGCCTTATCTTAAAATACCACTACTTTTGAAGCAGAACTCCAGCCAAAAATAATAAGGTAAAAATTATTGGCCCATAAAAAAATAAAACCAACGTCTACTGCAATATAAAGCTTAAATACAAAGATTCCTTCTCTAGTACTTTTTTTTCAGCAACTAGTCAGTCTGTGTGCTCAGTCTGATGGTTGGCATCATTCAACCAACTTCCCCTGAACACAGGTCATCCAGGACCCACCCCAGCCTGTGACTGGACAGTGAAAGGAGAAGCAGCACAGTGATGAGCTCATCTGTCACTCTGCTTTGTCTTCCCATCAGCATGCTTCTTATCAGCACATGAACTAATTGGCTCACCAGCCTGCAAAATAATACACAGTCTATTGTGGTTAAAAGCAGAGGTTTTAGTTGCACATTTTTTTCAAAATATGTGGAATCCACAATGACTTGTCAAGGCCCCTCTGTGTAGTGTGGTCCTAACTCTGCTATATATGCTCCAAGATGGAGGCTCTCGTAGGTTAAAGGATGAATTGGGTGCAGGTTTGCCCAAACTTCCTTAAAGGCACAGGGTCACACAAGAAGCCCAGCACATAGCAATGACAGCTGAAGCCCCCAGTGTGTCCCCACACCAAATCCAACAAGCTAAACAAATGGCAATAGCACTCATCAATTCATAACTAGCTTTTAAAGTACGGTGCACATGGAAGGGCATTACCAGGTACAAAACCAAAAATTACACAAACTGTACATTTATAAAAGCAAAGTGATGTGCCTTACAAATGTGCTGAGCGTTACCTTTGCTTTGGGACCCTAAAGCCTGCAGAGCGCTATTAATAGGTATGAGAAACAAAAATCTGATGTTTATTTCACAGGACTTGTCAGACATGTATCTGTGCTCTCTCTATTCAAGGTTTTTTTTTTTTATTGGGAAGACCACAAGTGAAATAAGTTACATCAATGAAGAGTATGCTAGGTCCAGAGCGCTGCTGGTTATTTGTATGACTATTTGATTCATGACTGATATTGCACACTTCACTTTTTTATGGTGCTGCGACCTCCTCTCCCTTTTGTCTATTTACAGAACCCCTTGTATTCTGCGAACAGAATACAAGGCAGTGTATACATAAAAGGACAAGAGAAAAGGAAACTACAAAATCCCTTCACTGTATGAGAGCTAGAACTATCAGTCGCAGTTCTGAAGTAAGGGCACTGTGTGCAGTATCTGACATTAATAAAATTGTGATTTGCACAGTAACCAGCAGCATTCTGGGTCTAGCATACTCTTCATTAGAGGTAACTTATTTAACTTGTGCTCTTTCAAAAAAAAAAAAAAAATTATTTCGAGTTCTACTTTAAGCTGTAAAATATACGATGCACTTTATGAATGGGCTTTCCAATATAAAAAGGCCACTTAGTTTTGTAGAGCACTGTATGGAAAACAGAATCACATCAAAAGCATTTTCGTTCCCTATGCTGGTCACATCCTGTACTGCGTTAACTTATTGTGGATGTACTGATGGCAGTTATGCATCAGATTTTCAAACTGGAAAACCACTAGATTGTTGAAAGTGCTAATTTCCAAAAGGAAATTTGCAGCTTCAACCCCATAAGAATAATTATAATAATAAAAAATGCTAATTATAATAATAAAAAATGCTAACTAAAAAACCTGTGAAGAAAGATGTAAAAAGTTCTCCCCTTACACCCCAGCTTTGGGTGTATTTGCTTAGGCAAAGGTGACATCACTGTGTTCTCATGGTATTTTGGAAAGTTATAGAACCCAAATTTCATAAGAATATGTTTCTACACAGAGTACAGAAGCGTCTTCTTGCTTTTGGATCTTGGGCTCTTGGATCTCTAACTTTTCCAGAATCATGGGGTGCACCTCAGTAAAATCACAGAAAGCAGCCTAAATATGGGGTGTAAGGCAAGCTTTTAACTTTTTTTCTTTTTATGTGTAACTTTTATTATTTTCAGTTAGTGTTTTTATTTGGTGGGTGGGGTCCGCAAGATGAGCATACCTTCAGTTTTGTAATTGGTTTATCATTTAACTGCATAACTCAAGATACATATTCTACAGGTTTCCAATAAAGGTTAACATACCTCCAAAACCACAAATATTTTAATATTTGCTTAAGTGTATTGTCTCAAACAGCTGCATGGAATAATTCCTGTATGAGGACCCAACTAGCGCCCTGTCAGACACTTGTCCAGGTGCTGGAAATTTATTAAGAGAAGCATGTTTTACTTGTTAGTTTTGTATTTGATTACAAAGTCATAAATTATGAAACTCTAACCCCCTGAGGCTTGAGACTGTACACATTGAAATTAGTAATAGCCTGTCATCATCTTTAAGTCTGGAATGCTTTGGAGCGCACAGGACAGGTGCTTCTTGAATGTGTCATGGCAGTTTAAATGACAGCTTGTTTGAAAATAAATCACAGCAATAGCATAAATGCTCATGTTTTAATTTGGGATTCGTTTAAATAGTTGTAATATATACAATTTTTTTTAAATCTGTGGATAGGAATTTAGGATTTGTTTTTTCTGTGTAAGCAAAAAAAATGTGAAACCTAGATTAGCTACTTTAAAAAAATTAAACGGTGACATTTTAATTTACATGTAGGAGAATCAGAGTGACATATCTAGACCTTCATAGCAAAGAGCATGAACACTAAATGAAGTATTTAACAAAACTTCATTAATAAGGGTGGTTTCCTAGCATTTATACTCTGCATCGTACAAGGGCTGTCAGAGTAGTGGCTTTGCAGTACACTATCAATTAAAAGGCAATGCTTGATGCACCCCTTTTACTCCTAGCTCACACAAGGCGCAGAGTCTATGCACTAGCAAGTTTCCCCAGAGCTCCTGATGTGATTTGGTGCTAGTATGCAGCAAAACCAACTCTAAGGATCGGACAACCAGGAAATGAGCGGGGTGGACTAGGAGGGATACACTGTGGAAATGATACACCGGGGATTAACTAAAAAATAGTTTGGTCCAGATTGAGGTTGGCAACAGGCAAGGTGGAAGAAGAAAGGTTTTTGCAATCTGGGTCAGCAATGAGTAAAATAGCAGAAGAGTGCTCAGATTTAAACAGAGGTTGTCAGCAGGCAAGAGAGTAGCGTAATCAGGCTGATCTGGATCGCCAGTAAACGGGCAATCAATAATGTAGAAATGTAGAACCGCTCTTTTGCACAAAGCAGAGTAGCTGGCCAGAAGACGGACACTTCCAGAGCTGATCCCTCAATATGCCATGCTTGGCATCATTTCAGGGGCTCTGAAAGTCCTTACCATTAGAAGTGCTGGAAGAGATTCTGGAAGCCCTCGAGGGAAATTTACAAGCCCCAGTAGAGCTACTGGCAGAGATTGTAGCAGAAATACTGCCAGTGCCATTGGAAGTACTGGCAGGGATTCTGGAAGTCCTGGTGGACCTGGAGGAGTTTTAACACTCCAGGTCCACCAGTCTTACTGTTGGAGTGCATACATTGGGTGACAACTTGCAGTATCTTTATGACCTTTTACAGTAGTAGTTGGTTGTTGTATTGCATAGAGTAGATTCTACTCCACACTGTGAGAGTGAACAGACTTTGGATCTAATGCCTCCAACCAATTCCTCATCAACGAAAAAACCAATACCGTCGCCTCTGGTTGCAAGATGGGCTGGTTGTGAAGTTGGCTTGAACACTCAAAAGGCGGCTTGAACACTCAAAAGGCAGCTCTCACTGGTCAAAAAGACCATCAATCTAGGAAACAAGGAACAAGACAGAGCGCCTCCATAGTGTAAAAGTGTTATTTATTTGTACAACACGCAAATAAAAATGTACTTACAGGAAAGTCGGTGGTTAAAAGCATACAAATGGTGATGAAGTATAGGAGGTTCTGATAAAGGGGGCGAGCCCCTGAAACGCGTAGACCTTTAGAACTCAAGGGGGCAGAGGACGCTGATGTGCTGTACTCCTTCACACTTCCGCTGCTAGAGATTTTATACTTCATCACCATTTGTATGCTTTTAACCACCGACTTTCCTGTAAGTACATTTTTATTTGCGTGTTGTACAAATAAATTACACTTTTACACTATGGAGGCGCTCTATCTTGTCCCCTAATTCCTCATCAATCCCAAATGTAACAAGGCTGCCCAGAACCACATGCTCTTATAGTCTACTCTACTATGCTAATGCAGGCCGCCAAGCAAGCCCTACCCCTACTAAGCCAAGTTATCTTTCTCTCAGAGGCAATAAAATGCATCACAAAACCAGTGGAATTTACCCTTCAAGAGGTGCCACATAATTTTCAGAGTCTTTACACTGAGACTGGACCTTAAGTAAGGTATACATGGGTAGATTTTTGCGCGAACATTCAATAAAGCTAACAGAGACTATGAGATTGTCTGTCTTTCAACATTTTGTTTAATTTTTATTCAATATTCAATTTTAGAATGAATTGAGTTTACTTAACGAAAATCACATTGACTGTTGCAATTTTGTTCCATTGAGAAACTTTTCAACATGCTCCTTCGAAACCGATCATCGATTTGACCCCATCAATCATGAAAAAGTCAAGCGAATGTTCTGAAATCGATTTTCGTTCACGATTCTAACCGTGTATACCCTACTTCAGAGCACCTTTCACCACTCCCTCCTCTTCCTCTAGCAGCATCAAATCAATACCATTATCCCTCCTTTAATAGAGTGTAATGACACTTGCATTAATTGTCCAGTCCACCAATAGTAGTCTAGAGATTAGTGTGGTAAGCAGGGATTCTGGTGATTATCCAGAGCTCTTGACCAAACTTTGGAGAGTGACTAGATTAGAAATTGTATGTATGCAAACTGCATTTAACTCCTGTAGCAGTTTTATGGGGTCACATTTTACAATACTATACTGTAATTTTTTTCAACACCTACATGTGACCCTCTGTAATTGCATTTACACTCCCAGAAACTAACTTTAATTTTTAAATCTATTCAATGGTATCAGATCAAATATATTTGGGTTGTGGCAAAATGCTTTCAGTAAACAAAAAGCTTTATTGGATGTGCAGTATAACCTTGTTTTCAAAGCTCTGCAACTCCGCAGAGTTATATTACTGTTTAAAATTCAATGAATTGCCCTCCAACTTTAAAAGCAGGCATTCAGGCTTTTAAGTCAAAAAACAGTGTGCTGATTGACTGTGCTGACATAATTGTGCTAATGACACGATATTGAGGCTACATTGTTGGAGATATGTCGCTTATCATCACTGTGTTTTTCATTTACTCTGGCAAGACTGCTATTACACATGCACTGTGCTCTTAGCCAGCCACTTGGTAGTACTTACTGTTTAAATAAACATTGTTACAAGACTGTTAGTCACAGTCTAGAGAGACCATCAGCCGTGCATAGCTAAGTGTAGTGCATATACTTATCGTTCCTTAAGATTCCAACAAATCATTTTGTGTTTTAATGCTTGGTTCATCAGTGAAAACATACATCAGCAGCTTGCTAAGCTTTACAGAAGAGATAACATTTCCCAAGACCAGTCTGCCCTTTATATATTGTGTATAGTGTTTGATCTTCCAGGGGTATATTTGCTGTATAAATGAGGCCCCATTAAAAAAAAAACACATTTTATATAGCTCTGTCTCAGACTTCTAGGGGTCTATTCACAAAAGGGTGAAGAGTTTGGAGAAGACAGGAGAAGTGAACAATCTAGGCCAACATAGCTGAACTGGAAAGTGAGATGAATTGGAGAATGTTTCCAAATCAGCTATGTTGGTATAGATTGTTCACTTCTCCTGCCTTCTCCAAACTCTTCACCCTTTTGTGAATAGACCCCCTAATGTCTATTCTAAAGACAATTATGCCAGCTGAGACTTTCTGTTCCAGGATAAAGAAACAGTCATCAAAGTATTAATGCTGTCCAAAAAGCACTGCAACAACACTTAACACGGACCTTTACCCATATCTTTAAAATAACAGCAAACACACCTTTAGAAATGTTTAGTAATGGCAATCTACAAACACATACTTCTAGATAACTGCAGGCTTTGTATTCTTTGCATACCTTATTTCACTTTCCTTCCCCAGTCTTCTGACAGTGGCCATGTTTACTAAGGGCAGATTACTAGCTCTCCTATTACATACTGGATATCTGGCAAATGTGACTAGGACATGTGACCATGCACATCATCTCCTGAGAGGAGAATGCCTTTCCCTGAGATCTCATGAGATTACAGATGAGATTTCCCCACAATGCTCTGCTGACAAGGTAATCCCAGTGTGCACTCTGTTGGTAAACTGAAGTAATTTGCACTTTCAAAGAAGGAAGTAAATGCTCTGCAAGTGTAAGTATTTCAAAATCACAGCATTTTACACTTTATTTATTACTAATCATCATACATAGAGGGATGCATTAGTAGAATTTGATTTTTGAGTGTAAATGCCCACTTTAAAGTCCAATCTATTTACTTCAAACTGAGAACCATTTCAACTAGATTTAACAAGCAACTTGGTTGTACTTTTGGAAGGAACTGCAGCCTCTTGCTAGATGTGTTCACACTGCACTACTGCCCCTCATATGCTCCCCCAAGTATGGGTAAGGATGCAGTGAGTTATATAGAGAGTGGTACACAAGCATTTAAAGTGGGATTCCTAGCAATTTTTTTGTTTTTGTTTGGGATAGTGGGAAATTATTATTATTTAGAAAATGTGTTGGCTTTTTATTGCTGTATATGGCCCCATTGGGGAAATATCTGCTCAATCCCTTTCTAAGTGGCTATAGTTAATGTTGCGTTCCATTCTAGTGTAGGTCCATTCAAAAGATACCTGCATGTGTTATACTCTCGTGGAAGGTTAGGGTCAGGCAGGTGCAGTTTGTATGGTATGTTATTTTACGCTCACTGTATAGAAATGCAGATTAAGCATGGTCTGGCATGGTTGGATGCTTCCAACCAGCTGTGAAACAAATTGGCTGGTGGGTTTTGCCCCAACAAAAGGCAGTCATTCTCCCTGATCAGAGCTTCATCTTCCCCAGAAGAGCAGTGGTGCCAGGGAGGTGTGTATGTGTGTGTACACAAGTGAAACGAATGGTACAGACACAGTAGCAATTTGTGTGTCTGTGTTCTGGCCTGTCTAGCTGTAAAGAAATGTGGCCGGACCAGGTAGTCACCTCCGGAGGGAAGACCATTTTATAATACTTGTGGGCCGTCAGTATAGTAGGACCAGCAAGAGGGTGCTGAAGTAAAGGGGTAAGAAAATATGAATTTATGCAGGAAACTCTTAAGTGAGAACCAAGCGTGCCATTCGTGATAAAAAGGGGGGGGGGGGGGGGACTATAGCTTTTGACTTTGACTGTTGCTGAAGGTGAAGATTAGAGGGCCCCAATCCATGTCTGAAGTTGCAAAGGAAGTCCAATATGTGATAAAGCCCGATGTAGGAAGTCGCATGGCACCCCGTCAAATGCTTTTTCTGCGTCTGTAGACAGAAGCATCATAGGAGTCCCCAGCACCCTGGCTCTGTAAATCACGTACAATAGTGCGGACAGTATTGTCTTAAGTTTCATGATGTAGAAGGAATCCAGCCTGATTAGGATGAATAATATGTTGCAGGATAAGGTATAATGCCAAAATTTTAGCAAACAATTTTAGATTGTTATTCAGTAGAGATATGGCCTGTAATTGGCACACTATAAAGGTTCCTTGTCAGGCTTCCCTTATTTTTTTTCCCCTAACTTTGCCAACTGCAACTATAATCTGTATAAAGCCTTATGTATCCAGATCACTGGGTCCAATATTAAGATGTTTTTTGGAGACTTCAATCACATGATGGCGATATTTTACACCTACTTTCTACAGTACATCCCCATACTTTCCTTACATCTTTCAAACATTTACTTAGTAGGCTTCAGTGCAAACTTGTAGCCAAATGGATAATGTAATTCTTTAACCGTAATTCTGGCCCCATGCAGCTATAAAAGCTGCACCTCTAATACAGAGAAGCATTAGTGTCGTTCACAGAATACAAGTTGTTTTGTGATTGGATAAGGGCGGAGAGTGTCGTTTATCTGTGCCATCGCCTCTTTGTATTAGAGACGTAGCTCTTATAGCCACATTGGACCAGAAAAAAAGAGAGCTGTAATCTCCAGCAAAAATAAGTATGAGTTTAACATTACAGAGCAGCAATCTAGACTTGGCATAAACCTCATTAGAGGTAACTTTTTTTTTTTTTACAGAAGCATCATAGGAGTCCCCAGCACCCTGGCTCTGTAAATCACGTACAATAGTGCGGACAGTATTGTCTTAAGTTTCATGATGTAGAAGGAATCCAGCCTGATTAGGATGAATAATATGTTGCAGGATAAGGTATAATGCCAAAATTTTAGCAAACAATTTTAGATTGTTATTCAGTAGAGATATGGCCTGTAATTGGCACACTATAAAGGTTCCTTGTCAGGCTTCCCTTATTTTTTTTCCCCTAACTTTGCCAACTGCAACTATAATCTGTATAAAGCCTTATGTATCCAGATCACTGGGTCCAATATTAAGATGTTTTTTGGAGACTTCAATCACATGATGGCGATATTTTACACCTACTTTCTACAGTACATCCCCATACTTTCCTTACATCTTTCAAACATTTACTTAGTAGGCTTCATTACTTGTAGCCAAATGGATAATATAATTCTTTAACCGTAATTCTGGCCCCATGCAGCTATAAAAGCTGCACCTCTAATACAGAGAAGCATTAGTGTCGTTCACAGAATACAAGTTGTTTTGTGATTGGATAAGGGCGGAGAGTGTCGTTTATCTGTGCCATCGCCTCTTTGTATTAGAGACGTAGCTCTTATAGCCACATTGGACCAGAAAAAAAGAGAGCTGTAATCTCCAGCAAAAATAAGTATGAGTTTAACATTACAGAGCAGCAATCTAGACTTGGCATAAACCTCATTAGAGGTAACTTTTTTTTTTTTTCTATTTTGCACACCAGAAATGAGAAAAACCTCTGCCTGGAGTTCCACTTTTGTAGGTTCTATTTTTAAAAAAAATTGTGTGTAGGTTAATGTCCTGTTGATGTAATGCCTACAAGAAGAGTTAAACTGCGGGGCACCTTGAGGTTCAACATCATCACTTCAGAGGTTCTGCACTGAATGCTATTTGCTCAATTCTGAACCCCTGAAATGTATCTCATCAGGCCTCCAAAAAGTTGACTGATATGGTAACAAAAGAACTTATTGCAATCTTAACTTGATGTAGATTATATGTCGTAATGAGGCAGGGTATGACAGTGATAGGATGTTAATAAGAGTGGATGTGAAGCTGAATTCAGAAGATTAACAGATTTAAAAAGGGGTTCAACATCCACATTGGTGCTTGTGGGATACTCCTATCCCTACCAAATGTGTGCTGCAGAAAGTTTTTCTTCTGTCCCATGCATCAGTGGATCTGGCCGAAATGTATATAATTTTTTTCAAGAATTATTTGCCAATTTGCCACCTAATTTAGGTCCTATTTACGGCCAGTCACTATAGTTTTAAATAAAATGTGCATAAAGTTTTCAATTCCCACCTGGAATCTCTTGCAGTTTCCATTGTCACAAAAGATTTGGAACCTTTCTGCGCTTGAATGCAATATAAACACTTGGGTGAAGTGAGTCCTCTCCTCTAATCACATTTACAATCCATTACATGCACTTAGTGAAACTTTTTTAGGACATACGTAGCAAACAATTTAGTCAAGAGGCTGTATTTTGGCAGGAAGCCATCTTGCTAAAGTATAAACGAACATGTCACAACAGCTTGCTCTTTTCTCTGTAGTCCAATCATAGCTCAAGTATTCAGGAACATAGGTTGGGACATTTATACAACACATGAAAATTGGTCTGTGGCTGGTGTAAGAATAAGGTTAACACAGATAAATACAGTAAGATTTTGGGAAAGTGGGACATAATTATGTGAATTAATTTGAAACGTTTTCTTTCATGAAATATTTTTCAGATTAGCAATTTAGCAAGTGAAATTCCAATCTTGTGTTTTGTACTACATGTGCACTAAATCTTGCCTTACTCTGTTCAGAAGAAATGCTTTATCTCCCCCTGTCCTTTTACTGCAAAATGAGAGGATCTACATCATTACCTCATCTGATCAATCTCTGTGTTGTAATAAGAAAAGGTTCATTTTGTGCACCCTTTTAGCCATAAGCCTTAGTAGTACAAAAAAGTCCTTTTGAAGATGCCTCAGATTTGACTTCCAGCTCTGTGCAAAATGTAGGCCAATCACACAAGCAGCAAATATTTATATAGGCGTTCCATAAACAAAATGATATACAAAATGCCTCGTTTGCTATATTGGAAGAAACCTGAATATAAGGTTTTAGCAGCTTTGAAAAATCATAGCAGTTACAGATTTGAAATATAAAGGGAATTTTTATATTCTATATGTTTATATTAAGGGAGCTATGAAGTATATATACATTCTAAGTCCAGTGGACTTGCTGTCAGGCATTTAAAATACAAGTGAGCTTGTGAACTGATGGCCACATGACTCAACATATTGCATATATTCCTGGGAAAAGTGTGGGGTAAGGGGGTGCTGTAGTAAGAGCCAGCTGGTTAGCCAGTACTCACTAAAACATGATCAGGCATATGATAACACTGGGATCTTTGCATGTCCCATGAAGGGGTCCTGCCTTGCCTTGAACCCCTTCAAGACCACTATTTGATGTAATCACTTTAATAAAAATGTGGAGGATATTTAAGGATCCTGCTCCTTGCTATATGGGTAGAGGGTTTAGACTCTGAACTAAATGACAGTGAATCTATTTAAAGCTCAACCCTTACATACTTATACTCAGCCTGACACTTTTATTTTCTTTGAGGTCTTAACCCTGAATAATCTTGTGTTTTCAGATGGTGTTGGCTCTTACAAAAAGTGTTGATATCACCCCCTTCCTCACGTGACCATATTTGGGCCTGACAATTTGCCACTCGGGTCCAAGCACTGTATCGTGGCAGGAAATCGCCTGCTCTCCCCAAACCAGAAACATTGGGATGGGAATTTATCAAAACTGGAGCAGACAAAAACTGGAGCAGCTGTGCATGGAAACCAATCCGCTTCTCCTTTTTTTATTTTTAAATCTTAACTGAACAAACTGAAGACTGCAGCGGATTGGTTGTCATGCACAGCTGCGCCAGTTTTTGTCTGCTCCAATTTTGATAAATTCCCCTTCTGGGTATTTTGCAGCAGCTCCAACAGCATAGGGGAGTATACGTGGGTCAGAGTTGAGTTTCCTTCAGGGCAAAGTGATAGTCTCTTGAAAGAAAAATTCCTACATGAGGCAAAGAAGATGGATATAGATATTTTAGTTATTTGGCCATAAGTCATGGCGTGTATCTTGAGAGATGAAAATAGGAGCATTCCTTCATGTAGAGGTTTAATTGAAAAGAATAGGTCAGAAGAACTGGGGGTAGGGAGATTGTGGTACATTTAACACCATAGAACAAACTGAAGACATCTTAAAAAAGCATGCATAAAGAGTAGAAAAAAAGTTGTGTGGGGGTGCTTTTAATAGAGGGATGAATGAGGGGAAACTCCAGAGCCCGGAGTCTAAACAATTCATTCAATAAAGATATGAATACGTGAGTACAATTTTATATTATTATTAGTTTAAGAAGCTTAGCTGAAAACCAGACCACATTTTAAAAGCCAATACACCAGAAATACATTTAAAAAAAAAAAAAAACAGATTCACAAACTTTTACGTGCAAATGTGCAAGCTTGCTGCGCCATAATTTTTGATCTGCTTCTATATGATATATAGCCTTTAGAGAACTTAATTATCTGTCAAAAGGTTATTTGCTGTGAGGTAGTCAATTACAGGACAAGCCACCTGGAGAGTACTGTGACTGTGACATTGTTTACTTGGAATTCTTTTCTAAAATTACTATTGCTGCAGTTATCCTTCAAGGGTGGAATCATTTGCGTTTAAGATTTTATTACACAGAGTTTACAAATGAGATTTGCTTTAATACAATTAGATTTGCCTTTTGCACCCTTTCATTTGACGCACCGTGTTTATTAAATGCCTGCAGGGAGTTACTCCCTCACGTTTTCACAGGTGAAGAGATTTTGCAGCTACTTTGGTGTAATTTTGTATATAGTACTTGACGATAATCATGCATTCCAACAAAGATAAGTGTCATTTCACATGCAAGTGCTTCTCATAACTACAGACAGCATAAATGTGCTCATCTCTAAATTAAAACTGCAAGTGGAGTGTGGCTTGAAGGCTGCAATTTTAAGTAACAAGCCTATTTCTAACATTTCTAGAGGTGATAATGCTATTATTTTTAAAGTCTTTTCCCCTAACATCAGTACAGGTAGAAAGTGCTACTTTTAAAGTGTGTATATAAAGACGTTTAATAGAGTAGGGAAAGATTCGATCCCCTTTTAAGTTTTTAGTTCTGTTTTGATTCTCTGTTGGAGGGCATTCATCCACCATTTGTCCTGATGAAAGTGAGGATAATCTTTCAGTGGAGACACTTGTTCCAGTAGCTACTGTCTCTATCTCAAAAAATCCCAGGAGCTCTGTATGCTCCTTAAAAATGATACCTGCCTCATAACTTTTGTACTTGGTATCTGAACATCCCTAGTTCCTGCTATGAGTAAGGTTCATTGCATGCCACCCAATCCACCGGAACATGTGATAAGGAATATAGAAAATTTAGCCCTTTGTGGCACTGTAGACACAATTTATGCCCTTTTGTTCAAACATTCTTGGTTCTGGTATAATCTCCTAGTGTCAAAAACCTCAAAAGAATGGGAGAAACATTACATACAGTTAAACTGCAAAAACATGATTGCAGCTCTGTTTAGCATCTATTGAATTCATAGTTTTTCACTGACAGAATATTTGTTGCACTTGTAAAGCTGGTGCAAAGGGCAAATTTGACCACCCTGCTCCTCATTTGTAAATATTTGCCGCTTTATAGTCAGCATCACACCTTTTGTATTACAGTAACAGTCATGTCATACAGTAACAGTTGCATTCCCCAAAAAGTCAGGTGCATTTGTAGCCCATTCAAAATGCATGGTCTTCATTTATGCAACGACATAACATGCATGTTAATGTTCCATGCTGGTGTAAAGCTAGCCTAAATTGTGAATCCTTAATTTTATCACTGACACAATACCCGCCCCCTCCGGGCGACACCACACACACACATGCACACATACCCCTTTTAAAAAATTGCTGGTTTGGCAGCCTCGTGGGGATCTCACAGCACTTCTGCCTCCCGCACCTGCCTTCTCACAGACAGAGCGCCACACTTCTGAGCCCGCAGCCCTTCACCTAGAGCCAACCCACAGAGACAGCCCCAGAACTTCTCCTGAGTGACCCCTGCAGCCCTACTGGAGCTTACACGTCTTCTGACGGCCACACCAACCGACCATATCTCCCAGACTCCTCCTGAGACCCACTGCCCGCACAGCCATGTTGAGACTCACTGCCCGCATAGCCCTGGGGAGACCCTCCTATGCAGCCCTGGTGAGACCCACACAGATATGGTGAGACTGCACACCTATGGTGAAACCCTCATGCAGCCCTGGTGAGACACTGCACAGCCCTGGTCAGCAACAGTGTATGTAGCATTATATTATTCTGCATTGCTGTAGAATGTATTTCTGGGATTTGTAGTCCCTCTACAGCTTAGCGTAAGTGGCAGATCTACCAGGGTCACAGTGGTTGCAGCTGTGGTTGAGCCCTGGCACTCCACCACTGTCCTAAAATCATTAGTCTGTATTGTTTTAGGAAAAACTGTCACATGACACTAAAAAAATTGTGTGTGTATTTGTTTCATTATTATTAAGATATGCCTAAAGAAACGGTACAAAAAAATATGAAAATTCAGCATGTTAGAATTCTCAGTCAGTGTCAAAAGAAATGAACTTCCAAGTATTTAGCGTAGGATAGCTAAATATTTTAAATGGTTCCTTTTTAATTAGCTTTATCTTGTTCTCACAGTTAAAGGCAATTAGTGGTGGACTATCTTTAAATAAGCTACCTGTCTCTATCTCAATGGAACCTAATATAAGATGTATAAAATAACTTGGCAATGTTGTGCCAGGGTGTACACTAATATGGCATGGCATTCCAAATGGCAAAGTTTGATTTAATGCTGAAGTGCTGTAGACATAGACCTTTTTTTAAAATTGGTTAGATATAAACATATGTGTCACTGCAGGCTGTTGTTAATATGCACTGATCGAATGTAAACTTGCGCAGACTCTTGACTGTGACCTTTAATCGAAAACAAAAAAGATTCTATAAAAAAGGGGTTTTGATCATGTCTTACACTTTTCATAACTTAAAAACAAAAGTTTTGGTTTTAGATATGTTAAACCTTGTTGAATATGGTGGAAGTAGTAATGGGATCGCTAGTTGGCTTTGGTGGACAATATAATAACTGTTGCAGATTCAGAGAAGGTTTATAAAAGGGTGTAGATTAGTCTATTCTGCCATTGCAGCCATGTATTTAATCTGTGACTTCTGGATATTTATTGCACATTACGTTTGTACACGTGGATGAATTTGTTGTTTTCTGCTAGGGATGTTCAGATACCTGAGCCAATACTTGGCATTTTCATGAGAACAACCGCGGTTGCAGCGGTTGCAGCTGGGACCTAGCTTTGGTGCTCCAACACTGTACTGAAATCATTAGTCTGTATTGTTTTAGAAAAACTGTCACATGACAAGCATTATATTATTCTGCATTGCTGTAGAATGTATTTCTGGGATTTGTAGTCCCTCTACAGCTTAGCGTAAGTGGCAGATCTACCAGGGTCACAGTGGTTGCAGCTGTGGTTGAGCCCTGGCACTCCACCACTGTCCTAAAATCATTAGTCTGTATTGTTTTAGGAAAAACTGTCACATGACACTAAAAAAAGTGTGTGTGTATTTGTTTCATTATTATTAAGATATGCCTAAAGAAACGGTACAAAAAAATATGAAAATTCAGCATGTTAGAATTCTCAGACAGTGTCAAAAGAAATGAACTTCCAAGTATTTAGCGTAGGATAGCTAAATATTTTAAATGGTTCCTTTTTAATTAGCTTTATCTTGTTCTCACAGTTAAAGGCAATTAGTGGTGGACTATCTTTAAATATGTGAAAAGGCACCACTTTTCTAGGCCAGTTCATCACAAATAACGATCAGTGGGAAAAATTATGTGCTGTGCAGGAAAATTTAATTTTGCTTTTTGAGTCAAACATCAGTTTGTCAACTGTTACTGAACACTATTTGCAAAGGCTTTCTTGCCTCCCAGGTGTGAGTTAACTGCCAGGAATGCACAGGCAAACCATCTGTGCAACGTTCATTGTTCTTCAACTCTGTGGGCAACTCACCTGGAGAGCCATCGGGTGGGTTTTGTCAAAGCTATTCTTTAGAAAAAATTTAGCCTGTATAGTTGTGATCTTTATCCATCACCGCTTTTAAAGTTTACAGCATTCAGAACAATGGTGATTAACAAAAACGAGAATTGCACTTCTCAAAGATTGCCTAGGCCTCTACAGTCAGGTCACATGGCTCTGTTTTGCAGCTATAAAATATTCTGCATGTATATTAATCCTACTTGGCTAGAACTGTAACATTTCCATTTTTTTTGACCTCTATACTAGGAATGCGCCGATACCTACACTAGTATCGGTGCCGATACCGAGTATTTGGGCCAGGGATAGGTAGGGACCATGCTGTGGTTGACATTTTCCAAAGTACAAACCTTGGTGAAGGACACCAAGGTACATTTCAAATAAAAACCATGAAAAAACACTGTCTAGTCTCTGGCCTAGTTCCACAAGTGCAAATAAGTTATTTACTATAGAGGACTACAACTCCCAGCAATACTTTATACGGCAATGCAGAATGACACCAGCTATAGAGGACTACAAATCATCCCAGCAATACAGTAAACAGCAACACAGAATAATACCATCAGCTATAGAGGAGTACATATCCCAGCAATACATTATACAGCAGTGCAGAATACCATCAGCAATAGAAGACTACAAATCCGAGCGATATATTATATAGCAACGCAGAATAATACCATCAGCTATAGAGGACAATAAATCCCAGCAATACTTTATACAGCAATGCAGAATGCCTCCAAGTATAGAGGACTACAATTCCAAGCAATACATTGTACAGCAATGTAGAATACAGCCAACTATAAATACTACAAATCTCAGCAATACATTATACACTAATGCAGAAAAATATGAAGCTACATACTCTGTTGCTTCAGGATCACGGCATCATGTTTCCAGGGTCTCAGGAGGGCTCTCAGGTGGTCAGCGCATGCTCTCTTTGTGGGGCTCTCTGGTGGCCGGTGTGGGACTCTCTATGCAGGGCTCCCTGATGGTCAGTGTGGGACTCCGTGGTAGCCAGTGGCTCCCTAGTGCTCAGTGCAGGGCTCCCTGGTGGTCAGTGGGGGCTCCCTTGGGGCCAGTGGCTCCCTGGTGGTCAGTGCGGGGCTTCCTGGGGGCTAGTGGCTCCCTGGCGGTCAGTGCGGGGTTTTCTGTGGATCAGTGCCGGGCTCTCTTGCAATGCAGTGCTTTGCCTGCTAAAAAGAAAGCTCCGCCCCCCCCAAAAAAAACCCACAAACTTTCCTGCACATATTCCGTGCCGGCTCCAAGCTGATTGGCTGGGTAGCGGGCTTCCCAGCCAACCGGGAAGCTGGGAGGTGGGTCATTACTCATGGCCCAGCTTCCTAATTGGCAGGGAAGCAAGCTCCCTGCTGTTTGGTTTGCTCAATGCAGATTGGCTGCCCGGGCTAACGGGAAGCCGTTTCCATGCTTCCTAATCACCAGATGACGAGTAAGCATGGAGTCGGCTTTCTGGCTAATCAGGAAGCTGGAGGGCAGGTAATGACTCGCCGCCCGGCTTCCTGATTGGTCGGGAAGCTGGACAATCAGGAAGCGGTCAGCGATTAATTGAAGCAGCAAATATTCAGTGGTCTATGGTCAAAACAGTTGCATACAAAAGTGTAATCGCCATTCTCTATACAGTCATTCAGCAAGGATTCTGATTGCACTTTAGGTTCTTCCCATAGGAGCGGTAACTAGCATTTTTATTTGAAATATGACTGTAAAAATATATCCCCACATACAATAAAAAGAAAAAAAAATGAAAAATATACTTTGAGGAAATCATTTTATTAACTTAAAATAATAAGTAATAGGTTTTTTTTTTTTTAAAGTAGAAAATGAATAACGCACACAGCAAATTAAAGACCAGCAAGAACAAACTTAAAACAATTTCATCTGAATATCCTGCAGTCCACTTACATTTTTTTTTCTTGGCTTCAATGATTAAAATGGATGTCCTAAAGACATAAGCATGCGCTCCCACTTTTGTTCCTCAGGAATTTCACATTTCCTTTCGTGACAATCTATAGAGTTGTTTATGCTCAGGAATGAAATTTTCAGAGATCACTTTAAAACTATAGCGTGTTTTATATTTCAATGAGGTTTGCAAGCTTAACTAAACCTACATCACAAAAGCCTTTTGTGGTTCATGTTATATTAATATTGCGGCGTGATTATCAAAAACCATTACTCTTGGTTATCTTGTGCAGGCTGAGTCAAGGAACCATAAGTCAGACTGACTGTCCACACACAGTATGCTCTGTGTTTATGATAAGGCAAGTCTAAACATTAAACTGCATTTGTAAAATTATTGCCCTTTGAAGATCAGATTGCTCAGCTAGTGCAAATTAGATGTTACTTCATGGTAGCTTTTCTCCATATAAAGGAATTAAATGCATAAATAATGTCAATATACGCTATTGTGTGAGTTTGATTTCACACAAGTGATTTTAATCCACCCCCTCCCAGTCGGACAGATCAGTGTATATATTTATCACTGCCCTTAGAACATAACCATCCAGCTATTCCTGTTTTTTTAAATGGTTTTCTCTTATTTTATTTTTTATTTATTTTTAAGTGATTTGGCTCCAGGTAGATGTGTTATTAAAAGGAAATATATGCTTTTCTTCTTCGCTGAAGATGAGTTTTAATATTTAACGCGTTTTGAGAAGGACTGCATTCAAAGGAAAGCGATGCAGACAATTACTCAGTTTTATAAACAATGAAGACAATGCGATGCAAAATGTTGTTTACTGTATGCTTTTTGTGGGGTCCAAATAGTTTGTTATCTGTACACCCCAAATCTGCTCTGATTTGTGTGGGGAAAGCACAGACTCTCAAGAGTCAACACTAATTTGGATATATACGTACCTGTGAGTCCCAGACTCCACACCCCTGATGAAATAATTGTGACATAAAAAGTTATCTGTACACCCCAAATCTGCTCTGATTGTGTGGGGAAAGCACAGACTCTCAAGAGTTAACACTAATTTGGATATATACGTACCTGTGAGTCCCAGACTCCACACCCCTGATGAAATAATTGTGACATAATGCACGTAGGGTGGACCTGGTAATGCAGAGAGGTAGGAGGGCCATCCTAGTACTGATGAGGTTTGCAGGACTGGACTTTTAGTTGCTTCCATCCTTGGGTTCCATACTTTGTTACTCGGATTTTACTTATTGTTCATGTGAGTAGGTTTTTAATACAAGAGTTTTGCAAAAGATCCATTTTAAGCGTTATGGTCTTTATCCCCTTGTATTTTTGAGTGATCACAACATATTAACACTGTGCTGGAAGGACACTGTTGGAGGGACAGGAAAAAGGAGAGAGCTCTAGATAGTGAAATCCACTCAGGGTAGATCCCTACCTCAAAGGGGAAACAGTGCTCTGAAACCCTGCATGAGGGTTTCTGTATAACAGGGATGTCCAAACTGCGGCCCTCCAGCTGTGGTGGAACTATGAATCCCATGAGGCTTTGCAAGATTCTCACAGACATGACTCCTGGAGAGAGATGCTTCATGGGATTTGTAGTGCCACCACAGCTGGAGAGCCGGAGTTTGGACATCCCTGGTGTATAAGGTGAGCTGCATTCCATTTGGGATACACAAGGTGTCTTGTTATCCAGTGGTGGACACACTACTTGCAAAACCATTGCACAGAATCCTGTTTTCTACGTGCTGCTGTCCATGTGTTTGGGCAGATTCCTTTCCATGGCAGTTAGTAGCTAGCTGTATAGTTTCTTCTGTAGCTGGTTACAATTGTTACCATCGGTAGCTGCATTGGATAATGTGATGCTACTGCTACTGAATTTTCTGATTCTGTAGCTGGCTCCAAACACTGAAAAAATAAATTGCTTAACAACTGAGAAACAAATTCCTGCAACCCAGAACATTCATTAACTGCAATTAATTGATTTCTATCAGCAGCACAGTTCAGTCCTGTACATGATATTTCTATTTGTAAGTTGATTTTTGAAACAAAAAAATAAACAAATCAAATATAGCCCAACTGTGTTACAAGTGCAATAAAGCTAGAATTAACATACGCATTACCAGCAACAGAAGCCCTAAAGAGGGCAATTCTGCATTGCTATTGCGCAATGGTTTTAAAACTTAGATAATATGATTAAATGCATTTGCACTTGTTTTTCTTATTGGAACTCCTTTTTTTATGCAGCTTTTTAAAGTGATCTATATAAAACAAAATCAAAATTACAACGGAAAGGGACTGCCCCTACCTTGCCCACATGCTGAAGTGCATTCAAGTATGAATGTAACATGTAACACTCCCCTGCTTTCTAATGTTCAGTACCAGAGCTCCCAACTGCCAGGCTCAAAGGGAGAGGAAAGAGCTTGCTTAGCCTTGTTCTAGGTTTAAAGCGCATTTCCACCTTTTGCAGAGGTTTTTTTTTTTTTAAACATATGCCAGCAATGTTCACAGAGTGTACATGAAACAGGCATATGCAGCTGCTGTGTAACAACCCACAAACTTACTTGTTAGCGTTCCTCTTCATCTCCTCATGCAAAAATGATTGCCTATGTTTTGCAAGCTCTTTCTCACCTCTCCCGTTCATTACTATTCAGAGTGCCCCTCACCCCATAGAGTGTATTGTCTGTAAAAGCAGAGCTGCTGTTTGCTGATCATATTACTGTAGCGATAACTCCCCGGAGGGAGCCACTGTTTGCCCAGTCCACATCTAGTCGGTCTGGGAGTTGATCTCCAGCTGCGCCTCATTAGCACTAACAGCCCTCTTCTGGTGCCCATAAATTGACGTCCACTTCAGTAGTAGAATGCTAAGTAAACAGTTTATTGAACTTCTTCTTTAGGAGAGAGAGTACAGGGGTTCTAGGTGCCTAGGGGTAACCATCAGCAGCTCCAGACTCACCAGGCCTTGTAAAAGTAGCAATGCAGATCCACCCGAACACATCAGATGACCACTGATGTACCAGACCGTCCAGGTAGATGCAGAACCTCAATCACAGGAAAGACACCGACCATTCTCCTCAAGCCCACATAGTTCCAGGGTACCTCGACAGTCTGATCTGGTCCTGGTCCTCTTCCTCTTTCCATCTCTCAGGCCTCCTCCCTGTTGGAGGCCTTAGGGAAGCCTTTTCCCTCACTTTAGCCCATTCCCACCCCCAGGCCTCGGCCTAGCCTGTGGGGCAGGCTGAACAGGACCCAGCCCTAATCCATGGCTGGTCCCGGCGAGAGAGAGAGCACATGGCAGCTCCCACCTATATATGTACACTATCCCAGCAGGCACCACTGGCTGAGAGAAGCCCAGTGATTGGCTGCTGTACTGTACATACATTACAGTATCCACCACTGGCTGTCCCCACAATATGGCAGAGTCTCACTCCACCCAGGAGGTACAGGCAATGTTAGACACCTGGGATTAACCATATAATTGCCACTACAAATCCAGCCAGGCTGTCTACAGCCCTGACCATCAATTAATGCCTAGAAGTCGCATCACAGAAGGTGATGGGCGCTACATTACAATGAATAACAAAGAGGGGGAAAGCTGTTTAAAGCCTAATTACCATCCGACCCTGTTTAAAGCCTAATTACCATCCGAGGGATGTCAATTTTGCTCATTCTTCTCAGACTAGTATTTTTTAAATTGATTCATAGGTCATCATTAAACATACTGATTTGGTATGCTTCTATTATGTATGTGAGAGGATAAAAAAGATTACATTTTCCTGGTGCAAAATAGAAATGCTCAAAGGAGTAAAGGAATAAGCTGCCGCTATTTTTCTAGGTAATGTCAATAGTAGGCCCAATGTGTACATTTTTAAAGAAAGGAGTACACATATTCCCTTGTACTTTAACTACTGCTGTAACTGTCAATCAATATATTTATTTTATTTTTTTAGCACTGAGGATTTTTTTTCCCAGTTAAAAAAAATATTGAAAAAAATGTTGAATAAAAAAAACTCCCAACAGTTAAAAACCCAGGTAACACGATTCTGGGACAAGATCAGGTAAAGAGCTGGTGATGTGGATTATGGATTGTCCACTCATCTGTTGAACAAACCTAAAGTGTTTAGTGGGGATTCTTAACTGGGCTACAGGAATCTTAAGGTTAGACTATATTTCCTGTGTATTGGTGTCATTTCAGGACTGATTCATCATATTGAGCTCTCTGTCTAAGCAAGTTCAGCAGTGCTACAGCTCATTCTTCTCCTGACAAGCAGAGCTTTTTGACTAGGTGTAGGGTCATGAGAGGACAGAGCACATGAAATACCTGAAATCAGCTGTTAAAGGTTTGTGACTGCCCTGAAAGCATGTCAGCTGTCTCTGGGGCAAAAGGTCAACGTGGTATTAATGCTAGGGCAAGCGGAGGACTGCTGCCTCAACAACTGTCTAGAGAGAAAACATTATAATGTATTAGTACTGTTGACAGCTTGTGCTAAAATCTCAGTCCTCCTCATGTTCTGTTGCATTTACTAAATTAATTTTAGTAAATTCAGAGTAAACCTTTATACCATGGTTGAGTGAAATAGTTTCTCCAAGCAACTTGGGCAACAATTAAAATCACTATGTGAACTGCTAATTCAATCCAAGGAGCAATGCATATTGCTTAAAACCGTTACACTTTTTGATCGATTAAAATTGTTTTGACCGCTAACTAAAACACTCACCTCTCCGCTGGCTTGCGGGAGTCCCGTCGGAGATCCGGTGATGACGACTCCTCCCCCTTCCCCAAGTGGTTCCGTCGGCTAACGAAGGGAAAGCCGTCAAAAAATTTGTTCCGTTTTGGAATATCCGTTATTTCGTATTTTGTAATTCGTGTCCGAAACTCAATTCGGATTTGTACGCAATACGAATTTTCGCTAGTGTCGGCACATTTTCGTAACTTTACGAACATTCGTTATGATGAAGTTAAAAAGCAAAAATACCTTTGTTAATATTGGAGTCGATGTGGTAGTTTGTTTTTTTATCCAAAATACGAATTCCGTTAACGGATTCCGGATCCGAATTTGGATAAAAAAAAAAACTACCATCAACTCCAATATATTGACAAATATACTTTGCTTTTTAACTTCAATATAACGAATGTTCGTAACGGAACAAAAATACGTCAAGGGAATTTCGTATTTCCTGCCTGTATTGTAATGCAACTGTCAGCAGCAGAAGAGAAAAGTAAACCTCTGATTGGTCAACCAAACGAAATACGAATTCCGTTAACGGATTCCGTATCCGAACTTCGGATATTAAAAAAAACTACCATCAACTCCAATATATTAACAAATGTACTTTGCTTTTTAACTTCAATATAACGAATGTTCGTAACGGAACGAAATTCCGTCAACGGAATTTCGTATTTCCTGCCTGTGTATTGTAATGCAACCCTCAGCAGCAGCGGATCCGTATTTCGGATTAAAAAAAAAAAAATGTTGTCATGTTGTTCAACCTCATTTACAGGGGTAATATTAGTTCCTGTTTCAAAGAAATTCGGATCCGAAATTTGTTAACGGAATTTCGTATTTCGGATATAATTTGGAAACTGCAATTCGGATTTCGGATGCTTCCGAATTTCAGGAAAATTCGTACGAATTTCGATTCGTAACGAAACGAATCGCACATGTCTAGTTAATTTTGTTACTTCATTGCTGTGCTGTATGTGTATAGGACAATGTAGTTGGATCTGTATGTGCGTTATAATCGAAATTAATCGATTAAAAAAAATTTGATGAATCGAACACACATTTTAATCAATACCAGCCCTACTTAAAATCAGTAGATCCTCTTGCCAACCTTCACATCACTACTGTGTCCTGTGATGATGTGGATGTTCGCAAAATGAACTTCAGAGGTTTTTTGGGGAAGATCGACACTCCCAGAAGCTTTTATTTTTGAAGACAGTTTGGGGATGGATTTCTCCACACCAGAGCGGTGTTTGCAAGCACAGTCATAAATAAGTATTTTTTCAGGCAACATCTTCTTCATTTGGAAATTTTAGTAACATGGTTGCTTTAAATTACTTTTTTTTAACTTTAATTAATTTACTGTTAGTTTGGACAGGGCCATAAGACACTTTTAATTAACAAGTTCATTGGTGTATTTGCCACCCTCCCCAACTGCACACAGGCAGCAGATAGCGGAAGTCCTACGCATGTTTAACGTTGGCTGGTGCTTGAGGAGCCAGTTGCCAAACACCAGCACTATCAAAGTGCTCTCCACTACAAACAGCCAAACAGAGCAGAAAAGGAATAAAGGGAACAGCAGCAGCCATTTTGTGCTACAGATATTTTCCATGTTGCACAGTTCAAAGTAAATGTTTAGGTTAATTCTGTACCTTTTTTATAATAGTTTGAATTCTTGTCTATTCTAGAATTTAAAGTAGAATTGTGTGTAATGTGTCAATTTTGTTCACTAGTCACAATATACAGTAAAAGATCATGATGACTGATATCCATGTCATTGGTTGTCTGTAAACTGCCCACAGTACTTTGTATACATGTAGAGCATGTGGTCAATTTTCTATGTCCACTGTATATGTGTCAGGGAATCCCAGCAAGCAGATGCCGATGCGCAAGTTTGCACACAACGCTGCACACACAGATTTGCATGCACGCACTCGCATCTAATCATGGTGCCAAAAGTCCTATTTAAACTCTCATCCTGCATGCACTCAGTGCTGAGAGTTCTTCAGCTAGTGTCCAGTGTTGATTCCTGATTGCTCCTGTATCTGACCCGGCTTGATCCTCGGGCTCTACAGCTCTACTGCTCTCTGCCTGCCCCTGACATCGGCCTGTTCCACTACTCTGCCCCTTGTCTGCTGATTTCGTTACTGCTTATCCAGCATGGCTTGACCTTGGCTTGTCCTGAACCAGCTTCTGCCTTCTGATACTGCACAGCTCGCCAGTTACTGACCTGGCTCGGCTCTGACTCCGCTTATCTACTAAGCTGATATCCTGCATGCTTCTGGCTTACTACCTGCCTAGTGCTTCACTCCAGTGTCCATCATCTCTACCCAGTGGCACCCGTGCCTCACGCAGTTCATTCATGCCTGTTCCAGCCTTAGGGAAGCTCAGGCCAGTGCTTCTCGTCATCTCAGACTCGCATCAGGTACATGACAAAATGCCTCCATTTAATATACAGTACATTAAATATTCCAAGATCACTATGGGGAAACGTATTATGTAATGTGGTAGGTTCACAGTCCTACTAATAGGACTACATTCGAGAAGAGCAATCATTTCAAAAAAGTTGGACCCATCTCACCTCACCTCATTCACAGTATACCATTTAGACCCCCTATTACTGACCTCCATTTAGCAGGTGGCCTACATTGGCTCTGACAGTTCTGCAGTCCTCTGTAAGGTACCTGTGGAAATATAGAGTCCGAAGTGGAGTGAGGCTGAGTATAAAGCTAGGCGGTGTCAGGCAAACAGACTCGGCAATAGACGGGCAGTGAAGTACAAAATCAGGATCCAGGAGAGTAGTCGAGAAACGCAAACAGGCAGCAAGGTACAAAATCGTCAGGCAGAAGAGTAGTCAGGAAACAGGCCAAAGTAATATTAGCGAGCATTCCAGCAGCAGTACACATAGGAACAAACCCAAATAAACAGGCTCAGAGCACAGGAAGTGCTCAGTATTTAAAGGCTGAGAAAATTCTGGATTGACTGCAGCTGGCAAGCAGGTGGAGCTAGAGAGTCCAGAGGAAAAACTGCTAAAGAGAAACTTGCAGTGCAAAGGTAAGCCCTCCTGGTGGCTGAAAGTCAATGCCTTAGTACTTCTACCGCAGAGTCCCAGGTTCAAATCCCCACAGCTACAAAACAGGTGCTGGGCAGACAAGCACCTGAAATCCTCTTCAGTCAGTTGATGGGTTACATTACACTGTATGTTGTTTTTTTTTTTCTTTATACCCTAAAGGAGAAGCTGACTAGTTGTAAACCTAGGAAGAAACTTCTCCATTAAGACCTTTTTAGAGAAATATCAAACCTACACAAAACAGCATGACCCACTAGCTCACGAAAAGGGTTTGCAGAACAGTTGTATTCTGCAGCTGATGCAGGAGGGGTCATGGGGTATATATGGGATGCTAAAAGTGAGAGGGGCAAACAAACAATTATAGCGGTATAAGTGAAAAACAAAGAAAATATTTCACAAACTATTTAATAGGTGTTTTCTTTTTATGGGTTGTGGCTTAGAAAATAATCTTTGGTGAGTACAGACCCTTAACGTTATTAACAAGCTATATTTATGTTAGCAATATGTTACCTTTTAATCTGACAGAATTGTAGCAGAGACGAGAACCACATGATCAGTTTTGAGATCTAAGCTATCTGTGTCTAAAACCTTAATTAGAAAAATTGCAATAAATTAGTAATTGGGAGGGAGCCGAGCCATCGAGTTACTGAAAATCAACTCTCAACACACATCTTTTATCTGATCAAAGCAATGCACAACTGATGAAGTTAAAATCTTGTTTAAAACTCACAATTAGTATAATTGGCACATTCATCATAAATTTTGATCTTACATTCCAGTGTTAATTCATCTAGAAGAGAGTTGTTTTTTTTTTTGCTTTTGTAACCCTGAAGAAAAAAAACGAAAATGGGAATAGTTGGAAAGGCAGAAATTAAAAAAGCTAATTATTATTGTATATAACTAAGTATGGCATTTCAATCATAGAAATATTACCAGAAGCAGTTGCAAAAGTCGTGTTTTGTGTGTGTGTGGGATGGGAGTCGAGAGGCTGTTCTACGTTATTGAATTATAGCCCAAAATTGTTGCCCCCCCCAATTTATTTAGATGTATTTCTTTCTTTTGAAGTTGAATTTTAGGCAGATACAAAAGATAACATTTATGCAGCTCTGTAATAAAGCATTATTTAATTCATTAAATATGCAGCAGTGTAAGTACCCAGTGTAAGTACGAGCAGTTTTAGTACCCAAATTGTAAACCTGATACCCACTGCTTGCAGTCCCTGCACAACAGGACAGTTTATGTGCTAAGCATGCAAACAGGAAGAGAATGCAGATAACAGAGATGAGCTTATCTGTGCTGCTTCTCTTTCACTTTTCACTCACAGGCTGGGGCAGGTCCAGGACAAGCTGGGCACAGTGAGTTGAATCCTGCTGCCCATTAGACTGAGGATATCTAGTGGCAGAAAAAAAGTACTGTGGGGGAAATCTCTAGACGGAACATGCATATTGCAGCAAAAGTTGGTTTTGTTTTGATCTTTTAATGGACTATATATTTTTCTCCTTTTTTTGCTGGAGTTTTGCTTTAAAGAAGCTGGAAACTCTCAACAGAATTACACTTTGCTAAAGCACATAACTTTGCAACATTATGCTGAAGCACAGCTTCATAACAATTAACATTTTTATAAAACATATTTCCAGCCTTTTTTTATTCTTTGGTGCAACTTAATGCTTCTGATCTCCTGCAGCCTTTTACAGCTATATCCTAACTACATGCACTTGCTCCAATTTATGGCTTCATGCATTTCCCAGGATCAGTCTCTTGATGCATGGTGGGCATGCCTGTGTAATGCATGTTGTAATGGCCAATTGGACTCCATCTGCAGTCCTATTCATTGATGCTTAAACATTTTCTAAAATATCTAAGGATTTTTATGAAGGTATAAACCTGGCCATACTTTTGAGACAGTGTTTGTGTTAACAATCTGATTTATTGAACCTCTCGTTCCTCTGACACCTGCACACAAATACATGATCATTTGTGTAAGTTCAGAGAGCATTAGGGCCCTAAGGCACTAGTTCTCATCATTAAATCACAATAGAAAAGCGTAAAAATATCTAAACTGACTTATTTAGCTTTATTCAAACCAGAGTCTGCTGAGGTTATTTTTCTTAAAAAGGGTTTCCACTGCTGCAGTTAAAAAAAAATGTAAAAAAAACCTAAACTCCTCTAATGAGCATTATCAGAGTTCTAATTTTTGCCGTCAGGATCTATCTGACCCCTTTTATAAGCTGTTCCCTACCTACAAAAAGATCAACTTTGAGGTTGCTGGAGTTTACATCTGCAGTGCCCACATTTGTTGTGGCCTAGCTCTAACATCATAAAGCTGCTTCAGTCCATCAGGCTTAAGCTGCATCATACAAAATAAAGCCTGCCAGTTTAAGTGCTGTAGAAATCTGAAACCTGCTATCTCAGAAGCAGAAAACTCATGTATTGCTGATGGTGCCAAAACCCCCTGAACCCATAGACTATTCAAACATCGTTACTGGAATAGTCAGGAGGGATAAAGTGTTTACTAATGTATATTAGTACCCTCTGGTCTCTTATATAAAAGGGAACACTAAGAGTTGACAAGCGTCTTCTGGTGTGCAAAAATTGCCTCAAGTTCAGAGTGGATTAAATACAAATAAGGAGAGCAAAGTATCTACTTTTATATGAAGTACACAGGTAATCATGGTTGGAATAAGCTTCCATCGCTAGGGACCCTTTCCTATTACCAGGCAACATTTAATATTGAACACTTCTGCAATAGTAACTCAGAATGTGTGTGTGTGTGTGTGTGTGTGTGTGTGTGTGTGTGTATATATACATATATATATGTCTCATGAAGTCTGCACGCCCGGTAGCGTGCAGACTCTGTGGGACACACAAGATGCCGCAGTCAGCGCTGGATCAGAGACTGGCACCAGCACTGGAGGGACTCCTAAATTCCACTGGATAGAAAAGGATGATCGGATCAAGAGGCATCAATTAAGGTAAGTCCTTAAAGCAGCATGGGGGGGGGGGATATTTGTGACTTTAATGTCACTTTAAGTGCCTGTGTTGATGGACTATCATCGGCATCGGCTTGACATCAGTTTTATACACTTCTGAGATCATTCAGAATTCTTTGACCGGTGCATTGATCTGCATTTGGCCTGCTTCAAGCAGGTTTTGCGTTTCTCATAGGCTTATATGGGAAACGAAAATCCTCATGAAGCAAACAAAAGCTTAAGTACACAGGCCCATAAAAAACTTATTGCAACACAACATGGCAATACATATTACCATGTTGCCCTAAACATTATAAGAAAAACAAGCAGCCTCCTACCCTACCATTTAACACCTCTCTAAGTTATGGTATTTAAAACAAAACCATAAATTTGACTGTAGCATGGCCCTGATGGTAATAGAGAAGTGTGACATCACTAGTGACTACAACATGGCAAATTAGCCTAAAATCTATACATTCAAAAAGCTGTAGGATAGTAGAACAAGATGAGTTAGCCAAAATCCATGACGTTGTATACAAACTGTAGATGGGGCATATAAAATTTCAGCAAGCAAAGCTAAGAAAAACCTGCGATTTGGTGTGCTTTTATTAAAGGTTATTTTTAATTCCAGAAATGTTATTACGAGACCAGAAGCTTATGTGCTTTTTCTAGGAATATTAAAACAGACTTACTAACTGCCTGTTTGTCCTACTAGCCTTATTCTTGCTGCTAGCAGAGCATGTCCCAACTGTTGTCAATTTATCACTGTAACGTGCACTAGTGGGCACAGTGTGAGCAGCCATTAGGACAGGTGCCTCTATCCATCACAGCTAGTCACTTATTCCACCTTGTCAAGAAAACTAAATGGAGCTTTTGGAGTAATGTAAACAAGTCTCTAATGGACAATCAAAGAACCACTTTCCGAGGCAAACAAGGAAAAAATACAAATCTGACAGATATTTTTACATTTTAGCTCACACTTGTCTTTCGACCTGTTTAATTTGATGTGATTTAAAACGTGTAAATGTCAACGTGGAAATAACAAGTCAAGTACTTTGTCAGCAGTAATCAGGTATGTCTACAGAAAAATATTTTCAAGTAAACAAATGGCTTTTGGATCACCTGTAGTTGACTGATGTTTTAATTGACTTGTCAGATAGCTAGCAGTATTATTCTGTTTAACAAAAAAATGTTCATTTGCGTTTTTAAAAATGGGTAATAAGTACAAGCGTTATATTATTGTAGTATGCAGGACTCTGAGAATATCTGTTTTTTATTTCTGTGATTAAAATACTGGTAGATGGTTAAGGGGGGAAATGGCATCGTAGTCTTCGTCCATAGGGTTCAATATTGAGTTAGCCCACCCTTTGCAGCTATAACAGCTTCAACTCTTCTGGGAAGGCTGTCCACAAGGTTTAGAAGTGTGTCTATGGGAACATTTGACCATTCTTCCAGAAGCACATTTTTAAGGTCAGGTACTGATGTTGGACGAGAAGGCCTGGCTCGCAGTCTCCGCACTAATTCATCCAAAGGTGTTCTATCGGGTTGAGGCCAGGACTCTGTGCGGCCAGTCAAGTTCCTCCACCCCATACTCGCTCATCCATATCTTTATGGACCTTGCTTTGTGCACTGGTACGCAGTCAAGTTGGAACAGGAAGAGGCCATCCCCAAACTGTTCCCACAAAGTTGGAAGCATGAAATTGTCCAAAATGTCTTGGTATGCTGATGCCTTAAGAGTTCCCTTCACTGGAACTAAGGAGCCAAGCCCAACCCTGAAAAACAACCCCACACCATAATCTCCCCACCACCAAACTTTACACTTGGAACAATGCGGTCAGGCAAGTACCATTCTTCTGGCAACTGCCAAACCCCGACACGTCCATCGGATTGCCAGACAGAGAAGTGTGATTCGTAACTACAGAGAACACGTCTCCACTTCTCAAGAGTCCACTGGCGGTGTGCTTTACACCACTGCATTGCACTTGGTGATGTAATGCTTGGGTGCACCTGCTCGGCCATGGAAACCCATTCCATGAAGCTCTCTATGCACTGCTATTGTGCCAATTTGAAGGCCACACGAAGTTTGGAGGTCTGTAGCTATTAACTGCAGACAGTTGGCGACTTCTGCGCACTGTGCTCTTCAGCATGCACTGACCCCGCTCTGTTTTTTTTAAGTGGCCTACCAGTTGCTTCCACTTTGTTATAATACCACTAACAGTTGACCGTGGAATATTTAGTAGCAAGGTGGCAACCTATCACGTACTACACTTGAATTCACTGAGCTCATGAGAGCGACCCATTCTTTCACAATTGTGTGTAGAAGCAGTCTGCATGCCTAGGTGCTTGATTTTTTTTACACCTGTGGCTATGGAGTTGATTGGAACACCTGAATCAAATGATTTGGAGGGGTGTTTAAGAGAGGGGGAGATGTATGTTGTGTTTAAATGTGAAAAATAGCTGTTAAAGTGCCTGTTTTTAAAGGTTAGACATCAATTTACATAGTCTATTCACCGTAGTCAAAACCGATAATGCCAATTGATGTCTAAATTTCACATTTAACACAATCTTAAAACAACTGAACATAATAATTTGCCTGGCATTTATTTCCTTTTTTGTGACTGGAGGTCTCCTTTACACTGCCCCATCTAGACCCCTCTGTATAATGTGTAATTTTATCAAAGATCCCAACCTGGGATATGAACCAGAAAAAATAGATTAAATTCATGTAGGTAAACAATTCAACCTTAAAGGTGCAGCTACACACCAGAAGCCCAACCCAGCACACAGTTTGATATTGTAAAAACAAAACTAAAGACCATATTGTGTCTGAGCAATCAGTGACTAGCTTTTTAAAGCACATTTCCAGCAAACTTACCAGGCAGTCAACAAATTAATGACTGTGTCTGAGTGTCCCAAGAAAGGGTAGCATAAATATTTTGGTATTGCTGGTGACAGTCGTGGTCAAAGTAACCAACATACAGCATCCTGTCCCTCATGACCCCCCAAAATCAGTGTAGAAGGATGCACTGCCAACAGTGGCACCGCATAAATCTAAATTAAAGGCCCCTCTGTATAGAGTGGTCCCTAGTCTAACACTGCTCCCATCCTGGAATATACTCAACAATAAATAGATTAAAGGCAGGTATACTCTGCTTAGTTGCTATGCATCAGCATCACTTATGCAATTAAATGTGCAAGCCCAGCTGTGAAGCCCAGTACGGCTTTGGAAGTTGTGTTAGATTAGGGGCCACACTATACAGAGGGGGCATGATGGGACCTTGTGGTTTCTACATACCTTGTAGAATTTATCATCTATAGTGTAGATACTACTTAAATCTATGTTTTTAATATAGCATTTAAAGAGTGCTGGTTATTTCTTGTTTAGATTCATACCATCATTGGCTGCACACCCTTCTACACTGATTTTGGGCATTAGTGTGGGATAGGATGTTAAATCGTCGTAATGAAAACCTGACAATGGTGGTAACCCTTTCACACTCTTTTTAATCCAACAATAGTTTGGGCTTAAGATACACTTAAGGCCAACATTTAATGCTAAATGTTGATCATTCACTTTAACTGTCAAAAAAGGATATTCAAAAAGATAATAGAAAAAAACAAGTACCACCGAGTAAATGATTTTGTCGTTTTTATTGCTACATTTTGTGTTTTGCCTAATGATTTTTCAAATAAGTGTTTTAATGTCACATATATAGTCTTATTTTAAGTTTTCTACAGCAAAATGGAACTGAATAGAAGTATGACAATATAAAAAAATAAAAATAAACTAAAGGACTTTTGTACATTTATATTTGTGATGAAAGATTCAGTAAACACATAATTTCATTCATATGGTCATTCAGGTACAGGTAAGCAACTGCAGTTTGTTTATATGTTGTACATTAGAGACATAGTTTAGTTTAAACTTTTTATTTATGTGGAATTAAATTTTCATCTACAACATCTAAGGAATATACTTTGTATACACTTCGGTAAAATAACAGTTATGATTGTGGAATCTGAATTCTAGTCAAATGATCCCTAAAAAGAAAGAAGTGAAAACCAGTCCTCTTTAAAGTCTACCTAAGCTAATATAATTGCCTTGTTCTGTCCGATGCCAAATGCACTCGATTACAGTTTTATTGCATAAAATGTGTAAATATAAAAATGTGGATGTGTTTTTCTACAAACAGGTACTAATGGCTATTGACATCCAATGCCAGGGGATACAGATCTGTCAATATTTGCTTACAATTTGCATTTGTCAGTGATGTAAACAGACTTGTGGTGTATGCATGGGACAGAGCACAGTGCACCTTGTATGTGGGAATGCAGTCATATTCAGGCTGTTCAGGTTAGGATGTCTTGCTGCTTTAAACTATGCTGTGCTTGCATTATGGTCTGTATTTACCATAGACGTTGTAGCACATGCAGACAACTTCCTAATAAACATCTTCTTCAAAACTGGATTAGGATGCTAATATATCTGAAAAGGTGCATCTAGTCACCAAAGCTTGTTGGGTCCACTTATGTCTCGATCTGGTACAGTGTAAAGTTGTACATGTTCAGATTTGCTGGCTATGTATTTTGGATGCATAATTTTGATTCTGTAGCACAAGTACTTTTGATGAATAATTATATTTGATGAATACCATCAACTATAGTGTAGTGCAGGAATATTTTACCTAATAATATATTCTGTGCTTTTTATTTTATAATTATAGAGAATGAATATTTACCCACCTATGGATGAAGGGTTTATTCTCCAGTCATCTGCTTTTGTTGGGACAATAAGGTCCACAGTTTGGGTACGCTCTCATACTAAAGTGTTGAATGATTAGGATAAGAGGGGAAGGAACACTCTAGTCGCTTTACTAATCCAGTATATTAACTTTTTGATGTTTATTATGCACAGCGTTTATTCACAATTTTTGCACAGTGATCAGGTAATTGTGATTTAAGGTATACCGTACTTCACTATTTAAAGTTATGAGGTGAATCATATGTTCACTGAGCTCCTCAGTTGCCATGTTGAGCACAAAGGCAATGACCAAAAACTAAAGGAATTGGCAGTTTCCTAACTGCCTTGATCACTTCTTCAAATGGAAATGTAAAATGAAAATGTACACAATCCTCTATACATCCAAAAAAGTTTAAGACCTTTTGGATCATCTGATTCTGGGGGAATGGTTTCTGCTTGTACCCGCTACTCAAAAAAAATTATTGTAATTACAAAATGAAAAAAGTATGGAAAAAAGATTTTATTGTATTTATTGTTAAAACTCTGGTAGAGTATTGGAAATCTGCTGCCAGGAAATCTGCTGCCATGATATAGTTCTGTAATATCAATGTATTCTCCTTTTCTTCTCTTGAAATAGACTTGTAAATGAGTTCTATGTTTTAATCAAATAAAATACGGTGCTGACAGTTAATATGTTCTAATAAAGGAGGGACTCTGCAACCAGAAAGATTGATTCAATGAACTGTACATTGTACTTTAAAGTGGAACTCCAGCTGTAGTTGCCACTACCACTGCCCATTCCTTGAAGCACCCCTAGTTTTTTGTTTTTTTTTTATACCCTATATGTACATTTGTAAAAAGTCTTCTTGCCAGTCTGGTGACAGCATGGAAACCTTCACCCTTTTCTTCATGGGGGACTACCTGGCGCTCAGGTGCTCAGCAAGCCCAACCTACATGATAACACGCCCTGAGGGTGTATGTCAAGGACAAGCTGGGCTCACAGGAAACGGGTAGAATGATGCAGAGTGTCGCTCTGGACCAGCAGTGCTGGACTGAGCCGGAAGCTGGGAACAGTGCTGGGCCATACAGAAAGTACAACTTGGGGAAACCTTTTTTTTTCCAGGAGGTGGGAGGTTTTAAACCACAAAAAAATCTTGGAGTTCTGCTTTAACCCATCAGTTGCTATGACATCCATTGCATACTTGGCAGCATAGGTTTAAAAGAAAACAAAAGTACTATTGGGCTATATAGTCCATAACAAAAAAAAGTGGAGAAAAATCGATCAAAAGTGCTTTTCAATTGCATCTTCATCATTGATGTCTACCTTTTTTACTATGTAATTTAACCTATTACTCCTGTCGTCTGACATGCACCTTTTCTATTCAGTATATGGAAAACTTTTATGCTGGTGATAAGTACATCCATTTTCTGTGAATTTAACCACCTCTGGGTCACAAGGTAATCAAACAGATTAAGGAACTTCCCAGCAACAATTTAGATTAGCAATGGTTTTTACAGTTTTCAAAGAGCTATTTTAATGAAAGTTGATCAGTATTATTGGCAAGGTACACACTAGATTTTAGAATCGTTTTTTTTCCACTCGCCTGAGCTGTGCTCACCAGAGGCGGACTGACAACACATGGGGCCCACGGGCAATACATGGTTATGGGGCCCCCTGGTGCTCCGCCCATATACAAGCCCCTCCCACAAGTCCCACCAACAGGGAGCGTTTGTTTATGTGATCCAGTGTGTTCAACTCATGGGAGTGTGTGGGGAACGCACTGGATAGCGTGAACGGGCCCTCAAAGCAGTCGCACCGTTGTGCCACGCGTTCCGGTGTGGGCGATTGCACTGACAGTCACCACCCTCTGCAGGGAAATGATCGAGAAGTGAGTGGGCCAGTGCATGTTGCTGCTCACTTCCCGATCGATAGAGCTGACCTGTGACAGCTTCTTTGTCACAAATCGGCTTTAACTATGAGGATGAGTGGAAATCACTCACCTTATAGTTCTCCTTT